>NC_080112.1:10855644-11177384 GCF_950005125.1 Chionomys nivalis | reverse complement strand
CTCACAGAGATCCTCCTGCTTCTGCCTCCTGAGTGCTGGGATTAAAGGCATGTGCCACAACCGCCCAGCGACCCTCCTGAGTGGTGAGAGTGTTCTTGGCTGGCAGCGGGACCCAGGAAATGGAGCGGGGGCCATTCCCCGACCCCCTTGACTCCCAGTCATTCTGCGGGGGCTGCTCCCCTCTGCAGGGGCTGCTCCTACTCCGCTATGACCTCTCTCTCCCTGGCCAATCCCAGCTTGCACCCAGGGGCTCTCTTCCTTCTCCTTCCCTTCCATGGGGCCACGGGATCACCCAGTTCAGCCTGTTTGGGCACTGGGTCGGGTGCTCGGAACAGAGGGCAGCGGGAGTTTCTTTGTTTTGGTGGCGGGCCTGCGGAGTGGTAGGCCTTTTTTGGGGGAGGTCCCTGGTGAATGGGGAGCCTGGTCCTGTTCCTGAAGACCCTTCTGAGTGGTGAGAGAGATCTTGGCCCACGGCGGGAGCCAGGAGATAGAGCTGGGGCATTTTGTAAGTGGGGCTCCTGGCCAGCAGGGAAATCTGATCCTGGTTTAGAAGACCCATTAGATAGCATCGGTAGGAAGAGATGGGCAGGCGCCAAGGAAAGAATTCACCCAACAAATGGGTGAAATGGACATTTTTTTACATAAGTACCATATACCAAAGTTAAACCAAAACCAGGTGAACAATCTAAATAGACCTGTTAGTCACAAAGAATTAGAAGTTGTTATCAAAAACCTCCCTGCCATAAAAAGCCCAGGACCAGATGGTTTCAATGCAGAATTCTACCAGAACTTCCAAGAAGAGCTAATACCTATATTCCTTTATGTATTTCACAATATAGAAACAGAAGAGTCATTGCCAAATTCCTTTTATGAAGCTACAGTCACCTTGATACTTAAACCTCAAAAAGACTTAACCAAGAAAGAGAATTACAGGCCAATCTTACTTATGAACATCGATGCAAAAATTCTCAATAAAATACTGGCAAACTGAATCCAAGAACACATTAGAAAAATTATCCATTATGATCAAGTAGACTTCATCCCAGAGATGCAGGGCAGGTTCAACATACGCAAATCTATCAATGTAATCCATCATATAAATAAACTGAAAGAAAAAAAAACATATGATCATTTCATTAGATGCTGAAAAAGCATTCGACAAAATTCAACACCCCTTTATGATAAAGGTCTTGGAGAGATTAGGGATACAAGGGTCATATCTAAGTATAATAAAAGCCATTTACAGCAAGCTGACAACTAACATTAAATTAAACACAGAAAAACTCAAAGCCATCCCACTAAAATCAGGAACACGACAAGGCTGTCCACTCTCTCCATACCTCTTCAATATAGTGCTTGAAGTTCTAGCAATAGCAATAAGACAACATAAGGGGACCAAGGGGATATGTATTGGAAAGGAAGAAGTTAAACTTTCATTATTTGCAGATGATATGATAGTATACATAAGCGACCCCAAAAACTCTACCAAAGAACTCCTACAGCTGATAAACACCTTTAGTAATGTGGCAGGATACAAGATCAACTCCAAAAAATCAGTTGCCTTCCTATACACTAAGGATAAGGAAGCAGAGAGGGAAATCGGAGAAGCATCACCTTTCACGATAGCCACAAATAGCATAAAATATCTTGGGGTAACTCTGACCAAGGAAGTGAAAGATCCATTTGACAAGAACTTTAAGTCTTTGAAGAAAGAAATTGAAGAGGACACCAGAAAATGGAAGGATCTCCCTTGCTCTTGGATTGGGAGGATCAACATAGTAAAAATGGCAATTCTACCAAAAGCGATCTATAGATTCAATGCAATTCCCATCAAAATCCTTCACAGATCTGGAGAAGACAATAATCAACTTCATATGGAAAAACAAAAAACCCAGGATAGCCAAAACAATCTTATACAATAAAGGAACGTCTGGAGGCATTACCATCCCTGACTTCAAACTCTATTACAGAGCTACAGTATTGAAAACACCTTGGTATTGGCATAAAAACAGAGAAGTCAACCAATGGAATTGAATAGAAGACCCGGACTTTAACCCACAAGCCTATGAACACCTGATTTTCGATAAAGGAGCTAAAAGTATAAAGTGGAAAAAAGAGAGCATCTTCAACAAATTGTGCTGGCAAAACTGGATGTCAATCTGTAGAAGAACGAAAATAGATCCATATCTATCACCATGCACAAAACTCAAGTCCAAATGGATTAAAGACCTCAATATCATTCTGAACACACTGAACCTAATAGAAGAGAAAGTGGGAAGTGCTCTATAACACATGGGTAGGGGAGACCACTTCCTACGTATATCCCCAGCAGCACAGACATTAAGGGCAACATTGAATAAATGGTACCTCCTAAAACTGAGAAGCTTCTGTAAAGCAAAGGACACTGTCACTAAGACAAAAAGGCAACCCACTGACTGGGAGAAGATCTTCACCAACCCCGCAACTGACAAAGGTCTGATCTCCAAAATATATAAAGAACTCAAGAAACTAGACTGTAAAATGCTAATCAACCCAATTATAAAACGGGGCACTGAGCTGAACAGAGAATTCTCAACAGAAGAAGTTCAAATGGCCAAAGACACTTAAGGACATGCTCAACTTCCTTAGCGATCAGGGAAATGCAAATCAAGACAACTTTAAGATACCATCTTACACCTGTCAAAATGGCTAAAATAAAAAACACCAATGATAGCCTTTACTGGAGAGGTTGTGGAGTAAGGGGTACACTCATCCATTGCTGGTGGAAATGCAAACTTGTGCAACCACTTTGGAAAGCAGTTTGGCAGTTTCTCAGGAAATTCGGAATCAACCTACCCCAGGAGCCAGCAATACCACTCTTGGGAATATACCCAAGAGATGCCCTATCATACAATAAAACTATATGCTCAACTATGTTCATAGCAGCATTGTTTGTAATATCCAGAACCTGGAAACAATCTAGATGCCCTTCAATGGAAGAATGCGTGAAGAAAGTATGGAATATATACATAGTAGAGTATTACTCAGCAGTAAAAAACAATGACTTCTTGAATTTTGCATGCAAATGGACAGACATAGAAAACACTATCCTGAGTGAGGTAAGCCAGACCCCAAAAGAGAAACATGGGATGTACTCACTCATAATTGGTTTCTAGCCATAAATAAAGGACATTGAGACTATAATTCGTGATCCTAGAGAAGCTAAATAAGAAGGTGAGCCCAAAGGAAAACATATAGTTATCCTCCTGGATATTAACCTTCATCAGGCGATGAAAGGAGATAGAGACAGAGACCCACATTGGAGCACTGGGCTAAAATCCCAAGGTCCAAATCAGGAGCATAAGGAGAGAGAGCATGAGCAAGGAACTCAGGACCGCGAGGGGTGCACCCACACACTGAGACATGGGGATGTTCTATTGTGAACTCACCAAGGCCAGCTGGCCTGGGTCTGTAAAAGCATGGGATAAAACTGGACTCACTGAACATAGCGGATAATGAAGGCTGCTGAGAAGTCAAGAACAATGGCACCGGTATTTGATCCTACTGCACGTACTGGCTTTATGGGAGCCTAGGCAGTTTGGATGCTCACCTTACTAGACCTGGAAGGAGGTGGGAGGTCCTTGGACTTCCCACAGGGCAGCGAACCCTGACTCCTCTTCCTGCTGCTGAGGGAGGGGGAGTTGATTGGGGGAGGGGGAGGGAAATGGGAGGCAGTGGCGGGGAAGAGGCAGAAATCTTTAATAAATAAAAAAAGTAACTTACTGAATCTCTCACAGTTGACAAAGATAAAAGAATCTCTGATAGTTTTCAAATGTTCATGCTCACAAATAAAGATAGAGGTTTCTAGAAGCTCACAACACAGTAAAACTAAAGATGACCTGTTTGGGTACAATATAGCTGTAGATTCATGTAAGATTAAATGGAGTTAAAGATAAAAGATACAATCAAATCTTTGCATGGTAAATGGTATGGCGTCTCTTTGTCAATACAAATAAAGATCAAATGTAAAAATGTCCTACATAACCATGGGAAGATTGTAGGTGCATTTTCTACTTCATTTTCCATGAAATCTTATTGCTTATCACCCTCATCTTGATGCATGTGTGTGTTTTCTGTGAGATGCTACTTGCCTTCCAATGGCTATGTTAATTGGCTAAAATCTGCTCAAATGTTTATGATTAAAAAACCAGATATATTTATTACACTTAAAGTTTAAAGTCCAAATTTTGATCTTCTTGCCATTTGAACATCTTGTTACTGCTCTTGGATTTTGTCTGTGTTTACATACAAACTCACTGTGATTTAGCTTATTTTAAAGACTTGAACAATATATCTTCACATTGACAAAGTACAAAGGACATTGTTCTTTGGTAGATGATAGCCCAGAATCTATTGGATCTGATTAAATCCATGAATTAATGCTGTATGAGTTGAAAAAAACACTGCAGACTTTATAACATTTTAAACTGAAATACATATGGGAAAAATAAGTTATTTTCAACATGATATATATTGGGTTAGTGTAGGCCCATATTTCTGTATGGTGTACCAGCCAGGCATAAAAGCCATAGACCTGGTCTGAGCCGATCATGTAGCTCTGCAGACAAGCTGTCTCTGCCTAACAATGGTCAGGAAGTTTGGAGGATATCTTATAGAGATGCTAATTCATGGCCTACCTGAATGCTAGCATACAGGTAGATGTGGATGTGACTAAAGTCCATTCACCTGGTTGTCTAGGAGACAGCCTAATGTATTTTCCCCTCGCTCAATTTATGTGACTATATATAACGTGTTTGGAGAATAAACGAAAGGAGAGCTTCAGGAGATCGTGGGAGATCTTGCCCTTCCATGATGATTGTGTAAGTTGTGTCTGATTATTCTTTGCGACTCCGTTCCAGTCCAGTTAGGGAATCTGTGTTGGACCCACACAGGCTTCAACAGGTTAGTACATTTTCTGCTTTCTTTATCAGGAAATTTTGAGCCATAGGATACTCCCTCCTCTCCGATGACTCCAGCTTCTGTTAAATTGACAGAAAACTAGTCAAAACAAGATACTAAAAATGTAACAAGGAAAATCCATTCATGTGTTTTGTACCATTCATGTAATGACAAATAAAAATAATGCATGGTTTATAAAATGACAGTAAATACAGAATGCAAACACCCATGGCTGACAGCCAAAAGATGGCCTGTTAGTAGGAAACTGATGAAAAAGTACCCAACTGCGTTATTTGAAAACAACACTGCCTTTGAAATCATCTTCTTAATATCCAAAAACACAAATGTTAACTGATTTAAATATGGATCACATTCTATAATCCTTATTTTTAAAATTCTAACATAAATTCATTCATGTGTTTTATAATTTTCTTTGGAAAAGATCCATTTAAAATTAACCTATAATAGATGCAGATAAATATGCACATGGTAGTCAGCTACTGAGGCCAAAACAAATGTGTCCAGGAAAAGAGACATGAAGTTTGAATTTCAACACAAATAGCTAGATAATTGTAAAATTCATGCCTGTTGGTCTTTCAGAACCTTACCACTCTGACTGAGGGAAGCAGTCTGGAAACTCAAATCCTGGGAAGACCCTTTTTACAGAGGTTTCTAATAAGATTTTTATTGTTCATAATTATGTATTCTAGATCTCCATCACCTTGCTTGCCTATCCCAGGACACAGAAAATTAAATGTGAACAAGAAATTTTAAAGACAGACACATGGATATAAATATACAAGGTAATAATAAATGCAAAATTTTGTTGATTCTAATTAAAAAATAAAGATACACTAACTACAAAAGAGTGTATATATATATATATATATATATATATATATATATATATATATATATATAATTTGTTCTAGTGAGGGTTGTTATTGCTGTGATGAAACATGATAACCAAAAAGCTAATTGGGAAGGAAAGGATTATTTTGCTTACACTTCCACATAATATTCAATCATTGAAGGAAGTCAGGAAATGAACTCCCACAGGACAGGAACCTAAAGCCAGGAGTTGGTGCAGAGACCATAGAAGGGTGGTTCTTGTTGTCTTGATCCCTACAGGTGTTCATCTTGTTTTCTTATGGAAGCCAGGACTTCCAGTTCTGGGATGGCACCACCCACAACAGGAGAGGCATGTCCTCAATTGATACTCCCTCCTCTCCGATGACTCCAGCTTCTGTTAAATTGACAGAAAACTAGTCAAAACAAGATCGTAAAAATGTAAGCTCACAAGGCGGGAGGTATGAATTCACCCAGTTTTCTATGAACTAGAGATGGCATCATGTACTACTGTTATATTAACTAATATACAAAACTCACCTGGAACTGAGACAAAAGCAAAAAGAAGATATTAAGTATAAAATTCTTGGAACAGAAAATTTTCTCTCTAATGTGGTGTGAAATAATAACACATTTTTATAATGGTTAGATTTTATAGGTCTTCTAAAATGCCTTCTGGGTGGAGGGAACATAAAAAGATAGAAAAACCGGCTATACTCATGAAAAGGCAATCAATGCTATTTATAGTAGGGATAGGGCAACAAAATTATCAAAGTAATAATAACAACAGCAGCAGCAACAACAACAACAATAATAATAAAGATTCAATCAGAATGTAAGGACTTGTATTATTCAAACATGCAAGGTGAGATTTATTCAAATGTTTTGTTCTTGAGCTTGTTATGAAGCAACACATATTAAATGCTTGTTTTTATTATGTTTCACCTTATGCAAAGTTAGAAATCTGCCTGAATAAAAACAAGATAACAGCCATCCCTGTGGTAGTTTCAAAGAAAATGGCCCCCTAAGGTAGTGGCACTGTTTGGAGGTGTGACTTTGTTGGAAAACCTGTGGAGGAAAATTGTCCCTATAGGAGTGGGTTTTGATTTCTCTTTTGCTCAAACTTTGCTCAGTGTGACACTTGTGTCAATTCCTGTTGCCGTTGAGTCAAGATGTACAATTCTCTAGCAACTTGTCTGACTGTACACTTTCATGTTCCCTGTCATGATGATAATGGGCTGAACCTCTGAAACTGTAGGCTGCTTCCTCAGTTAAATATTTTCCCTTATAAGAGTTGCATAATCCTAAAACACGCATTGTGGATATTGACACACTTTTTCCAAAGCAGTACACACTTCTTTCTACTCAATTAGCAAATGGGTCCTGGATGGTCATGCTTTTTACATTGTAGCTGGCAGCTGTGTGAGTGGAGGCAAACATCACATATGTACCCTCCTGACTAAACAAACATTTTATTCAAAAGCTTCTTGCATTGTTCCACAGGCATTATATGCATTCTAACTAATAAAATTCTGTGTTTTCTGTAGAGTACGTTTATTGCTCTCATTTTGTTACTCAAATACAAATACACTGTCAAAATATTTGGGATAATTCCATTGTAAAACGGTTATTACACAGTGTAGTAGGTCAGGCATGCAGTTCCAGAATACAGGGGATTGAGGCAGGAGAATGGTAACAACGTCAAGACCAGTCTGAGCTACAAAAGAAATCTGTTTCCAAAGAAAAAAATCCAAAAAAAAATGCATTTGTAAAGAAAAACTGAAATAATCAATTTAAATGAATCTGTGAGGTTGTAGTAAAGCTACAAATAAGTTTTTAGATATCTTAACCATAAAGCAAGAAATGCACCAATTTTAATAGCTCAGATCTTTATTTTTAAAACAAATTTTATATGAAATCTTTCACCTTTCCCACACTCACAAAGGGTCATTAATGTTTATTAAGTTTTAATGTGAAGTGGCTATATAAGGCTACATTGGCTAACATAAAAATATCACATAACATGTAGACCCAGCTGTAATTATTATAAGAGTATAAATGGAAAACTACTCTCAGACTATGTAATACTTTTACAAATGATTATAATGAGCTACTTTATAGAAGCAAGCAATTGAAACACTAACTTAACTTGTTTTCTTTTTTTTTCGATTTGTTTTTTTAAGGTTTATTTATTTATTATGTATACCTCCATGTATGCCCGCACAACAGAAGAGCCCCCGCATCCACTCCACAGAAAGGGAAGATCCAAAGTCCTCCCCAATATATCTAGGTTGAACAAGGTATCCATCCAAAGAGAATGGGTTTTCAAAAAGTGAGTACAAGCAGAAAGGATAAATCCTGGTCCCACTGCCAGTGGCCCCACAATCTGCCCCAGCCTTAAAACTGTCACCCACATTAAGAAGGTCTAAGCTATTTCCTTCCCTGTCCAGCTGTAGTTTGTGACCTCCCACTAGCTCAGATAAACTGTTTCACTGGGTGCACCCATCATGATCTTGACCTCTTTTACTCATATTCTAAGTCCTCCAACTCTTCGACCGGACTTTGGGAATTCAGCACAGTGCTCCTCTGAGTCTCTGCCTCTATTTCCATCAGTTGCTGGATGAAGGTTCTATGGTGAAATTTAAGATATTCTTTAATTTGACTACAGGGCAAGACCATTTCAGGCACCCTCGCCTCTATTGCTTTTGGTCTTAGCTGGGGTAATCCTTGTGGATTCCTTGGAATTTTTCTAGTGTCAGGTTTCTTGATAGCCCCAAAATGGTTTCCTTAATTAAAATATAATTTTCCTTGCTCTCATTTTTGTCCTTCCTCCATCACGACTATCCCATTCCCTCTCTCCCCCATCCCGTTTTCCCTTCCTCTTCCACTTCTGCCCTCCCTATTTCCCCATCCCCATGCTTCCAATTTTGTCAGGTGATATTTTTATTTCCCATTTGCAGGTGGATCGATATGGTTTCCTTAGGTTTCACCTTGTTACTTAGATTCTCTAGGATCATGGACTATAGGCTTGTTATCCTTTGCTTTACAACTAGTATCCACGTATGAGTGAGTACATACCATGTTCATCTTTCTGGGTCTGGGTTATCTCATTCAGCATTGTTTTCTAGTTCTATCCTTTTGCCTGCAAAATTCAAGATGTCATTATTTTTTCTGCTGTTTAATACTCCATTGTGTAAATGTACCACATTATCTTTATACATTCTTCAGTTGAGGGGCATCTAAGTTGTATCCAGGTTCTGGCTATTACAAATAATGCTGCTATGAACATAGTTGAACAAATGTCCTTGTTATATGAATGAATATCCTTTGGGTATAGGCCCAACACTGCTATTGCTGGTTCCTGAGGTGGGTTGATTCCCAATTTTTTTGAGAAACTGTCATACTGATTTCCAAAGTGATTGCACAGGTTTGCATTCCCACCAGCAATTGAAGAGTGGTCCCCTTACTCTACATCCTCTTCAGCATAAGCTATCATTGCTGTTTCAGATCTTAGCTATTCTGACTGGAATAAGATGGTATCTCAGAGTCATTTGCATTTGCATTTCCCTGATGACTAAGGATGTTGAACACTTCTTTAAATGTCTTTCAGTCATTTGAGATTCTTCTGTAGAAAATTATTTATTTAATTCTGTACCCATTTTTTTTAAATTGGATTATTTGAAATTTTTATGTATAATTTATTGAGTCCATTATATGCTATGGAGATCAGTCTGACTTGGAGTTGGTGAAGATCTTTTTCTACTCAGTAGGCATCCTTTTTGTCTTATTGACTGAGTCTTTACAGAAGCTTTTCAGTTATAGGAGGTCTCATGTATTTACTGTTGCTCTCAATTGTCTGTGCTTTTGATGTTATATTTAGGAAGAGATCTCCTGTCCCATGCACTGGAGGCTACTTCCCACTTTCTCATCTATCAGGTTCAGTGTGATCTGATTTATATTGGGGTCTTTAATCCATTTGGACTTGAGTTTTGTATGTGGGGATAGATATGGATCACTTTTAATTCTTCTACATGTTGACATCTGTTATGTCAGCATCGTTTGTTAAAGATGCTTTCTTATTTCCATAGTATAATTTTAGTTTCTTTGTAAAAAATCAGGTGTTTATAGGTATGCAGATTAATATCCGGGTCTTTGATTCATTTCAATTGGTCAAGCTATCTGCTTTTATGCTAATACAAAGCTGTTTACATTGCAGTAGCTCTACAATAGAGCTTGATGTCAGGAATGTTGATGCCTCTGGAAGTTCCTTTATTGTGAAGGATTGTTTTGGCTTTCCCAGGTTTTTTGTTTTTGTATATGAACCTGATTATTGTTCTTTCAAGGCCTGTGAAAATTGTGGAGTGACTTTAGTGCTCAACAGTCTCTTGGAAATAGATTGATGCTGTCAGGAGCAACTGTGTCTCAAGTCAAGAGAACCATAAATTATTTAAATGCCATGTTCTACAGGTCTTTGAAGTGGTTGGAGATTACCTATCTATGCAGAATACAATCTCTGTGTATCTAAAGAATCTGGTTAGTCTAAATGTAAGTGTAGCAAACATGAATGAGTATTGACCTATATTACTTAATATCTATATATCTTTTTTTTTTCTCGAGACTGGGTTTCTCTGTAGCTTTTGGTGCCTGTCCCAGAACTAGCTCTTGTAGGCTGGCCTCGAACTCCCAGAGATCTGCCTGCCTCTGCCTCCTAAGTGCTGAGATTAAAGGCATGTGCCACCACCACCCAGCTAATATGTATATATCTTAAAGACTAAGACTTCATATTAGAATATTAAGCAATCTTTAAACCACTGTGTAGCAACTGAGCACAATGACCTCAAAATGTATACAATGTACAAGTATCTTAATCAGAGGTAGAAATGTATAATCTAATATGATAAATATATCTTAAAATTTTATCAATATAAAAATGCCTTAAAAGTGGTAGAAACATGTATACATACAATCTGGCAAAAGAACTTTGCATAGGTGTACAAATATTATATACAGAAATAGGAAAATATTCATCTAATAAATATAATTTAAACTTGTATCAGTATACAAGAATCTATATAAATGTAAATTGCCTATAAATAATAGCTCACAAGTATTCTCTGTATTGCTCACTATTATTTTTAGTGTGAGTAAACTCACACTAATCTACCTATTATCCAATCCAATTCCCCCTTTTTCAAAGAGATCCCTGAGCCTACCTAATTTCCATCCAACACCCAATCCTATACCAGTTAAAATCAACCCCTAATTTATGTCCCTAACCCTGAGGACAAACTTTTTTGGAAGAAGGTATGTCATCTTCTAGAATTTCTTCCAACTGTCATGGGGCTGATATTCTCTCTATGGGATCTTGTAAAAGTAAAATGATAGCTAAGTTTCAAGATTACTGTCTGGTATAATTACAAATAGTTTCTAAATAATTGATAGAGTTTTTCTGGGTTCCTATCTGGAGTTCTGGCCAGAAAATTGTAAGAAGATGCACCATTTTAGCTAATCAAGTTGCAACCATCTTGAGCAGCTAGTACCCAAAACTAGTCTTAAAGTGGTAGTGTCAGCATTATGACATCATATCAACCAGGTGGAGTTGCTGTGGGGCCCTAGCTTCTTCCTGGAAACATCAAAGATTACTGAAGCAAAATCTGTTGTTCACTGTAAAAAATTAAACATTATTCATATAGACATATTTTCAATGAAAGCTACAATATAGACAAAATATGTATGGAGAAAAGTGAAATTTTTCCTAAGATCTTTCTTTTTTCTGTCTCACATCAGATGGGTCATGATATGAGGCAGAAACAGAATTTTTCTTTTAACAACATGCTTGGATTTAGAGAAGGATAACCATTGTCCAACTCCAAAGCCTACTTTGATTTCTAAGTGAGCTTATATTTCTACTGGGTATTATATATATATTTATATAAGTCATATTCCTCTTTGTTCGGTGATCCTTTCTGGATAGTTTTCTTTTCCTATATTGGCATCCAAATGGCCAGGATCTCTTGATTTTTTGATGATGTGTATATTTCTGCAAAGACAAGACCAGAACCATGCCCCAACCCTTATGAGGTTTTCTGACCACCTATATGATTGTCACCTCTGTAGATGAGGTGCCATTTCTCTGTCTCAAGATTTTTCTTATATATATATTGAAAAAAATTTCCACCTCCTCCCCACCTCCCAATTCCCTTCCCTTCTCCCCACTCTTCTCTCCTCTCCCCCTCCTCCCTCTCTTCTCCCCCTCCCTCTCCAGTCCATCCGAAGAGCAGTAGGATCAAAACCCAGTGCCATTGTCCTTGGCTTCTCATTAGCCCTCATTGTCCACCATGTTCAGAGAGTCTGTTTTTATCCTGTGCTTTTTCAGTCCCAGTCCATCTGGCCTTGGTGAGCTCCCAATAGATCAGCCCCACTGTCTCAGTGGGTGGGTGCACCTCTCGCGGTCCTGACTTCCTTGCTCATGTTCTCCCTTCTTCTGCTCCTCATTTGGACCTTGGGAGCTCAGTCTGGTGCTCCAATGTGGGTCTTTGTCTCTATCTCCATCCATTGCCAGATGAAGTTTCTATGGTGATATGCAAGATATTCATCAGTATGGTTTTCAAATCAAATCTTTATTAATTTTGATGGCATTGGTAGCTTTTTTCTCCTGTGAAAGAAAGAGAAAAACCTTTTCACCAATGTAACACATCTCCCCATTTCCATTCTAAGGTCAGCATACCCTTGAAATACACTGGCTGATTTAATTCAGAAATCTTTTACTATCCAATTTCTCTCTGATGCCATTGTTCCTTTCTCATTAGCATTAAGAAAATTCAAGCTTAACAAAACACTATACAATCTATTTCTGAGGGTAGTTTCCATCTCTTTCTGTTTGTTTAACATGATTTTTATAGTTCTATGTGATCTTTCTATAACTGCCTGACCTGTAGGATTATTTGGTATACCTGGAATGTGCCTCTAATAAGCAAAAAAACTGTTTTATTTTCTTAGACACATATGCTGGATCATTGTCTGTCTTTATTTGTGCAGGTATACTTATGATGACCATAACTTCTAATAAATTAGACTTTCTGAGCTCAAAGAAGTTGCCCATTGAAAACCTGAATGAGTGTCAGTGTTGTGGTGAACATATTTTAACTTTCCAAATGTTTTAAAGTGGAACATTTTTATCTGCCAGATTTAATTTCTTTGAGTATCATTTGGGATACTCCTTGCAGGTAATGGTATTTGATTATAGAAAGAGCAAGTAGGACATCTCTTTATAATATTCTTAGCTTGTTGCCATGTAATAGAAAACTTTTCTTTAAACCTTTGCTATGACAAGATGTTTCTTATGAAATTCTGAGGTTTTCAGCACACTTCCAATCAACAATCAGTCAATTTCTGCTTGTGGTAGAAGATCTGGCAGACCCATATTGGATCAGACATGTGCTATATATATGGGGAAAAGCCTATTCCTGATTGTCTTAAACCTGAATGAATAATGAAGTCAATTATGTATCACATGGTATAAATTCAGTGGCTTCCATTTACAAGACAATTCTTTCTGTATATTGTAAATCAGGAATTATATTGAGTCACTGTGGAGAACATGTCTCACAAGGAAAATTAAAAAGTCCAATGCTTACTGTAAAAAACCATACTGTTCTGGGTGATGAAAGAAACATGGAGGATAAATCAAAAACTCCAGTATAAAATAGGAAACATATATTTTGGCAGACTTCTATAAATGAGCAAAGACCAAAGCTAAGAGTATTGATAAATAACACTGTAATTGAAGGATCACTAGACATGTGTAGGGATGTTGTTGGGGGGAGCTGTGGGCTGTGTTCCTGCCACCCAAGCTCCTGGTCGCCTAGCTATCTTATGCCCCAAAATAACAACACACAAACTGTATTCTTTTAAACACTGCTTGGCCCATTAGCTCTAGCCCTTACTGGCTAATTCTCATATCCTGATCAACCCATCTCTAATAATCTGTGTAGCATCAGTCTTACCGGGAAAGATTCAGCATGTCCGACCTGGCGGCTTGCTTCATTGTGTCTGCTCTGGAGAGGAGCGGCATCGCGTCTGCCCCAGAGAGGAGAGGAAATGGCATCTGAACTCACTTCCTCTTCCTCTCCACATTCTGTTCTGTTTACTCCACCCACCTATGTTCTAACCTATGAGGGCCAAGCAGTTTCTTTATTATTTAACCAATGACCTTCCTCCATCATTTCCCCTTTTTCTATTTAAACAAAAAATGAAGGCTTTAACTTTAACATAGCAAAATTACATATAGCAAAACAGTTATCAAGTAAGAATTACAGTTACAATATTTAAATCTATTTTATCTTTATCATAACTAAAGAAAACTAAACTATCTATTTTTCAACTCCATAAAAGACTCCAGAAGGATATAATATTACCTAAGTAAATGAGAAGTAAGCAACTTACAAAACTCTAGAAATTACAGAGACATCTCACTGCCTGGACAGTCACCCAAAGTTCCTCTGTACCATTGGGGCATCCATCTTTGGCCTACAGGTCCATAATATCCAAAGACATTTCCATAAAGCAGGAAATTTCAAAGGCAGTTCAGTCACTATCTGCTGTGTCCTGCAGAATGTCTCGCAGACTCTTTCATGAATCAGGAACCCTGAAAGATTGTCTCACCTTTAGGCAAGTTCAGCAGTCCTCTCTCTCTGCGGGTTCTCTGTGTCCAGTTTATACAATAGTCCAGGCAAGAGCAGTTTCTTGCCCAAATGGCTATCAAACTCCATTAGGATCCTCTTTGATGTCCATCTTCTTCTTCAAGTAGATTGGTGCTGCCAGGAGCAGAGTGTCTCATTGTCATGAAAAGTCCTAAGTTATTAAAACATTTAAAATGCCATATTATATAATCTTTGAAAGATATGAAGAATGCCTATCTAAAATATATCTATGCACATCTAGAAAATCTTAACTAACATGACTACAAACTTGACTATTATGATTATCTATTAACAACCTATATACATTACATTTTTAAATGAATTACACAATCACAATACCTTAATCAAGATCAGAAATACATACATATATATGCATATATATATAACAAAATTGACCTTAAATTTATATCAATAAAGCAAAATTTATACCAATGTAAATTATCCATATCTATATCATATCTCCCTTTAAATGTAAAAGAACGTTTATAAATAATATTTGGGAACATGGGCACAGTTTTTTCTCTCCAAACTGCTCCTGCTGAATGGGGGCACTGTTAATCAGGTCTTTCATGGTATAACCTGTGTGCTAGGTTCCGCTCATTAGGCAGTTGAGCAAAGTAATTTTTTAAGGTGTTCAGAGCAACCCTTCAGGAGGACATGGTCCATCATACCATATCGGGATAAAAGCAATCCACAGTGTCTCATCCTCTGTGAAAACAAAAGAAGAAACACTTTTCCAAAGTATCATATCCTTAGATCCAAATTCTGAAGTCAAGGTATTTTGAAAATATCTATCTTGGATTAGTACAGCAGCATTTATAAACAAATATCTTTTAGCATCTGTTGCTCCTTCCTCAGCATTCAAACAATTCAAAGAGAGCATAATAGCATACAGTATCAAGATTCTATGTGTATTTTCCATCTTTGTGCATCTTTATTTTAACTCTATTTTGTTTATTTTTACTTTTTGAGATAGGTTTTCTGTATATCTTTGTTCTGGAATAACTCTGTAGACCAGGCTGTCCTTGAACTCTCAGAGATCCTTCTGTCTCTGCCTTCTAGGCATTGGGATTAAAGGCGTGTGCTACTACACCTTGAAGTCACAGAGGTCAATCTCCCTCTGCCTCCCAAGTGGTGGGATTAAAGTTGTGTACTAACACACTCAACTACTCCCTTTCTTCCTTATTTTTGTTTTTTTTTACTTTAAGAATTTTAACATTTAGCCTGCATATATTTTTAACATACTGTAAACCATTTAGAAGTTTTCTTTGTTTTTGATGCTCTCTTTACTGTATCTCTCTCTGTTTTTCTGACCATATGTGTCTTTAATTTATCAAGCAATCTTAGTAGGACTAAAGCCATGGCTTTGAAGGCTGGATCCAGCCCATTCCTTAGCTTTCCAGCCTCGTGGCTGAGGTACCGACTGTAGCCACGTTTATTGTTACAACTCTAGGCATATCAAGGTCCCTGCCAGCAAGCAAACTACAAGAGTTATTAAGCAACACTCAAAAAGCTCCGTAGTCAGGACCGCCTGCTTGAAAGAGTCAGAGTTTGCCCTGGCAGGACTGACCAGAAAGCCAGCATTTTAAAACAGCACAACTTTTTTCCTGCTATGGCTGAAAACAAACAAGCATGCAGTCAGCTTTTCACCAACACCGTTTTAAGTGTATTGTGGCAGGACCTCTTAAAAGAGCTGAGGGTTTTGCAGCCAAAGCTGAGTCAGGAAGCCTCTCTTAGATGAGAGCGCTTGCTTGCCTCTAGCAAGCAGAGCAGACCCGAGAAATTGCTGCTACCACGTCAGGCGCCATTTGTTGGGGGGAGCTGCGGGCTGTGTTTCTGCCACCCCAGCTCCTGGTTGCCTAGCTAGCTTATGCCCCAAAATAACAGCACACAAACTGTTTTCTTTTAAACACTGCTTGGCCCATTAGCTCTAGCCCTTACTGGCTAATTCTCATATCCCAATCAACCCATTTCTAATAATCTGCATAGCAGGATGTGAGTATAATTACTCCAGAATTACATCAGAATTGGCCTCTTCAAGAGGCAGATGTTCAATTCCTAGGAATTGGAACCCTATCTCAAGTGAAAAAAATGCAAGATGGGTTGAATGCATAGGGCCACAAGGACAGAAAGACAGACTGAGGTCATGCATAGCTAATATTACTATAAATTTATAAGGTCATGACCTGTTGCAGCAATGGAATACTCACAGTGGCTGGGAATGATTGAACCATATTTGACATGGGATTCTTTGAGAAGTCCCCTTGCAAAAGTGTTTTCCAATGGTATTGGGTTGCTTTGCCTGTCTTTTGTAGATTTACATTCAGTATTGGCATTTGCCCCACCTCCTACACATTGCAGAAGGTAGAGAACACCTATTCTTGCAATTCCCAGAAGAGACATTATTCCTAGGAATTCATTGCCTACAATCCCTTTTCCGATGTCCTATTCTACCACAATTAAAACATTTGGCATTTTGATGTCTCCTCATTTCTCTTGGAATTGCTTCTCCTACTCAAACCTCAGTATTATAGTTAAATGTCTCAATGTTCATTGTATTCGGGATCCATTCATCCATTGGTGCTGATCTAACCTTTAAAGTGCCAAGTATCTTTTTGCATTCTAAGTTGGCATCTTCAGAAGCCAGAGATTCAATAAGTATACATCTAGTTTCTGGGTCTCTTTCTCCTACTTGTACAGCCTTAGTTAATCTTTGTAAAAAGTCACTAAATGGTCCTCTTAGGACCTTTATAACCCTGATATATAATTCAATTCTCTTTTCTCATTTCTGAATCCTGTCCCAAGCATTTAAAGCTCCTGTGCTACATGAGGACAAGATGTGTTCATTGTACAAAACCTGGTCCTAAGGATCATATTAATGGGCCTCACCAAGAATTTGATTTTGGGAATCTTCAAATCCTTTTGCTTTTCCCTGTTGTTCTAAAATTGTTGCATCTTCAATAGCATTTTAATAGTAGCTGGGGTCCATTTTCTAGAACCACTGAGATTAATTGAAGCTAATTTTGTGGGGGTAACCTTATTGCTTTCCCTAACATGGTGAATGCAGGCCATAAGATACTATTGCCTGCTTAATCTTTTAGACTGCTCATATGTATAGGGTATATGTATATTTTTTGAATGCCTTAGGGTATTTTGTTCCAGATGACTAATCAGAGAATATACAAGATAGGCAGCTAAAGCTCTGGATAAGTCATTCTGGATTCTGGAACATACTGATGAGGCTAAATCCTGTCCTTGTACCATTTTCCCTGCTTATTAGCTTCAACAATTTCCTCAATCTTTTCAAATCCCTATACCACTGCCTTTTGTAAAGTCTGAATCTCCTGTCCAGTGTTCCGTTCAAATGCCCTCAGTGATGATTCCAAGATATGAAATTTATCCAGTAGCAATAATGTCTCTTCCTTAGACATAAATTTGATGGCATGCACATTGCCTTCTTGGAGAGATACCCATCTGTTAACCTATCATAACTTTTCAACAGATTCTGATAAATTCAAGAACACAAATTCTTTCAGATAATTCCTCAGCATCCTCCAGCATTGGTTGGATTTTTTTCTGTCAAAGTAATGTTAACCTTTTCAATAGTATTAATTTTTTCAACTAGCTCCTCATTATTAGTCTATAAAGAGTGTATTATTTCTAAAGTGCCTCATTCTTGGCTCTATTATCAAACCATTTTTCTAATGATATAAACATATAACTTTTAAATTCTTTAAATTACTTGCCACCATTAGAGTTCAGTAAATTTTTATAGGTGTAATAATCGTTACTGACCAGAAGGTGTCATGTTGGCATCCATGTGGCAGGGAGACACAACCAGTGGTGGAGTGGGACTGTTCTTACCACTTTGGTTCCATGTGTTGGCGCCTGGTTATATACTGACAAATATGCTTTGCTTGACAAATTTAGAGCAATTAAATAAATTCCATACAGGTAGCAAGAACAGAGCTCATGAGCAGGGAACACAAACCAGAAGCTGTGCAAGTCACTGTAAATCAGAGAAAGTGGCAAGGAGGGAAAAGCATGCATGAGCCTAAAATATTGTCAAGTCACTACATGGTAGCTTTGTGGTGGCTATGGGGGTGTGGCAAAAAAAAGCTGTTTAGTCAGTGAAATCAAGCCAGGCAGGCAGGGATGGGAGACCTTCTGGGTTGTGGACCCTTGGGTCTTTTTTGGCCTATCACCATAGGTGTGGATTTGGGATTCACATGGAAACCAGATGAAGATGGAAGCTACAAAATAATCCCACACTAGTTCATAATTGATCATAATAAATGGTTATTTATTTACGGGTAGACTCACAGATCACAGTCCTCTGCAAGAATAGGGAACAGAAACCAAATCCAGACGTTAGGAGAGAGATGAAATGCATGTTTTACGTGGCATTTATAGTATAAGAGGCCATGATCAATTGGTATGGTATCTTAAAGGCTATTGGCTGAAGGAATTCCTATAGCATACATCCATTTGTTTCTTAGGGCAATTTGATTGGAAATCTTTTACCAACCCTTTATTCTGGTCAATGTCTGTCTTTGAGGTTGAGGTATCTTTTTTGTATACAGTAGAAGAATGGACTATGCTTTCATATCCATTCTCTTAGCCTGTGTCAGTTTAAAGGTGAATTGAGTCTATTGATATTAAGAGTTATTAGTGACCAGTGATTGCTAATTCTTGTTATTTATCAGTGGTACGTGTCGCACACCGTGGCCCCAGTCTGTGCTCTTTGTGCTAGACCTCAGTTCACGAGCTTCGGGCAAGGGGCTGGATGTTGAGAAAACTCACGCAGAGATAGACCGACATGCAGACCTTTAAACACTGATACCAAAGCCCTCTTTAATAGCACCATGTAGGCTTAAATACACTGCAATCAATGGCCAACAGGTGAAAATCTCATCCTCTGATCCTCTAAACTAGGCACAGTTTCTAGTAACTTTAATTAGAAGGTTCTAGGAAGGAAGAGCAGTTGAAGGCCAGGACTCATTAATCCCAACAGGTAGGGTTTGTGTGTTTCCATTCTTTGGGGATTGCTGGTGGGAGGTTATTTGTTTCCTGTGTTTTTGTGGGTATAGTTAGCTTCCTTGGGTTGGAGTTTTGCTTATAGTGCTTTCTAAAGGGCTGATTTGTAGATAAATATTCTTTAAATCTGGTTTTGTCATTGATTAGTTTGTTTATTCCATCAGTGGTGATTGAAAACTTTGCTGGATATAGTAGTCTGTTCTTGCATCCATGGTCTCTTATTGTCTGTAGCACATCTCTCCAGGACCTTCTGACTCTGATGATTTTCATTGAAGAGTCAGGTATAATTCTGACAATCCTGCCTTTATATGTTACTTGACCTTTTTTTTGGAGCACTTAATATGCTTTATTTATTCTGTATGATTTGTATTTTGAGTATTATTTGGAGAGGAAATTTTTTTTTTAATCCAGTGTATTTGGTGTTTTGTAAACTTCTTGTACCTTCATAGGGTTATTCTTCTTTCGGTTGGGAAAGTTTCCTTGCATGATTTTATTGAATATATTTCCTGTACCTTTGAGCTGGGGTTGTTCCCCTTCTTCTATCCCTATTATTCTTAGGCTTGGTCTTTTCATGGTGTCCCATATTTTCTAGGAGGTTGGAGAGAGGTGGGGACTTGTAGTTTTCAGAATAAGGGTTTGGGGGCAGCCTACCTGTAGGAACTTGTCTGTTTGATGGTTAGAGAAGCTGAGGCAAATAGGGAAGTGGTCCGGGTTTTGTCCCAGTATAGAGGTCCTAGAGAGTGGGGTATCCCTCCAGGTGGGTGGTCACTCACCTCTTGGTCAACTCTGCTTATTTGAAACCTGTGTTTCAGAGTTCCTTTGAGGTTGCGGGTTATAGGAGTGTTTGGGGGACAAAGTGGGACTTATAATTTACTATATCTAATGGTTATAATGGGCTTGTTGGACCAGTCTACCTGCAGGAAGCTTGCCTCCTGGCTGGCTAGAGAAGCTAAGGCAGATGAGGGAGGGGCCTGGGGTTTACCATATTACAGAGGGCCTAGAGAGTGGGGTGTCCCACTGGGTAGGTGGTCACTCACCTCTTGGTCCTCTCTGTGTAGTAGCAGGCTGTGTTTTACCAATTATCTTTTAAAGTGTTTAGTAGATTATACAGAAGTACTATTCTAACATAAAAAAATAATTAAATAATTTTAAGTGTGAGTTATTAGTAATTTCATACATGATTTAGATTATAATAGCTATTAAAATATGTTCTATAATAGCTTACTTGTATTGCAAAGGAAGGAGGTTTGAATGTGTGTATATTTCAGTAATATTCATTCAGTAAGTTCATATTATAGAGAAAACATTGTCAAATTATTGTCAGATAACTATTTGTTTTCATAGTACAGTTTTGTTAAAGCATAGCTACCTAGATTGATATAGGGTACAGTAGCAAATTTCAGAAACCACAAGGTTGACACACACTAAAATATTTACTCTCCGAAGTCTGCAGAACTCTGGTTAAAAATATTATGCTTACATAACATTTACTAAAATATTCTGTCAAAAATATATGCATGCATGTTTTTGGATTTTTCTTTGGGTTGATAGCTCACAAATAATGAAGCAGAGAAATATTAATTATAAAATCCTGGCCTTAGTTTAGGCTTGTTTTTATTTTGCTATTATAACTTAAGCTAACCTTTAGTGGAAAGTCCTTCTGCATATGTGTTGCTTTTATTGTCTAATGAATAAAACTGTTTCAGCAAATGGGAGCAAAGTAAAGCCAAGCAGGAAATTTGAACAGAGATAGAGAGAGAAAGTAGGCAGAGTCAGGGAAAGGTTTTATACCTGCTGAAATAGACAGATGTCATATCCTTACCAGAGAGTCACAGCCTTGTGCCGATATATAGATTAATAAAAATGGGTTAATTCAAAATGTAAGAGCTAGCTAGAAATATGCCTGTGTGATTGGCTGGATAGTATTGTAATTAATATAGTTTCTGTGTGATTATTTGGGTCTGTGCAGTCAGGAAAGAAATGAGCATTTCCAGTCATCACTAACCCATTTTTAGTAATCTATGTTCTGTTGCATACTGTCCATTTTGCTTCTTCCATGTCTCCTAGCATTTCTCTCTTGCACCTAGATTCCTTCTCCTCTTTCCTCTCTCTGCCCAGAAGTCTTGCTTATACCTCCTGTCTAGTTATCTAACATTCAACCTTTTATTACACCAACTCCACAATACACCTTCACACAGTATACAAACATCCCACAACACATGCAAGTAAATTGAAGTCACCTCGTGAGATTTATGTCTGGCCAGCATACACAGTTTTCACAATCACCAGAATTCACTCTTGATGCCTAAGCAGAGTTGATAGACACAGACTCAGAGCAGCATAGTTAGTATCATTTACTTATCAGTACCAGGATAATTAATATTAACTTCTATATTTTCCATTACATTCTCTTCACTTATAGATCTATGGACTTTAAAGGAAACCTCAGGGAGCTGATTTTCATTGACATAAATTAGAAGGGCTTAATTTTTCCATGCCAATTGAAAGGGTCTAGAATAAGTCTACTGAAGTTTAACTGATAGTCTCAAAGTGACCCTTATTTAGTCACTGGTTTGCTGAAAAAGACCAAAACTCTATTCCTGATTATGATTGTGTGCGACTCTGTAACCTGGAGTAAGTGCTCATCTGTTGGATGAAGAAAGGCAGCTTGTTGGTTCTAGGCCACTTAGCCCCAAAATAATCACACAGAAACTATATTATTTAAAACACTGCTTGGACAATTACTTCAGAATATTGCTATTGAGGGGCATCTAGGTTGTTTCCAGGATCTGGCAATTACAAATAATGCTGCTTTGAACATAGTTGAACAAATGCTTTTGTAGTATGATTGGGCATCTCTTGGGTATATTCCCAAGAGTGGTAAGTGGTATTGCTAGATCCTGAAGTAGATTGATTCCCAATTTCATGAGAAACCACCACACTGATTTCCAAAGTGGTTGTATAAGTTTGCATTCCCACCAGCAATGGATGAGTGTTCCCATTACTCCACATCCTCTCCAGCATAGGATATCATTGGTGTTTTTGATTTTAGCAATTCTGACAGGTGTAAGATGGTATCTCAAAGTTGTTTTGATTTGCATTTCCCTGATCACTAAGGAGGTTGAACATGAACTTAAGTGTCTTTTGGTCATTTGAACTTTGTCTGCTGAGAATTCTCTTTTCAGTTCAGTACTCCATATTTTAATTGGATTAATTAGAATTTTCATGTCCAGTTTCTTGAGTTCTTTATATATTTTGGAAATTAGACTGTTGTCTGATGTGGCCTTGGTGAAGATCTCCCATTCAGTAGGATTCCATTTTGTCTTAATGACAGTGTCTTTTGCTTTACAGAAGCTTCTCAGTTTCAGTAAATGTCCCTCAATGGAAGAATGGATAAAGAAAGTGTAGAATATATACACATTAGAGTACTACTCAGTGGTAAAAATATAATGACATTTTGAATTTTCCATCAAATGGATGGAAATAGAAAGCACTATCCTGAGTGAGATAACCCAGACCCAAAATGATGAATATGATATGTACTCACTCACTAGTGGACTCTAGCCATAAACAAAGGACATTAATCCTATAGTTCACAAGCCTAGAGAAGCCAAATAAGAAGGTAAACCCAAAGAAAAACATATATAGATTCTCCTGGAAATTGGAAGCAAACAAGATTGCCAGGCAAAAGTTGAGAGCATTGGGGATTGGGGTAGGAGTGGGATGGGATTAGGGGAAGGGGAAAGGAGAAGAGAGAAGGGAGAAGGGAAAGACTGGAGAGAGCTTGGGGGAGTGGGAGGGTAGAGATGGAGGAAGGGTAGATATTGGAGCAGGGAAGAAGATATCTACATTAAGGGATCCATTTAGGGTTGACAAGAGACTTGGCTCTAGAGGGGATCGATCCTAAGTGTGCACAGGGATGTCCCCAGCTAGGTCCTTGGGCAGCAGAGGAGAGGGTGCCTGAACTGGCCTTGCCCCACCATCACACTGATGATTATCTCTAATATCACCATAGAATCTTCATCCAGCAATGGATAGAGATAGAAACAGTGAGCCTCATCAAGCAACAGACTGAGCCCCCAAGGTCCAATTGAAGAGCAGGAGGTGGGAGAAGATGAGCAAGGAAGTCTGGACTGTGAGGGGTTGGTCCACCCACTGAGACAGTGTGCCGGTTCTAATGGGAGATTACCAAATCCAGCTGGACCGGGACTGAATGAGCCTGCAATCAAACCGGTACCTCTGTATGTGGCTGAAAATGGGTGTGGACTGAGAAGCCATTGATAAAGTCACTGGGACTTGTTTCTACTGCATGTACTGGCTTTTTTGGGACCCTAGTCTATTTGGAAGCAAAGCTTCCTAGGCCTGGATATAAGAGGAAGGGCCTTGGACTTACCACAGGGCAGGGTTCCCTGCCCTCTCTTAAGGAGGGAGGGGGAGGGAGGAGGGTGAATGGGGCAGTGGGAGGGTAATGGGAGGAGGGGAGGAAGTGTAAATTTTTGAATGGAAAAAATAAATTAATTAAAGAAGAAAAAATAGAAAAAAAGAGAAAAAGAATATTGCTAGCTGGCTCTTACATCTAGAATTAACCCATCTCCATTATTTTATATTTAACCATGAGGGTCGTGGCCTACTGCCAAGTTTCAGGCATCTGTCTCTGTCAGGGCTATATGGCTTCTCTCTGACTCTGCCTCATTTCTCCCAGCATTCAGTTTAGTTTTCACCACCTAGCACTGTACCCCTACAGCTCTGTTATAGGCCTAAAGCAGTTCCTTTATTAACCAATGATATTCACAGCATACAGAGAGGAGTCCCACATCACCTCCCCTTTTCTGTTTAAATAAAAAAAGTTTTTTACTTTAAAATAATAAAATTACATATATAAATCAGGTATCAAGCAAGAATTATAATTACAATATTTATATCTACTTTATCTTTTATCATAACTAAGAAAAACTATAACTATAAATTCTGCAACTCTATCGAATACTCCAGAAGGATATAATATTACCTAAATAAACAATAAGTTCATTGTAAACAACTTCTAAAACTCTAGAATTGACAGAGACATCTCAGTGCCTGGACAGTCATCTAAAGTTCTTTTGTACTGTTGGGGCATCCATCTTCAGCCTACAGGCCCTTAATATCTGGCAGACTTTTCCATGAAGCAGGAAATTTCAAAGGCAGTTCTGCCTATTTGGGCAGTTTCTTAAGTCACTTTCTTCTGTATCCTGCAGAATGTCTAGTAGACTCTTTCATGAAGCAAGAACCCCAAAGGATCGTCTCACTTTAGGCAAGCTTGAAAGTTATTTCTCTGCAGGTCCTGCATGTCCATTTCATCAAGCAGCCCAGGCAAGAAAGTTTCTTGTCCAAATGGTTAACCAACTCCATAAGGAGCCTTTTTGATGCTCATCATTGTCTTGAAGTAGATTGGTGCTGCCAGGAGCAGATAAGTCTCATTGTCATGAAAACTTCTTAAGTTCTTAAACATTTTAAGTGCCATATTCTGTAGTCTTTGAAAAGTGTAAGAAATGCCTATCCATCTGAAATACATCTCTGTACAACTAGAAAAATCTAACATGACTACAAGCTTGACTATCATAGATGATTATCTATTTACCTATATTTCTTAATTATATATTATATTTTTAAGTGATCTGCACAAATATAATACCTTAATCAAGAACAGAAATATGCATATATACAGTATAACAAAATTGATCTTAAATTTGTATCAATAAACCAAGATCCATACCAATACAAATGTCTATAGCATATCCCCTTTTAATGTAAACAAACATTTATAAACATTATTTGTGAATATGGGTGTAGTTCTGTCCAAAATACTTTCTGCTTTTTTTTGGGTGAAGTAATTTTGGGGGTGTTCACAGTGATGTTTCAGTGTCTCTTGGTGCATCAAGCCACATTAGCTTGGAATAAATCCACATGTTCTCATATTCTGTGGAAACAAAAGAAGAATCTCTTTTTCAAGGCAACATATTCTTAGATCCATATTTGAAAGTCAAGATACCTTTAAAGTATATATGTTGGTTTAGCTTAGAAATCTGTACTTATCTCCTTCTTAGTCAAAAAATTCAATAAAAACACAATAATATATATATATATATATATATGTTGGTTTATATGTATATATGTTGGTTTAGCTTAGAAATCTGTACTTATCTCCTTCTTAGTCAAAAAATTCAATAAAAACACAATAATATATATGTATATATATATATATATATATATACATATATATTCCAGATTCTGAATTTTCTGTCTTTATTTGGCTTATTTTTCTTTACTCCTTTTAATCTATGACTGCCTATACTCTGTCTCTTTAAAGTATTTTATTTTTTAATAATTTATTTCTTTTTATAACTCTCTATACTCTTTTTCTTCTCTTTCCCAAGCCTATGTACATTTATCCAACAGTGTGATTCATTTAGAGGTTTTTTTATGTCTGAATCTGTCCTATTGTGTATCTGTAATACTTTTCTGTCCAGAAGTACTTCTTAAAAAGCTCAGTGTTTCCTAAAAACTTAAGCTGTGTCATTACTAGGGTATATACAGCCTGGTCGCTCCACACAATCTAACATGGTGGACGTCCGTTCATTGCCTGAGACGGTTGGGGGAAGCTGTCCTCACCATCTCAAATCTAATAACCAGTTGACCCAGGCTGCCACCAAGTAACTTGCAGCATGCTGTCCACAAAACCCATTCAAATGCTCAGCCTCCTAAAAGAGCCAGATGTCACACTGGCAGCATGGCCCAGTAAGCTGGCATTTTAAAACTATGGCTTTTTTTTTTTTTTTTTGCTACTTCTGAATCAGGAAATCCTCTCTTAAAGGAGCTATACCTCTGATTTTTTCTAGCAAACACATCCCAGACAAGAAAATGTTGCTACCAATATACTCCCTGGGCTCCCTGCAGGGGCTCTACACCCTGCATACTGCCTCTCTCTTCTTGTCCCACCCAGCTTGCATCCAGAACCCTTCTTCCTTCTGCCCCCTTTCCTCTTTGGGCACATAACACCATCCAGCTCAGTCTGTCTGGCGCTGGGGGCAAATCCTCAGGGCAAGTAGGCAGACGAGACTTCCTTTGTCTCTCCAGCCTGCCTGCATCAAGCAAGGTAAGGCCTTTGTTTACAAACTACCCAACCTGCACGGAGATCTGATCTAGGCACCAGGAGAGACAGCAGCGGGGTGAGTTTGTGACCTGACTGGCGGCAGCAGAAGCAGCCCTGGACAGGGAACTCTGAAGTTCCTCATCCCCCACCCTATACTCCCTGGGCTCCCTGCAGGGGCTCTACACCCTGCATACTGCTTCTCTCTTCTTGTCCCACCCAGCTTGCATCCAGAACCCTTCTTCCTTCTGCCCCCTTTCCTCTTTGGGCACATAACACCATCCAGCTCAGTCTGTCTGGCGCTGGGGGCAAATCCTCAGGGCAAGTAGGCAGACGAGACTTCCTTTGTCTCTCCAGCCTGCCTGCATCAAGCAAGGTAAGGCCTTTGTTTACAAACTACCCAACCTGCACAGAGATCTGATCTAGGCACCAGGAGAGACAGCAGCAGGGTGAGTTTGTGACCTGACTGGCGGCGGCAGAAGCTGCCCTGGACAGGGAACTCTGAAGTTCCTCATCCCCCACCCTATACTCCCTGGGCTCCCTGCAGGGGCTCTACACCCTGCATACTGCTTCTCTCTTCTTGTCCCACCCAGCTTGCATCCAGAACCCTTCTTCCTTCTGCCCCCTTTCCTCTTTGGGCACATAACACCATCCAGCTCAGTCTGTCTGGCGCTGGGGGCAAATCCTCAGGGCAAGTAGGCAGGCGAGACTTCCTTTGGTTCACTGGCCTGCCTGCACCAAGCAAGGTAAGGCCTTTGTTTACTAACTACCCAACCTGCACGGAGATCTGATCTTGGCACCAGGAGAGCCATCAGTGGGAGAGCTAATCTGGGTACCAGGAGAGCCGGCTTTGGGCACGGAGATCTGATATTGGTACCAGGAGAGACATCACTGGAGCACCAGGAGAGCTATCACTGCAGGGTGCCATCACTGGGAAAGTACATCAGTAGGCAAGGAGACCTGATCCGGTAAAAGAAGATCCATAGGGGAGCATTCGCAGAAAGAGATGGGCAGGCGCCAATGCAAGAATTCACCCAACAATCTGAAAAACTATATGAAACCACCAGAACCCAGCGACCTCACAACAGGAGGACATGAACACCTTAATCATGAAGAAGTAGATAAAATTGACTTTATGAAAGTGATTGACGCCCTTAAACAGCATGTAAAAAATGCCCTTATAGAAATGGATGAGAAGTATAACAGAAAGTTTGAAGAATTGAGTAAATCAGTGAATGATACCCTAGGAAACCAAGGAAAAACAATCAAACAAATAATGGAAAGAGTTCAAGACTTAAAAACTGAAATGGAGGCAAAGAAGAAAACACAAACAGAAAGCCAGCTGGACAGGGAAAATCTAGGTAAACGAATAGAGACTACAGAAACAAGCATAACCAACAGAATACAAGAGATAGAAGAAAGAATCTCAGATTCTGAAGATACCATAGAGAAAATAAACACGCTGATCAAAGAAAACAGCAAGGCCAACAAATTCTCATCACAAAACATTCAGGAAATATGGGACACAATAAAAAGACCAAACCTAAGAATAATAGGAATAGAAGAAGGATAAGAAGCGCAGCTCAAGGGTCCAGAAAATATATTTAATAAAATTATAGAAGAAAACTTTCCCAACCTAAAGAAAGATATACCTATGAAGGTTCAAGAAGCATACAGAACACCGAATAGGCTGGATCAAAAAAAAACATCCTCTCGCCATATAATAATCAAAACACAAAGCATACAGAATAAAGAAAGAATACTAAGAGCAGCAAAGGAAAAAGGCCAAGTTACTTATAAAGGTAAACCTATCAGACTTACACCTGACTTCTCTATGGAAACCATGAAAGCCAGAAGGTTCTGGATAGATGTACTGCAGAAACTAAGAGACCATGGATGCAAGCCCAGACTACTATACCCAGCCAAGCTTTCGTTCACTATAAATGGAGAAAACAAAATTTTCCAGGATAAAAACAAATTTAAACAATACGTAGCCACAAATCCAGCCTTACAGAAAGTAATAGAAGGAAAATCACTAATCAAGGAGTCCAACAATGACCACAGTAACTCAGACATCTAGAAACCCTTTACCAGCACATCTCAAAGAAGGGAAACACACAAAATCTACTACTAAAAAAAAATGACCGGAGTTAACAACCACTGGTCATTAATATCACTTAATGTCAATGGACTCAACTCACCTATAAAAAGGCACAGACTAAGAGATTGGATACGAAAACAGGATCCAACATTCTGCTGTTTACAAGAAACACACCTCAACCACAAAGACAGGCACCTACTCAGAGTAAAGGGCTGGGATAAGGCTTATCAAGTAAATGGACCTAGGAAACAAGCAGGTGTGGCCATACTAATTTCTAACAAAGTTGACTTCAAACTTAAATCAATCAGAAGAGATGGAGAGGGACATTTTCTACTCATAACAGGAACAATTCATCAGGATGAAATCTCAATCCTGAATATCTATGCCCCTAATATAAAAGCACCCACGTACGTAAAAGAAACATTGTTAAAACTCAAGGCAGCCATCAAACCACACACATTAATAGTAGGAGACTTTAATACTCCTCTCTCACCAATGGACAGGTCAATCAGACAGAAACCTAACAGAGAAATAAGAGAATTAATGGAGGTAATGAATCAAATGGACTTAACAGACATCTATAGAATATTCCACCCAAACAGGAAAGAATATACCTTCTTCTCTGCAGCTCATGGAACCTTCTCAAAAATCGACCACATACTCGGTAACAAAGCAAACATTCACAGTTACAAAAAATTATTAATAACCACCTGTATCTTATCAGATCACCATGGATTAAAGCTAGAATTCAGCAACAATGCTACCCCCAGAAAGCCTACAAACTCATGGAAACTGAATAGTCAACTACTGAACCATACCTGGATTAAGGAAGAAATAAAGAAAGAAATTAAAGTCTTCCTTGAAGACAATGAAAATAAAGAAACAACATACTCAAACCTATGGGACACTATGAAAGCAGTCCTGAGAGGAAAGTTCATAGCACTAACTGCCCACTTAAAGAAAACAGAGAAAGCACACATTGGAGACTTAACAGCCCACCTGAAAGCTCTAGAAAAAAAGAAGCAGACTCACCTAGAAGGGGTAGAAGACTGGAAATAATCAAGCAGAGGGCTGAAATCAACAAAATAGAGACACAGAAAACAATTGAAAGAATCAATAAATCAAGAAGCTGGTTCCTGGAGAAAATCAACAAGATTGATAAACCCCTATCCAAACTAATCAAACGGCAGAGAGAGAATTTGCAAATTAATAAGATCAGAAATGAAAAGGGAGACATAACCACAGACACAGAGGAAATTCAGAGAATCATTAGATCTTACTACAAAAGCCTGTATGCCACAAAACTGGAAATTGTAAAAGAAATGGACACTTTTTTAGAAAAATACCATATACCAAAGTTAAACCAGGACCAGGTGAACAACCTAAATAGACCTGTTAGTCGTGAAGAATTAGAAGCGGTTATCAAAAACCTCCCTTCCAAAAAAAGTCCAGGACCAGATGGTTTCAATGCGGAATTCTACCAGAACTTCCAAGAAGACCTAATACCTATACTCCTTAAGGTATTTCACAATATAGAAACAGAAGAGTCATTGCCAAATTCATTTTATGAAGCTACAGTAACTCTGATACCAAAACCACACAAAGACCCAACCAAGAAAGAAAATTACAGGCCAATCTCACTCATGAACATCGACGCAAAAATCCTCAACAAAATTCTGGCAAACCGAATCCAAGAACACATTAGAAAAATTATCCATTATGATCAAGTAGGCTTCATACCAGAGATGCAGGGCTGGTTTAACATACGCAAATCTATCAATGTAATCCATCATATAAATAAACTGAAAGAAAAAAAACATATGATTGTATCATTAGACGCTGAAAAAGCATTTGACAAAATTCAACATCCCTTTATGATAAAAGTCTTGGAGAGATTAGGGATACAAGGGTCATACCTAAATTTAATTAAAGCTATATACAGCAAGCCGACAGCTAATATCAAATTAAATGGAGAGAAACTTAAAGCCATCCCACTAAAATCAGGAACACGCCAAGGCTGTCCACTCTCTCCATACCTCTTCAATATAGTTCTCGAAGTTTTAGCAATAGCAATAAGACAACATAAGGGGATAAAGGGGATTCAAATTGGAAAGGAAGAAGTTAAACTTGCATTAGTTGCAGATGATATGATAGTGTACATGAGCGACCCCAAAAACTCCACCAAAGAAATCCTACAGCTGATAAACGCCTTTAGTAATGTGGCAGGATACAAGATCAACTCCAAAAAATCAGTCGCCCTCTTATACACAAAGGATATGGAAGCAGAGAGGGAAATAAGAGAATCATCACCTTTCACGATAGCCACAAAAAGCATAAACTATCTTGGGGTAACTCTAACCAAGGAAGTGAAAGATCTATTTGACAAGAACTTTAAGGCATTGAAGAAAGAAATTGAAGAGGATACCAGAAAATGGAAGGATCTCCCTTGCTCCTGGATTGGGAGGATCAACATAGTAAAAATGGCAATTCTACCAAGGGCAATCTATAGATTCAATGCAATCCCCATTAAAATCCCAGATTTTACAGATCTTGAAAGGACAATAATCAACTTTATATGGAGAAACAAAAAACCCAGGATAGCCAAAACAATCTTATATAATAAAGGAACTTCTGGAGGCATTACCATCCCTGACTTCAAACTCTATTACAGAGCTACAGTAATGAAAACAGCATGGTACTGGCATAAAAACAGAGCAGTCGACCAATGGAATCGTATAGAAGACCCGGATTTTAACCCACAAACCTATGAACAACTAATTTTCGATAAAGGAGCTAAAAGTATACAATGGAAGAAAGAAAGCATCTTCAACAAATGGTGCTGGCACAATTGGATGTCAACCTGTAGAAGAATGAAAATAGACCCATATCTATCACCATGCACAAAACTCAAGTCCAAATGGATCAAAGACCTCAATATCAATCTGAACACACTGAACCTGATAGAAGAGAAAATGGGAAGTACCCTACAACATATGGGCACTGGAGATCGCTTCCTATGTATAACCCCAGCAGCACAGACATTAAGGGCAACATTGAATAAATGGGACCTCCTGAAACTGAGAACCTTCTATAAAGCGAAGGACACTGTCATTAAGACAAAAAGGCAGCCTACTGACTGGGAGAAGATCTTCACCAACTCCGCTACAGACAAAGGTCTGATCTCCAAAATATATAAAGAACTCAAGAAACTAGACTTTAAAAGGATAATTAACCCAATTAAAAAATCGGGCACTGAACTGAACAGAGAATTCTCAACAGAAGAAGTTAAAATGGCCAAAAGATACTTAAGGTCATGCTCAACCTCCTTAGCGATCAGAGAAATGCAAATCAAAACAACTTTGAGATATCATCTTACACCTGTCAGAATGGCTAAAATCAAAAACACCAAGGATAGCCTTTGCTGGAGAGGTTGTGGAGAAAGGGGTACCCTCATCCATTGCTGGTGGGACTGCAAACTTGTGCAACCACTTTGGAAATCAGTGTGGCGGTTTCTCAGAAAAATTGGGATCAGCCTACCCCTGGACCCAGCAATAGCACTCTTGGGAATATACCCAAGAGATGCCCTAGCATATGACAAAAGCATTTGTCCAACTATGTTCATAGCAGCATTATTTGTAATAGCCAGAACCTGGAAGCAACCTAGATGCCCTTCAATAGAAGAATGGATGAAGAATGTGTGGAATATATATACATTAGAGTACTACTCTGCGGTAAAAAACAATGACTTCTCGAATTTTGCATACAAATGGATGGAAATAGAAAATACGATCCTGAGTGAGGTAACCCAGACCCAAAAAGAAGATCATGGGATGTACTCACTCATAATTGGTTTCTAGCCATGGATAGGGGCCACTGAGTCTATAATTTGTGATCCTAAAGAAGCTAAACAAGAGGGTAAACCCAAGGAAAAACATATAGATATCCTCCCAGCTATGGGAAATAGACAAGATTGATGGGCAAAAAATGGGAATCTTGGGGGGTGGGGTGGGATGGGGATGAGGGGAGATGGGGAGAGAAAATTGTGAAGGAGAGGATGAGGGGAACTGGGGGAATCGGGGTGATTGGGGGTAAAGGAAGGTTGGATGGGGGAGCAGGGAAACTCATACCTTAGTTAAGGGAGCCACCCAAGGGTTGGCAAGAGACTTGAACCTGGAATGGCTACCAGAAGCCCAGGGCAATGTCCCCAGTTAGTTCATTGGGGCACCTGAGGATAGGGAACCTGAAATGAACCTATCCTATAATCATACTGATGAATATCTTGCATATCGCCATAGAACCGTCATCTAGCGATGGATGGAGATAGAGACAGAGACCCACACTGGAGCACCGGACTGAGCTCCCAAGGTTATAATGAGGAGCAGAAGGAGAGAGAACATGAACAAGGAAGTCAAGACCATGAGGGGTGCACCCAACCACTGAGACAGGGGGGCCGATCTATTGGGAGCTCACCAAGGCCAGCTGGACTGCTACTGAAAAAAACATGGGATAAAACCGGACTCTCTTAATGTGGTGGACAATGAGAGCTGACGAGACGCCAAGGAGAATGGCACAGGAACTTTCATCTGGCGATGGATCGAGAGAGAGACAGAGACCCAATTTGATCAACCGTCTGAGCTCTTAAGGTCCAAATGAGGAGCAGAAGGAGGGAGAACATGAGCAAGGAAATCAGGACCACGAGGGGTGCACCCACCCACTGTGACAGTGAAACTGATCTATTGGGAGCTCTCCAAGGCCAGCTGGACTGGGACCGAATAAGCATGGGTTGAAACTGGACTCTCTGAACAAGGCGGACAATGAAGGCTGATGAGAAGCCAAGGACAATGGCACTAGGTTTCGATCCTAATACATGAACTGGCTTTGTGGGAGCGTAGCCTGTTTGGATGCTCACCTTCCTGGACCTAGATAGAAGTGGGAGGACCTTGGTCTTCATGTAGAGCAGGGAATTTGGACTGCTCTTCAGTATCGAGAGGGAGGGGGAGTGGACTAGGGGGAGGAGAAGTGGAGTGGGGATAGGGGGAAGGGAGCGGGGGGAGGGGGCAATATGTGGGAGTTGGGGGAGGGAAATGGGAAACGGGGAGCAGTTGGAAATTTTAAGTAAAAAAGAATAAAAAAAAAAAGGAAAAAAAAAAAAGAAAATGTTGCTACCAAATCATGCTTAACTATGTTCTTTTGTGTCTAGGATTTAATTTAAGCTTTCTTGTTTTTTTTTTTTTTAACTAGAATTAACCCATATCCATTATTTTATATTTCACCACAAGGTTTTTGGCCTACTGGCAAGGTTCCAAAATCTGTGTCTGGCAGGGCTACATGGCTTCTCTTGGACTCTGCTTCCTTTCTCCCAGAATTCAGCTTAGTTTTCCCCCACCTAGCTTTGTTCCCCTATAGTTCTGCTATAGGCCGAAAGCAGTTCCTTTATAAACCAATGATATTCAAAGCATACTGAGGGGAATCCTACATCACTCATATGAATATGTCTACCTACCTCACAATGATATGCCCTGCTTTACAAGACTGATTTCAGGCTTAGATAATATAATCTTATATATGTAAATGTGAGTACAAATATAATATAATTTATAATAATAATTGTATATTAATTATACATATTATATAATATGTAAAATATATTATATATAATACAATATTGTCACATATTGAAGGCGCAAGTCATAAACAATCCCACACCAGTTTGGAATTGTGATTAATAGGGTGGTATTTATTTAAAGGGGAATAAACTTACAGATCACCGTCCCAGACAACAGCCCTCTGTGCACGCAATTAGGAAGAAGTCTAGTCGCTGGAACCGGAGCAGGAAGTAAAAAAAGAGAGGAGGGAAGTAGCCGCTTTTTTTAAAGGGAAAGATACCACGCCCCAATGGGCTGGTATCTCGACGGCTATTGGCTGGAGGTGCGGAAGGACCTACCGCAACAACATATGATATATAATAATATATCCAACCAGGAAATTATTATAACCATATATATTTATAGCCATTATAGAATGTTATTACATAATATATTGTAACATATTATATAATATATTACATGATAAAACACCTACAAGAAGTCACATATTTCTCTTTCCACTTAACCTTTATTTCTCTCTTCCTACCTTTCTGACAATTAACCACTTCCCGCAACCCATTCTTCACATAGACAACAATAAACAACCTAAACACACATGACTATGTTTGGTCAATTGTGACATCTTAAAATTGTAGTCCAGATTAACAAACTTAAACAGAAGCAGATGGTAAGTTCAATGGAGGGAGTACAGGTAACTTTGAACTGATTTCTGTATATTACTGCTAGAAGTGTTTCTTCAAGTAGACAGGGCTTACATATTCCCCTATACATAGGTTCTGTACCTGTAATTCAGTCATCACAGACCAAAAATATTTGGATCAAGAGAATATATTGGTTCTTGATCTATACAGACACGTTTTCCTTGGTTTTGTTCCCTAAACAATGTGATTTAATAGTTATTTGTATAATATTTATAGTATAATTGATGTTACAAATAATCTCATCATGATTTCCAGAATAAAGGGGAAAGTACAGAAACTCTTCTATTTCATACAAAAATTTGAGGATATGTAGATCTGGGTTGGCGCTGTCTCTGACTCTTTTGCCTGTACTTAGGGCTGTTTTCTCTCCTGTTGGTTTGCCTTGTCTAGCATCAGTGTGAGAAGATTTGCCTTGTATTACGGTATTTTCTTTTGTTTTTGCCTGCTTGTATTGTCCTTGAGGCTTATTCTTTTCTGAAGGGAGCCTGACAGAGAATGTATCTGGGAAAGAGGGGATATCATTGCAGGGAAGGTGAAACTGGGAGGAGTGGAGGGAAGGCAACTGTGATCAGGTTGCATTACATGAGAGAAAAATCTATTTGCAAAATAAAAAGTGCTAAAAAATGAAAGAAAAAAGATAAAAATAAAATCAGTCATGAATCAAGTCACCTTCAGACACCAATGAGTAGCTATATGAACTAATTCTTTCATCAACAATACACAAAATAATTTTTTCACTTTACTTGCTTTGTGGAAAGCAGCTACATGTCCATGTGAGCAATTGGGAACAAAATCGTGTCCTGTGATTTGCTGAAACATAATAAAGACACTTTTTGAAATATAGTCTGTTTTAAAAAGCAAGAGGAGCTTGCTGTAGGAATTCCTACGACCAGTGGCCTTTAAGTTACCTACCCACATGGGTGTGGCCTCTTATAATATATTTGTCTATGTAAAGTGCTTGTCCCGCTTCTTTTCCAGTGGCGTGATTCAGTTCCTGTTCCCCCTTCGTGCAGAGGACTGTAATCTACATGTCTACCCCTAAATAAAGAACCCGCTATTATATTCAATTCTGAGCTAGTGTGGGATTTCTTTTAAGCACCCTTCTTCAGGAGCTATCCAGAATAATAGAGATAATTCCAGGAATAACTTGGTTAACAGTAGACTGTAAAAATTTTGGTATGTACTTTAATAATATACAATAACAGATGTGCAAATTTTGAAAAATATTGCATGGAGTCAGAAAAAATACAATATCACTCATGTCATTATTTCAAAACTTTAAAAATACCACCCAAGGACAAAAATTATTTTAATGAATAGAAACATCAAAATGGTAAGAAAAGAATCCCCAAGGTAGATACTTATAGAAACACTTCCTGAAATAATTATTACCATTTCCATCAAATGACAGAGTTAATGCATTTTTGATTGGTGAATTAGAGAAGCAGCTGAAAGGGGGTTTCATTCATCTTATTCAATTATTTGAGGGAAGCTAAAATAACATCTTTGGGTACTGAATAATTTGATGATTACATAAAGGCAATCTCAATTGACTGTTCACTAGTAATATCTCATATCCATTAAGGGCCAATTATACCATTCTTTCTATTTGACAGAAACATAAAGAATAAAGTTATTCTTAGAAAACTAGGAGCTATTATGTGTGGTCGCTTTTAGTTAAATATAACCAACAGCATCAGTTTGTTGGAGAAATGGCAAATTTCTATTTATTTTTTGAAAGACATGTATAATGAATTTTAAGATACAAGTCACAACTCTATTTTGTTGAAAAGGGGTCACTCTCCCACTCTATTTTCAAATAAAAATTTCACCTCAGGATATGGTTTTGACATCCTGTTTAGAAAAAAAAAAACTAAACATGCCTATACAAAGGACATTTCCATAAATCAGATGCTTAGAACTGTTAATCATATCTAATTAATACTAAAGCTTGTTATTTTCCTTTTCTCCTTCTGAAACATCACTCTATTTTTACTTCACTATGAGAAAGATAGTATCTGCCACAAATTAAAATCACACTTGAGTTTCTATTTATGAAAAATATTTTCCTTTCTCTTGTTTCTGGTTTAAAATATCCCTGTGGGGGACATTTTAATGAGGCAGTTTTCTTACTTTTCTGGCTCACACTAAAGAAGTGAAGAGCACAAGTGGTTAAAAAGCCTCCTAACTTAGTTACATGTGCCTGGCCTGAATATCCCTTTACCCTCTTATTGGCTATGTGACCTTGGCAAGTTTCATTAGTTCTTGAACCATGTAAAAATGGGAATATTACTTAAGTCATTATAATGTTTAAATCAAGTTGTGATTGTAAAGAAGTAAGTAACAACGTATGTACATGAGTAAGTTTGTAAATGCGTTTATCTAAATAATTGGTTAATATCATATAAAATGTTTTTGTAAATTAAAGAACTATGCAAAATCAAGTAATATTTTTATGTATAAACAACAAAGTTATTAACACACATATACAAATAATTATGCTCACCAGTACACATATTGTTGTTGTTGGACAGATATTGCAAAACCCATTTAACAAATAATATCAAAAATAACTAGATAAAATTCGGTTTCAGGCAAAACTTGAATTATTGAGCATTTTTCTCTTTCTACTGCAATTGTAACTAGAATATTTTATTGGTAAAGAACTTTGAAATGCCTCCAGAGATAATGTTTCAAAAATGAGTAGGTTCCCTTTTATTTTCTAAGTTAAAGTAATGTAACAAGGCATTTATTACAATAACCTGACCAACTTCCATCTGCTATTATTGATACAAATTTAAGATCAATTTTGTTATGTATATATCTATATCTATATATCTGCTCTTGATTAAGATATTGTGTTGGTACAGCTCATTTAAAAATGTAATGCATAATTCAAAATATAGGTAAATAGAAAATTATTTATAATTGTAAAGCTTATAGTCATGCTATTTAGGTTTTCTAGATATATAGAGATAATATTTCAGTTAGGTATTCTTCAGATCTTTCAAAGACTAAAGAAAATGGCATTTAAAATGTTTAAATGACTTAGGACTTTTCATGATATGAAACACCTTTGTTCCTAACACCTCCAATAACTTCAAGAGGACAATGGGCATTGAAGAGGCTCCTTATGGCATTGGTTAGCCATTTGGGCAAGAAACTCCTTTTGCCTGGACAGCTTAATGTTATGCTGCATAAACTGGGTATGTAGGACCCACACAGAAATGACTACTGAACTTGCCTAAATGTGAAATGTTCCTTCGGGGTTCCTGCATCATGAAAGTTTCTGCCAGACATTCTATAGGATACAGAAGAAAATGACTGACAGACTACCAATACAGACAAAACTGTTTTTGAAATTTCCTGTCTCATGGAAAAGTCTGCAGGATACTATGGCCTGTAGGCTGAAGATAGATGCCCCAAACGATACAGAAGAATCATGGGTGACTGCCCAGATAGTGAGATGTCTCTCTCAAGTCTAGAGTTTTGGAAATTGCTTACAATGCACTTCCTGTTTACTTAGGTAATACTATATCCTTCTGGAGTCTTTGATAGAGTTGAAGAATAGATAGTTATAATTTTAGTTTTCCTTAGTTATAATAAAAGATAAAGTAGATATAAATGCTGTAACTGTAATTCTTGCTTAATACCTGTTTTTATATGTAATTTTATTATGTTAAATTTAAAACCTTCCTTTTTATTTAAACATAAAAGGGGAAATTGCATGGGAAGTCCTTCTGTATATGTGTTGCTTTTATTGGTCAATGAGCAAAAAATGCCTTGGCCTGTGATAGGGTATAATAGAACTAGGAACAGAAAAAACTGCATGTTGGATGAAAAAAAGTGGAGTCAGAGAGATGCCATGGAGCTTGCAGAGAGGAAAGATATGAACTACTAGCTGGAAACTTTCCGGTAGGCCACGAGCCTCATGTTAAATATAAATGAATGGAAATGAGTTAATTGTAGATTTAAGAGCTAGCTACCAATACACTTAAGTTATTGGCAAAAAGTATTGCAAATAATATAGTTTTGTGATTATTTTGGGTCAGGGTGGCTGGAAAACAAATAAATGGCCTCCTACTACATCTATCTACCTCAATATCCTTTTTATTATTATTTCTTTTGAATGATATATGTTACTGCTCATCACTTATAACAAGCCATAAATTATAAAATGTTTATACCTCTTCAAGTAAAACACCCACTTAGCCATTAGTACAATATCAAATGAGCACCCCATCACTTCTCATTATTGGCTCTTCTATGTTAAAGATTGTCACCTAACTCTAATTTTTATGGAAGCCTTCAAAATCAAGAGAACACTAATGACCCTGTTCTTAGAAGTTGTCATATTGTCTGTCACATTCATGGTGCAAGCTGCCTGCATTTTCTACTACCAAACAAAGCTTCAGGTAGGAAGAGATGTGTTGATGTTTGTTTGTTTATTTATTTGTTTGTTTTATGGGTCTCCATTCTCTCAGTAAAAATTTGCTTTCATTTGATTATAGAAAGTCAAAAGACAAATATTAATTAATTTCTATAAATTCCCATTAAAAACATGTCATGGGAATTTCCTAACATCTCTGAAATAGATAAGAAGTGAGTGTTGAGTAATAGTTGTATTTGCTATTTCTTTAACCACATTTTAAAAGAATATGGCTATTATCTCTCCTTAAAATGTGTGGGTATGCATTGTTCTCACTTTTGAAGCTTGAACCAAATTTTTGGGACAATAGAAAAAAAAACTCCCTTAGCATCCTGGCTCATGATTTAATTCACAATGACTAATAAAATTAATTTAATTTCAAAATTCCAGAGTTTATAATTTAATTAATAAGTATTATACATGATATTCATTGACAATGCATAAAAGCATATATAACTAAGGGCACATGCTTAAATTATTTGATTTCATAGCACTTAGTATTTATTTATTTATTTATTTATTTTTATTTATTTATTTTTTTTATTCTTTTTTAATTAAAATTTCCACCTGCTCCCCGTTTCCCATTTCCCTCCCCTCCTCCCAAATATTGCCCCCTCCCCCCACTTCCCTCCCCCTATCCCCACTCCTCTTCTCCTCCCCCCACACCATCCCCCCTCCCTCTCGATACTGAAGAGCAGTCCAAATTCTCTGCCCTGCGGGAAGACGAAGGTCTTCTATCTACTTCCAGGAAGGTGAGCATCTAAACAGGCTAAGCTCCCACAAAGCCGGTTCATGTATTAGGATCGAAACCTAGTGCCATTGTCCTTGGCTTCTCATCTGCCTTCATTGTCCGCCATGCTCAGAGAGTCCGGAATCAACCCATGCTTATTCAGTCCCAGACCAGCTGGCCTTGGTGGGCTCCCAATAAATCAGTTCCACTGTCACAGTGGGTGGGTGCATCCCTCGTGGTCCTGATTTTTTGCTCATGTTCTCCCTCCTTCTGCTCCTCATTTGGACCTTAAGAGCTCAGACTGTTGCTCCAAATTGAGTCTCTGTCTCTACCTCGATCCATCGCCAGATGAAGGTTCTAAGGTGATAGGTAAGACATTCATCAGTATAGGACAGGGTCATTTCAGGTTCCCTCTCCTCAGTTGCCCAAGGTATCAGCTGGGGACATCTCCCTGGACACCTGTGAACCCCTCTAGAGTCAAGTCTCTTGCCAACCCTAAGATGGCTCCCTTAGATAGGATATACACTTCGCTGCTCCCGTATCCTCCCTTCCTATATCCCAACCATCCCAATCCCCCGAGCTCCTCCCATCCTCCCCTTCTCATGTTTCTCATCCCATTTCCCCTTTGCCCCATGCCACCTCACCCGCAAGTTCCCAGTTTTTGCCCTGCAATCTTGTCTACTCCCCCCTCTCCATGCGGATGACTATATGATTTTCTTTGGGTTCACTTTCTTATTTAACTTCTATAGGATCACAAATTATATGCTTAATGTCTTTTATTTATGGCTAGAAACCGATTATGAGTGAGTACATCCCATGTTCCTCTTTTTGGGTCTGGGATACCTCACTCAGGATAGTGTTTTCTATTTCCATCCAATTGCACGCAAAATTCGAGAAGTCATTGTTTTTTACCGCTGAGTAGTACTCTAATATGTATATATTCCACACTTTCTTCATCCATTCCTCCATTGAAGGGCATCTAGGTTGTTTCCAGGTTTTGGCTATTACAAACAATGCTGCTATGAACATAGTTGAACAGATACTTTTATCATTTGATGGGGCATCTCTTGGGTATATTCCCAATAGTGGTATTACTGGATCTTGGGGTAGGTTGATCCCAAATTTCCTGAGAAATGGCCACACTGATTTCCAGAGTGGTTGCACAAGTTTGCATTCCCACCAGCAATGAATGAGTGTGCCTCTTTCTCCACAACCTCGCCAGCAAAGGCTATCATTGGTGTTTTTGATTTTAGCCATTCTGACAGGTGTAAGATGGTATCTCAAAGTTGTTTTAATTTGCATTTCCCTTATCGCTAAGGAGGTTGAGCATGACCTTAAGTGTCTTTTGGCCATTAGAATTTCTTCTGTTGAGAATTCTCTGTTCAGATCAGTGCCCCATTTTTTTATTGGGTTCATTAGCATTTTAAAGTTTAGTTTCTTGAGTTCTTTATATATTTTGGTGATCAGACCTTTGTCTGTTGCAGGGTTGGTGAAGATCTTCTCCCAGTCAGTGGGTTGCCTTTTTGTCTTAGTGACAGTGTCCTTTGCTTTACAGAAGCTACTCAGTTTCAGGAGGTCCCATTTATTCAATGTTGTCCTTAATGTCTGTGCTGCTGGGGATAAACGTAGGAAGTGATCTCCTGTACCCATATGTTGTAGAGTACTTCCAACTTTTTCTTCTATCAGGTTCAGTGTGTTCAGACTAATATTGAGGTCTTTAATCCATTTGGACTTGAGTTTTGTGCCTGGTGATAGATATGGATCTATTTTCATTCTTCTACACGTTGACAACCAGTTCTGCCAGCACCATTTGTTGAAGATGCTCTCTTTTTTCCATTGAATACTTTTAGCTCCTTTATCAAAAATTAGGTGTTCATAAGTTTGTGGGTTAAAATCAGGGTCTTCTACTCGGTTCCATTGATCGACTTCTCTGTTTTTATGCCAATACCAAGCTGTTTTCAATACTGAGGCTCTGTAATAGAGTTTGAGGTCAGGGATGGTAATGCCTCCAGACAATCCTTTATTATATAAGATTGTTTTGGCTATCCTGGGTTTTTTGTTTCTCCATATAAAGTTGATTATTGTCCTCTCAAGATCTGTGAAGAATTTTGATGGGATTTTAATGGGGATTGCATTGAATCTATAAATTGCCCTTGGTAGAATTGCCATTTTTACTATGTTGATCCTCCCTATCCAAGAGCAAGGGAGATCCTTCCATTTTCTGGTATCCTCCTCAATTTCTTTCTTCATTGACTTAAAGTTCTTGTCAAATAGATCCTTTACTTCCTTGGTTAGGGTTACCCCAAGATATTTTATGCTATTTGTGGCTATCGTGAATGGTGATGCTTCTCTGATTTCCATCTCTGCTTCCTTATCCTTTGTGTATAGGAGGGCAACTGATTTTTTGGAATTGATCTTGTATCCTGCAACGCTACTAAAGGTGTTTATCAGCTGAAGGAGTTCTTTGCTGGAGTTTTTGGGGTCGCTTATGTACACTATCATATCGTCTGCAAATAATGAAAGTTTAACTTCTTCCTTTCCGATTTGAATCCCTTTGATCCCCTTATGTTGTCTTATTGCTATTGCTAGAATTTCAAGCACTATATTAAAGAGGTATGGAGAGAGTGGACAACCTTGTCGTGTTCCTGATTTTAGTGGAATAGCTTTGAGTTTCTCTCCATTTAATTTGATGTTAGCTGACGGCTTGCTATAAATAGCTTTTATTATAGTCAGGAACGACCCTTGTATTCCTAATCTCTCTAAGACCTTTATCATAAAGGGATGTTGAATTTTGTCAAATGCTTTTTCAGCATCTAATGAAATGATCATATGGTTTTTTACTTTCAGTTTATTTATATGATGGATTACATTGATAGATTTTCGTATGTTGAACCAGCCCTGCATCTCTGGGATGAAGCCTACTTGATCATAATGGATAATTTTTCTAATGTGTTCTTGGATTCGGTTTGCCAGTATTTTATTGAGTATTTTTGCGTCGATGTTCATGAGTGAGATTGGCCTGTAGTTCTCTTTCTTGGTTGTGTCTTTGTGTGGTTTTGGTATCAGAGTAACTTCAGCTTCATAAAAGGAATTTGGCAATGACTTCTCTGTTTCAATATTGTGAAATACATTAAGGAGTATAGGTATTAGGTCTTCTTGGAAGTTCTGGTAGAATTCTGCATTGAAGCCGTCTGGACCTGGGCTTTTTTTGGTGGGGAGGTTTTTTATAACAACTTCTAATTCTTCGCGACTAACAGGTCTATTTAGATTGTTCACCTGGTCCTGGTTTAACTTTGGTAAATGGTACTTATCTAAAAAAGTGTCCATTTCTATAACATTTTCCAATTTTGTGGCATACAGGTTTTTGTAGTAAGATCTAATGATTCTCTGAATTTCCTCTGAGTCTGTGGTTATGTCTCCCTTTTCATTTCTAATTTTGTTAATTTGCGTATTCTCTCTCCGCCGTTTGATTAGTTTGGATAGGGGTTTATCAATCTTATTGATTTTCTCCATGAACCAGCTTTTTGTTTCATTGATTCTTTGGATTGTTTTCTGTGTTTCTATTTTGTTGATTTCAGCCCTCAATTTGATTATTTCCAGTCTTCTACTTCTCCTAGGTGAGTCTGCTTCTTTTTTTTCTAAAGCTTTCAGGTGGGCTATTAAGTCTCCAATGTGTGCTTTCTCCGTTTTCTTTAAGTGGGCACTTAATGCTATGAATTTTCCTCTTAGCACTTCTTTCATAGTGTCCCATAGGTTTGAGTATGTTGAGTCTTCGTTTTCATTGAATTCAAGAAAGACTTTAATTTCTTTCTTTATTTCTTCCTTGATCCAGGTGTGGTTCAGTAGTTGACTGTCCAGTTTCCATGAGTTTATAGGCTTTCTGGGGATAGCATTGTTGTTGAATTCTAACTTTAATCCATGGTGATCTGATAAGACACAGGTGGTTACCGATATTTTTTTGTAACTGTGTAAGTTTGCTTTGTTACCGAGTATGTGGTCTATTTTCGAGAAGGTTCCATGAGCTGCAGAGAAGAAGGTATATTCTTTCCTATTTGGGTGGAATGTTCTATAGATGTCTGTTAAGTCCATTTGATTCATTGCCTCCCTTAATCCTCTTATTTCTCTGTTAGGTTTCTGTCTGATTGACCTGTCCATTGGCGAGAGAGGAGTGTTGAAATCTCCTACTATTAGTGTGTGTGGTTTGATGACTGCCTTGAGTTTTAGTAACGTTTCTTTTACATAAGTGGGTGCTTTTATATTAGGGGCATATATATTCAGGATTGAGATTTCATCCTGGTGAATTGTTCCTGTTATGAGTAAAAAATGTCCATCTCCATCTCTTTTGATTGATTTTAGTTTGAAGTCAACTTTGTTAGAAATTAGTATGGCCACACCTGCTTGTTTCTTAGGTCCGTTTGCTTGATAAACCTTTTCCCAGCCCTTTACTCTGAGTAGATGTCTGTCTTTGTGGTTGAGGTGTGTTTCTTGTAAGCAGCAGAATGTTGGATCCTGTTTTCGTATCCAATCTCTTAGCCTGTGCCTCTTTATAGGTGAGTTGAGTCCATTGATGTTAAGTGATATTAATGACCAGTGGTTGTTAACTCCGGTCATTTTTCCTTTCTTTCTTTCTTTCCTTTGGTAGTAGAGTTTGTGTGTTTCCCTTCTTCAAGTTGTGCTGGTGAAGGGTCTTTAGATGTCTGAGTTATTGTGGGCATTGTTGGACTCCTTGGTTTGTGATTTTCCTTCAATTACTTTCTGAAGGGCTGGATTTGTGGCTACGTATTGTTTAAATTTGTTTTTATCCTGGAAAACTTTGTTTTCTCCATTTATAGTGAACGAAAGCTTGGCTGGGTATAGTAGTCTGGGCTTGCATCCATGGTCTCGTAGTTTCTGCAGTATATCTATCCAGGACCTTCTGGCTTTCATGGTTTCCATAGAGAAATCAGGTGTAAGTCTGATAGGTTTACCTTTATAGGTAACTTGACCTTTTTCCTTTGCAGCTCTTAATATTCTTTCTTTATTCTGTATGTTTTGTGTTTTGATTATTATATGACGAGGAGATGTTTTTTTTTGATCCAGTCGATTTGGTGTTCTGTATGCTTCTTGGACCTTCAAAGGAATATCTTTCTTAAGGTTGGGAAAGTTTTCTTCTATAATTTTATTAAATATATTTTCTGGACCATTGAGCTGTACTTCTTCTCCTTCTTCTATCCCTATTATTCTTAGGTTTTGTCTTTTTATTGTGTCCCAGATTTCCTGAATGTTTTGTGATGAGAATTTGTTGGTTATGCTGTTTTCTTTGATGAGAGTGTTTATTTTCTCTATGGTATCTTCAGTGTCTGAGATTCTTTCTTCTATCTCTTGTAATCTGTTGGGGGTACTTGTCTCTGTAGTTCCTGTTCGTTTATTCAAATTTTCCATCTCCATCCTTCCCTCGGTTTGTGTTTTCTTTATTACTTCCACTTCGTTCTTCAAGTCTTGAACCGTTTCCCTTACCTGTTTGATTACTTTTTCTTGTTTCTCTTGGTTTTCTTGGGTATCTTTGAGATATTTATTCATTTCCTCTACCTTTTTGTTTGTAATCTCTAATTGGTTGTGGCAGTTTTTCACCTCCTGTTTAAGGTCCTCTATTATTTTCATAAAATTCACTTTTGAGTCGAATTCTTCTAATTCTTCTGTATTAGGGTTTAGACTTCTCATTTCGGGATTCCTGGATCCTGGTGATGTCACGTTGCCTTTCAAGTTGTTGGGGGAATTCTTGCATTGGCGCCTGCCCATCTTTTCCTTCAAATGGAGCCAGGAGAGGCCTGATGTCTTGGACCAGTCTTTGCTGTGACTAACTCTCTAGGTGTATCTCCTCAGTGTAGGGGCAGGAACCGTTCCCTTCCAGGTGAACTCCTCAACACCAAAACATGGATGCGTGGTATTCCAATGACCCGCGTAAAGAAGGCCGAATGCAAGGGGTCGGGCGGGGTCCAGTAGAACACAGGCGACACTGCAGTACAAGCTGGAGGTGCCTGCGCTCCCTTTCGGGGGTTGCTGAGGCCTGCCCGCTGCTCTGGTTGGGTAGCCTTAGTGTAGGGGCGTTTGTGCTCTCTACCGGGACCGTCCGCCCCAGGATAGTACACACTCACCCGTCCCGATGAAACTTCTTGGCACCTACACAGGAACTCCTGGATGCCCCAATGAGCCAGGGACTAAGGGAAGTAGGGCGCAGGCAGAGCAGGTCCAGCAGATCACAGCAGAGACTGCAGCCCCAGCAGCAGGGGCCCGCTTTCCCTGGCGGGGACCTTGAGGCCTGCCCTCTAGTCAGGGACTCACTGCTCTGGGTTGGTAGCCTTAGTGAAATGGCAGGAAACTGTTCCACAGCTAAGGACCTTGCAGACAAGGCAGGTTTGGGGGTGGGGGTGGGGGCGGGTGTGTAGGAGAGCAAGCCCTGCAGCAGGAGCTGGGGGAGGGGTGTTTGTGCTCTCTACCTGGACAGTCCGCCCCAGGATAGCACACACTCACCCGTCCCGATGAAACTTCTCGGCACCTACACAGGAACTCCTGGATGCCCCAATGAGCCAGGGACTAAGGGAAGTAGGGCGCAGGCAGAGCAGGTCCAGCAGATCACAGCAGAGACTGCAGCCCCAGCAGCAAGGGCCAGCTTTCCCTGGCGGGGACCTTGAGGCCTGCCCTCTGGTCAGGGACTCACTGCTCTGGGTTGGTAGCCTTAGTGAAATGGCAGGAAACTGTTCCACAGCTAAGGACCTTGCAGACAAGGCAGGTTTGGGGGTGGGGGTGGGGGCGGGTGTGTAGGAGAGCAAGCCCTGCAGCAGGAGCTGGGGGAGGGGCGTTTGTGCTCTCTACCGGGACAGTCCGCCCCAGGATAGCACACACTCACCCGTCCAGATGAAACTTCTCGGCACCTACACAGGAACTCGTGGATGCCCCAATGAGCCAGGGACTAAGGGAAGTAGGGCGCAGGCAGAGCAGGTCCAGCAGATCACAGCAGAGACTGCAGACCCAGCAGCAGGGGCCCGCTTTCCCTGGCGGGGACCTTGAGGCCTGCCCTCTAGTCAGGGACTCACTGCTCTGGGTTGGTAGCCTTAGTGAACTGGCAGGAAACTGTTCCACAGCTCGCACTTAGTATTTAAAAGCAATTGATTCTTAATTAATATTTTATAATCTATGATCATATGATTTGGAGTTTGACTTGGGATTTATATGTTATTTCCTTTTTAAATTTATATTAATCCATAAATTTCATCTCTGGAGAGTCTTTAACATAAAATTAACAAGAACTTATCTTAAGTAGTCCATTTTTTGCACCATATTTATTAATAAGCAACTATAGCATATATCACCTTCTCTCTCTGTCTTCCTCTCTCTCTCTCTCTCTCTCTCTCACACACACACACACAAACACAAACATACACACTCACACACTCTATCACTCTGTCTATCAACCTATCTGTCTATCTATCTATCTATTTATCTATCTATCTATCTTATAGCTTCTACTTAAATGTTTACTTGTTGTAATGATCTCAGTTATGAGTACTTTTCTTAATGTTCCTTAATATGGAATCCAAACTTTATGTACAATGATAACATTGTGACATCATTTATAGTACAAAATCAATATTTGAAATTATTTCACAATAAAGTCAATCATGTCCTACACTATCACAACAGTGTGCATATATAGTAAAAATTACACAGAATTTAAGAATGTAGGTAAACTAATAATTTGTGAAATTTGAAATGCACATCTATATACTATATTAGCATGAAACATCAAATATTTAAAGTAATTATAGTGGCAACAACAAACCTAATAAACTAGAAGGAAATATGCCATATATATTCTGTAGAGGTATTTTTTCTTTAACTGCCTAGCATTTTTTATTTCAATTTATTCTATAATGAGCATATCCTACTATTGAATAAAAAACAGCAATTTAATTTAAAAGTAATTTTACAATCAACTATTGAAAGGCTCGTGCCTTTTATTTCCATAAATTTAGTAAATAAAACAGCTTCTCTCTTTCTTTGTTTTTTATATTCTTTCCTTCAAATCAAACTCATATTACCTTCACAGTCATAAATCATGTGTTGACAGAGGTTTCTCTCCTGCCCAATCCCTCAGTCTTTCAGACCCAAGGAAACACACAGAGGTCTATGGTTTAGGAGGTCCTTCTGTTTATATGTTGCTTTAATTGGTGGAATAAAGAAACTGCCTTGGTCTTTTGATAGGGAAGACCTTAGGTAAGCATGGAGAAGACAGAACTGAATGCTGGGAAGAAGTGCAGACAGGCAGATGCCATAGAGCTCTTGCCTGAGATGGACGCTGGTTAGAATCTTGCTGGTAAGCCACAGTCATGTGGGAATACACAGATTTAATAAAAATGGGCTAAATTAAGACATAAGAGTTAGGCAATAAGAAGTTAGAGCTAATGGGCCAGGCAGTGTTTAAATGAGTACAGTTTCTGTTTGATTATTTTGGGTGTAAGCTAGCCAGGCGGCCGGAACAGAAAAAAGGGCCTGCACTCCATGTAACAGGTCTAAATTAATTATAATCTGATTTGACTATTAGCTCAGGCTTCTTTTTAACTCTTACAGCCTATATTAAGCCATGATTCTTGTCTATGTTGGTCACATGGCTTGGAACCTTTTATCAGTGAGGCATTCTCACCTTGTCTTCTCTGTATATTGGTGACACCAGGAGACTGAGTTTTTTCTCTTCCCTAAATTATCCTGTTCTTTTGCCCCATCCCTACTTCCTGCCTGGTTGCCCTGCCTATACTTCCTCCCTGGCTACTGACCAATCCACATGTTATTAAAACAATACCAGTGGCAGGGCACAAGTCCATTGTCCCACAGCAACAATGGGCCAATTTCTTTGTGTTTCTTCTCTTTTCTTTTATTGAAAATACTTTTTTCTGTGTCTGGGTTACCTTCTCAGGATTATTTGAGTTTCATCCATTTGCCACAAATTTAATAGTGGAGTAATACTCCATTGTGTTATTATTTTTAAGAGCTGGAGTAATACTCCATTGTGTGTGTAAATGTACCATATTACTTTTATCCCTTCTTCAGTTGAGGGGAATCTACCTTGTTTCCAATTTCTGGCTGTTGTGAATAAAGCCACTATGATCATAGTTGATCAAATGATCTTAACATATGTTTAGGCATCCTTTGTGTATATGCCCAGAAGTGGTATTTCTGTGTCTTGATATAGATAGATTCCCAATTTGATGAGGAACTGCCTTATATAAAGAGGATATTAGCTGTTAAGTAATGGATAATCACACTACAATCCACAGATAAAAAGAAGTTAGATGGTAAGGAAAGGTCTAAGGGAGACGCATGGATTCCCCTGGAAATGGACAATAGAATTAATTTTTTGTTTGATGGGTGGCAGGAATAAAACAGGGATCAGGTTGGGGACAGAGGGATAGAGAAAGAAACCATGGGGAGTGACAACTGAAATAGAAAGACACTCAGAGGGCTATATGGAAACAGTGTAGTGGAAACATTCTAAAACCTTTTAAGTCACCCTAATAAGAACCCTAGTAATGGAAAATATGGAGTCTGAACTAAGCATCTTCTATAACCAGGTCAGAATACAGAAGTTGGAAGGCTCAAATACCTAATGTAAAAACAAACATGACTGACAAATCAATAAAATGATTCCTAATGATATTTTGATATAGTCTTAGGATCACTGGTAGGCCAGTCATCAGCAGAGATGCTTCTGGATGAAGAGACCCACAGTCATAAATTACATAGAGCTTATGGAACTCTAAAGAAGAGGGAGAATAAAGATTATAGTAGTCAGAGGTGTCCAGGACACCAGGAAAACAAGGTCTACAGAGTCAAATAAACAAGGCTCACAGAGACTGAAGTGGCAACCATGGAGTATGCATTGATCTGTGCTAGATTCTCTGTATACCTGCTATGATTCTTTAGTTTGGTGTTGTTGAGTAGGGGTGCTAGGCATGGGGCCTATCATTAGGAGTAGTTTGTTTCCCCAGTGAGAATCCCTTGAATCAAACCAAAATTTTATTTCTGAGTAGGAATCAATTAGACATAAGGATATGTCTACTTCTTTCAGCTCTAGGACTCTGTCTTGTGCAGACCCATGCAGTCCCTGTGCATTCTGTCACAGCCTTTGTGAGTTCATAAGTACAACAGTCCCGTTGTTCCTAGAAGGTCTATTATACTATTTTTTTAATCTGATGGCTAAAATTTAAACTTTCCATTAGCTATTTTGCTACTCTACAGACACAGCTATTATATGTCCAAAGACAAGGGTATTGCTTTGTACTACTATGAATGTTCATTAGAACAAATTTAAATTATTGATGTTTTCTATTCTAAATATAGTCCTTTTTCTTTTATAAAAGTTAATAACCTCTAGTTTACTCCCACCCAATCTCCCAGCTGACAAGTACCAAAGAAACTCAGAGAGGCTTATATTAATTATAAACTGCTTGGCCTATTAGCTTAGACTTAATATTAACTAGCTCAAATTAACCCATAATTTTTGTCTATTGTTTAGCCAAGTAGCTTGGGACCTTTTCTCAGTGAGGTATTCTCATATTGCTTCCTCTGCATCTGGTTATTGACTAACTCTTTGACATTTTTAATCCCAGAATTCTCCTATTCTGGTTGCCCTCCCTATACTTCCTTCCTGGCTATTGTATAGTCAGCATTTTCTTAAACCAATATGAGTGACAAATCTTTACAGTGTACAAGACCATTGTCCCCCAGTACCTTAATGTGAGAATTTCCATTACCATCACCTATGGCTTTTGAGTGGGTTTTCACTAACCTTGTATAATTCTTTTAGTTGGTTCACTTTCATCACATGTCTAGTCACAGTGTTTCACATCAATCTAGTTCAAGTGCTTCTAACTACCCCCAACTTATATGTGAGCTATATGATAACTATTATCACCAAATATGCAGGTGTGAGACTAAGACAAGTCTCATATTGGTTATTTTTCTCCATCAACACCTTAGTGGCATTCTCTCTCATTAAGAGTAAAATCTAAGGTGGAGTTTTTGGGGTCGCTTATGTACACTATCATATCATCTGCAAATAACAAAGCTTAACTTCTTCCTTTCTAATACGTATCCCCTTGATCCATTTATGTTGTCTTATTGCTATTGCTAGAACTTCAAGCACAATATTGAAGAGGTATGGAGAGAGTGGACAGCCTTGTCGTGTTCCTGATTTTAGTGGGATGGCTTTGAGTTTTTCTGTGTTTAATTTAATGTTAGCTGTCAGCTTGCTGTAAATAGCTTTAATTATATTTAGGTATGACCCTTGTACCCCTAATATCTCCAAGACCTTTATCATAAAGGGGTGTTGAATTTTGTCGAATGCTTTTTCAGCATCTAATGAAATGATCATATGGTTTTTTTCTTTCAGTTTATTTATATGGTTGATTACATTGATAGATTTGCATACGTTGAACCAGCCCTGCATCTCTGGAATGAAGCCTACTTGATCATAATGGATAACTTTTCTAATGTGTTCTTGGATTCAGTTTGCCAGTATTTTATTGAGAATTTTTGCGTCGATGTTCATAAGTAAGATAGGCCTGTAATTCTCTTTCTTGGTTGGGTCTTTGTGTGGTTTTGGTATCAGGGTAACTGTAGCTTCATAAAAGGAATTTGGCAATGACTCTTCTGTTTCTATATTGTGAAATACATTTAGGAGTATAGGTATTAGCTCTTCTTGGAAGTTCTGGTAGAATTCTGCATTGAAACCATCTGGTCCTGGGCTTTTTTGGAAGGGAGATTTTTGATAACTGTTTCTAATTCTTTGCGACTAACAGGTCTATTTAGATCATTCACCTCTTCTAGCTGATAAAGAAGTTTGGTAATGTGGCTGGTTACAAAATCAACTCAAAAAAATCAGTTGCCTTCCTATACACTAAGGATAAGAAAGCAGAGAGGGAAATCGGAGAAGCATCACCTTTCACGATAGCCACAAATAGCATAAAATATCTTGGGGTAACTCTGACCAAGGAAGTGAAAGATCTATTTGACAAGAACTTTAAGTCTTTGAAGAAAGAAATTGAAGAGGACACCAGAAAATGGAAGGATCTCCCTTGCTCTTGGATTGGGAGTATCAACATAGTAAAAATGGCAATTCTACCAAAAGCAATCTATAGATTCAATGCAATCCCCATCAAAATCCCATCAAAATTCTTCACAGATCTGGAGAAAAACAAAAATCCCAGGATAGCCAAAACAATCTTATACAATAAAGGATCGTCTGGAGGCATTACCATCCCTGACTTCAAACTCTATTACAGAGCTACAGTATTGAAAACAGCTTGGTATTGGCATAGAAACAGAGAAGTCGACCAATGGAATCGAATAGAAGTCCCTGACTTTAGCCCACAAACCTACGAACACCTGGTTTTCGATAAATGAGCTAAAAGTATACAATGGAAAAAAGAGAGCATCTTCAACAAATTGTGCTGGCAAAACTGGATGTCAATCTGTAGAAGAATGAAAATAGATCCATATATATCACCATGTACAAAACTCAAGTCCAAATGGATTAAAGACCTCAATATCAGTCTGAACACACTGAACCTAATAGAAGAGAAAGTGGGAAGTACTATACAACACATAGGCACAGGAGACCACTTTCTACGTATAACCCCAGCAGCACAAATGCTAAGGACATCGTTGAATAAATGGGACCTCCTGAGACTGAGAAGCTTCTGTAAAGCAAAGGACACTGTCACTAAGACAGAAAGGCAACCCACTGACTGGGAGAAGATCTTCACCAACCCCGCAACTGACAAAGGTCTGATCTCCAAAATATACAAAGAACTCAAGAAATTAGACCGTAAAAGGTTAATCAATCCAATTATAAAATGGGGCACTGAGCTGAACAGAGAATTCTCAACAGAAGAAGTTCAAATGGCCAAAAGACACTTAAGATCGTGCTCAACTTCCTTAGTGATCAGGGAAATGCAAATCAAGACAACATTAAGATACCATCTTACACCTGTCAGAATGGCTAAAATCAAAAACACCAATGATAGCCTCTGCTAGAGAGGTTGTGGAGAAAGGGGCACACTCCTCCATTGCTGGTGGGAATGCAAACTTGTGCAACCACTTTGGAAAGTAGTGTGGCGGTTTCTCAGGAAAGTTGGGATCAACCTACCTCTCGACCCAGCAATACCACTCTTGGGAATGTACCCAAGGGATGCCCTAACATACAACAAAAGTATATGCTCAACTATGTTCATAGCAGCATTATTTGTAATAGCCAGAACCTGGAAACAACCTAAATGCCCTTCAGTGGAAGAATGGATGAAGAAAGTATGGAATATATACATATTAGAGTACTATTCAGCAGTAAAAAACAATGACTTCTTGAATTTTGCAGACAAATGGTTGGAAATTGAAAACACTATCCAGAGTGAGTTAAGCCAGACCCAAAAAAGAGGAACATGGGATGTACTCACTCATATTTGGTTTCTAGCCATAAATAAAGGACATTAAGACTATAATTCGTGATGCTAGAGAAGCTAAATAAGAAGGTGAACCCAAAGAAAAACATATAAGCATCCTCCTGAATATTAACCTTCATCAGGCAACGAAAGAAGACAGAGACAGAGACCCACATTGGAGCACCGGACTGAAGTCTCACGATCCAAAGGAGGAGCAGAAGGAGAGAGAGCATGAGCAAGGAACTCAGGACCGTGAGGGGTGCACCCACACACTAAGTCAATGGGGATGTTCTATTGAGAACTCACCAAGGCCAGCTGGCCAGGGTCTGAATAAGCATGGGACAAAACCAGACTCGCTGAACATAGCGGACAATGAGGACTACTGAGAACTCATGAACAATGGCAATGGGTTTTTGATCCTATTGCACATAATGGCTTTGTGGGAGCCTAGGTAGTTTGGATGCTCACCTTAATAGACCTGGATGGAGGTGGGTGGTCCTTGGACCTCCCACAGGGCAGGGAAACCTGATTGCTCTTTGTGCTGAGGAGGGAGCAAGACTTGATTGGGGGAGGGGGAGGGAGATGGGAGGTGGTGGTGGGGAAGAGGCAGAAATCTTTACTAATTAAATAAATAAATTTAAAAAAAGAGTAAAATCTAAATTTACAGTCAATTCATGCCCACTTAGAAACAAGTTTCACTATACTTTTTGGCTTCATCTCCTTCATTTTTGCCTTTCCCAACTATCAGTTTTTTATAATCATGAAGACCTTGCTGAATTTTCTAAAAATCTTATTATTAACTCACCATATTTATACTTGTGTCCTCTGTCAGATGTCCTTCAACTCTTTCTCTGACCTTTATTTTCCTTTAATATATTTTCCAACTTTCTAACATCTAAAAATACATTTGCTGATTCCTCCAGGGAATGTGAAGTAGAGCACAGTTAATCTATTCTTTGTTTCCTGTTTATGCTTTTACATAGATGTCAGCATCCTATGATACTCTGCCTTTACAGTTTGTTCACTATCTTCACCTGTGGAATATGAGCTGCCTGACATTACAAACTGATTCTTCTGTGCACTCATGTACGCACAGGTGTAGAAAACCACTTGTTCATTTCCTGGGCAACCAGACCCCTGAAGTAACCACAAAGAAACTGTATTAATTAAATTACTGCTTGGCCTATTAGTTGTAACTCATATTGACTAGCTTTTACATCTTAATTTAACCCATTTCCATTATTTTATATTTTACTATAAGGCTTGTGGCATACTGGCAAGGTTCAGGCATGTCTGTCTCTGATGGCAGTTCCATGGCTTCTCCTGAGTGTCTCCTTTCTTCCAGCATTTGGTTTAATTTTCCATGCCTAGCTCTAATCTACTCTATTACAGGCCTAAGAGAGTTTCTTTATTAACCGATGATATTTATAGCATACAAAGAGGAATTCCACATCACCTCCCCTTTTTTATGATTCTTTTAAGAGAAGGCTTCCTGACTCAGCAGTAGCAACAAAAAACCTGTACTTCTTTCAAAAAAAAATAGTGGCTTCCCAATTCGCCAGCAAAAAAATGGCCTTGACTCTTTAGGAAGTCCTGCTGTGGAGCATTTAAATGGGGTTTGTGATCAAAGTACTACAACTTGCTTAATAGCAACATAGACCTACTATGTGCCAGAAAATAGGGCAATGTGCATGGCTCTCAGAGACAGCAAACATGTCTCCACCATGTTGGACTGGGCAAAGCCAACAGGCAGGGCTACAGAGTTTATCTTAGCCACACCCACTTAGCATTAAAAATAGTGCTTCAGGTCAGGAAAGGATTACAGATAGGCAATAAAGACAGATTTAGAAAAAAAGAGACTTCTAAATGGGTCACAGTGTTGGATAAATGTTCGTTGGTTTGGGAGAGAAAAAGAGTATAGTTATAAAAGAAGTAAATGGTTTAAAAATAAAGCAAAGTCTTTAAAAAGAGAGTATAGACAGTCATAGGTTAGAGGACTAAAGATCATAAAATAAATATTAAAAAGTAATAGAATATAAAAATAAGCCACATAAAGATGGAATATACACAGAAACTCTGGCTTACATATACTATTGTGTTTTCTTTAAATTTTTTGACTGCAGAGTGACATTTGATTCTGGGGACTGCTAAGTTAAACCAACATATATGCTTTAAAGGTTTCTTGACTTTAAAATTTGAGACTATGGACATGTTTGGGAAAAGAGGTTCTTCTTTTATTTCCACAGAAGATAAGAAACTGTGGAATCCTTCCAGACTAATGTGGTTTGATGGACCAAGACCCCACAAAGGGTCACTGTGAACACTCCCAAAAATATTTTGTCCAACTATAAACAGGAAGCAGTTCAGAGATAACTATTCCAAAATTTGAAAATATTGTTTAATACTTTGCATTGGTATGGATCTTGATCTATTGATACAAATTTAAGGTTATTTTGTTATACTGTGTATATGTATTTCTGCTATTGATTAAGGCATTGTGATTGTGCAGCTCATTTAAAAATATAATATATAATTAAGAAATATAGGTTAACAGATAATCATCTATAACAGTCAAGCTAGTAGTCATGTTAGTTAGGTTTTCTAGATATATAGAGATATATTTCAGTTAGATAGGTCTTCAAATCTTTTAGAGACCTTCAGAATATGGCATTTAAAATGTTTTAAGAACTTATGACTTTTCATGACAGTGAGACACATCTACTTCTGGGAGCACCAATTATTTTAAGAAGATGATGGGCACTGAAGAAGCTCTTTATTGTGTTAGTTAACCATTTGGGCAAGAAACTGTGCTTGCCTGGACTTCTTGATGCTATGCTGTGTGAGCTGGACATGTGGGACCCATGGAGTGATGACTGCTGAATATGCCTAAAGAAGGTAAGATAGTCCTTAGGGATTCCTGCTTCATGAAAACTTCTGCTAGACATTCTGCAGACACAGATGAAAGTGACTGACACACTGCCGATATAGGTGAACTGTCTTTGAAATTTCCTGCTTTGTGGAAAGCTCTACTAGATACTATAGACCTGTAGGCTGAAGATGAATGCCCCAATGCTACAGAACTTTGGGTAACTGCCCAGGCAGGAAGAAGTCTCTGTCAATTTTAGAGTTTTGGAAGTTGCTTACAATGTACTTCCTGTTTACTTAGGTAATATCATGTCCTTCTGGAGTCTTTGATGGAGTTGAAAAATAGATATAGTTACAGTTTTCCTTAGTTGTGGTAAAGGATAAAGTTGATATAAATATTGTAACTGTAATTGTTGCTTGATTCCTGTTTTGTTTATATGTAATTTTATTATGTTAAAGTTAAAAACCTGCCTTTTATTTAAACAGAAGAAGGGACGTGATGTGGATTCCCCTCTGTTTGCTGTGGATACCATTGGTTAATAAACTGTCTTAGGCTTGCACAGGGCAGAATAGAGGTAGGTGAGAAAAACTAAACTGAATGCTGGGAAGAAGACAGAGTCAGTGAGAAGCCATGTAGCCCCACTGGAGACAGACACTGGAACTTTATCTGATATGCCACAACCTCATGGCAATACACTGATTAATGGCGATGGGCTAAGTTAAGATATAACTTAGAGAGAAATTTGCTTAATGTATTGGCTAAAAAGTGATATAAATAATATAGTTTCTGTATGATTATTTTGGAAGTCTGGGCAACCAGGAAATGAACAAGCAGCATTCTACAACACACAGGCACTAGAAAAGTATTTGTCATATACTAAATAATTGCTAAATTATTTTTAAAGTAAGGTGAGAATGGTTGGACATGCCTGCAGTCCAATTACTCAGGAAAATTAAGCCAGAGAATAATGAGCCTAAGTCCTGGCTAGGTCCACTGAGATTTTATCTCAAAAAAAATAGTAAATAAAATAAAAAAGAAAATCAAATTTAAAGCAATGAACTTTTACATGGACAACTGATGGAGGAAGGTCATTGATTAATTAATAAAGAAACTGCTTGGCCTCATAGGTTAGAACATAGGTGGGTGGAGGAAACAGAACAGAATGCTGGGAAGGAGGGAAGTGAGCTGAGACGCCATAGCTCTGCTCCCCGGGGCAGACGCGATGAAGCTCCCACCCAAGATGGACGTAGGCTAGAATCTTCCAGGTGAGCGCACCTCAGTGCTGCACACATTAATAGAAATGGGCCAGGCAGTATTTAAATGAATACAGTTTGTGTGTTGTTATTTTGGGGCATAAGCTAGCCACGCAGCCGGGAGCTGGGTGGCAGGAACGCAGCCCCACAGCTCCTGCTACAGACGACACCATTAAATCTTTGTGTACCAAGTTGTGATGAACCATAGAGGATGAGCCCCATACCACATGTGAGAATTTAATCTCTAGGGAATTTAGTGTTTTACTAATTCAGTCATGATTGTGCAACTTGTACATAATGGAACTAGAGTGAAGACCCAGGGAAGTCTCAGTGTAGTCCATTCTTTTAACCTTCATGTTCTGCTGAATACATTACTAAACACAAATGGTTGCAAGCAATTGATATTAACAGATCAGAATTGTGATATTGAATTATACTTTCAAAATAGCCTTTGCAAACTTCCATGAGGTCAGGATCAGAGAGAAGACTATCAGCATATCTTTTAAAACATTTCTGGACATTAATTTCCTTATTTATGAAATATGAAAATTATGGTTTAATCTCACTTGATATTCTAACATTTTAAGCCCTATGTGTTCATGTGGCAGGCAGCTTTCGTGTTGTCCACTCACAAAAATTTCATAAGAAAATTTTCCCATTATTGTAGTTGGGAAGTTGTTTGTTTCTTCCTGGCTGCTTTGTCCCAAAATAACCACACAAAAACTGTATTAATTAAATCACTGCTTGGAAAAAAATCACTATAGCATATTCCTAGCAAGGTCTTACATATTAAATTAACCCATTTTTATTATTTTATATTTTGCCATGTGGATCTTGGCCTACTGGCAAGATTCCAACTGGCACCTCACTTCTTTCCCCTCTGGCTGCTACATGGTGTCTTGTGATTCCACCTTCTTTCTCCGAGAATTCAATTTAGTTTTCCTCAGCTAGCTCTACTCTACCATATCTCAGGCCAAGGCAAATTTCTTTATTAGCCAGTGGTATTCACAACATACAGAGGAAAATCTCACATCACCGCCCATTTTCTGTTTAAATAAAAAGGAAGGTTTAACTTTAACATAGACGAAACAGGTATTATGTGAGAATTATAGTTATAATATTTATATCTACTTTATCTTTTATCATAACTAAGGAAAACTATAATTATAACTATCTATTTTACAACTCCATCAAAAACTCCAGAAGGATATAATATTACCTAAGTAAATAGGAAGTGCATTGTAAGCAACTTCTAAATCTCTAGAATTGACAGAGACATCTTGCTGCCTAGACAGTCGCTCAAAGTTCTTCTGTATCTTTGGAGCATCCAATTTTCAGCCCATAGGCTCGTAGTATCTGGCAGACATTTTTACAGGACAGGAAATTTCAAAGATAATTTTGTCTATATTGGCAGTTTGTCAGTCACTACACTTTTGTGAGGCGGGAACCCCAAAGGAAAGTCTTACCTTTAGGCAAGTCTAGCAGTCATGTCTCTGTGAGTCCTACATGTCCAGTTCATATAGCATAGCATCAAGCAGTCCAATCAAGATCAGTTTCTTGCCCAAATGCCTAACCAACTCTATGATGAGCCTCTTCAATGCCCATTATCCTCATGAAGTAGATTGGTGCTGACAAGAGCAGATGTGTCTCACGTCATGAAATGTCTTAAGTTCTTAAACATTTAAATATTATATTATTTAGTGGTTGCAAGGTTTGAAGAATACATATCTAACTGAAATATATTTGTATATATCTAGAAAACCTAACTAACATGACTACAAGCTTGACTATTATAGATGATCATCTACTAACCTATATTTTAAATTATACATTACGTTTTTAAATGAGCTGCACAAACACAACACCTTAATTCAGAGAAGAGATATACATATAACAACATTGATCTCAAATTTGTATCTATAGACCAATATTCATACCAATTCAAAGTATTGATTTCTATTGTATATCCCCATTTAAATGTAAACAAACATTTACCAACAATCATTTAGGGATTTGGGCCCTAGTTATCTTCATACTACCTCCTGCTGTTTATTGATCAAAGTAATTTGGGGGGGTTGTGTTCACAGTGACCTTTCAGAGGATATTGGTATATCAAACCACATTAGTCTAGAATGACTCCACTGGTTCTCAATTTCTGTGGAAACAAAAGAAAAACCTCTTTTTCAAAGTAACATATCCTTAGATCCATGTTTTGAAGTCAAGACACCTTTAAGATGTATATGTTGGTTTAGTTTAGCAGCCTGTACAATGAAATGTCTCTCTGTACTTAGGTCCTTCACAGTCAAAGAATTCAAGGAAATTTTATATACATAATCCAGACTCTCTGTGTATATTCTATCTTTATACTGATTATTTTTCTTACTCTATTAATTTTTCTTCAAGTTTAATATTTATTTTACTATCTTTACTTCTTTAATCTATGACTTCTGTAAACATACTGTGTCTCATTTAGAGGTCTTTTATGTCTGAATCTTTCTTATTATCTATCTAAAAACTTTTTATTTCTAGGAGCACTTCTTACAATGCTAAATGGCCAAGTGTTTTTACTAAAACTAAGGCTTATTTGCCTTTTGGCTCTACCAAGTCCAACATGGTAGAGATCTGTTTAGCATGATCCGTGCTCACAGTCCCACTTTCAGTCACACAGTGGGTCTATGTTGCCATTAAGCAAGTTGTAGCACTCTGCTCACAAACCCCATTTAAATGCTCAGTCTCCTGAAAGAGTCAGAGTTCATGATGGCTGCACAGACCAGGAAGCCACAGCTTCAAAATTCCACATTTTTTTCCTTTGCTACTGCTGAATCAGGAAGACCTCTCTTAAAGGAGCTGTGACACACCACCAGCAAGCAGAGCTCATCTGAAAAAAAATGTGGCTAAACTTTTTATTTTAGTGTCTAGAATTCCCATCCAAGTCCTCTCAGGTTTTATGTGTATTTAGCTAGCATACATTGGAGCGCTAATTTGTAGTAGGAGGTTGCAAGTTCATTTCCTGACCGCCCAGCAGCTCAGACCGAAAATAATCACACATAAACTATATTATTTAAAATACTGCTAGGGCAGTGACTCTATAGCATATTCCTTGCAAGCTTTTACATATAAAATTAACCCATTTCTGTTATTTTATATTTTATCACAAGACTCATGGCCTCCCTGTAAGGTTCCAGCTGGCACCTCGCATCTTTCCCCTCTGGACACTATATGGCATCTCCCTGACTCCAACTTCTTTCTCCCAGTATTCAGTTTAGTTTTCCCTGCTTAGCTTTATTCTGCCCTGTGCAGTCATAAGACACATTTTTTATTAACCAATGGTAATCACAACATGCAGAGGGGAATCTCACATCACATTATCCTATGGACTATGCATTAGTTAAACCTAGCAAAAAAAACTAGTTTAAAATAAAAGTGAAAAATAAAGCAAGAAATAAAAATAAATATGTACATTCTAAATGGGAAAACCTAGTACTAAGCAGGAAATGGTTTTAGTCTCTTCTGGAAGTTTTCAAATGGAAACTACTGATGCAAGCTCAGTGATGCAGAGTAAAGACAAAAATATTAACTAAGATTGAGCCTTTCTGTCAGATAATAGTATCAAGAGCACTATTCCAAGGTCTGAGTGGAAAGGGCAAAGAAAAGAAAATTCTTGCTCTTGATTCATTTACAAAGAGGCAAGGTAGGTCTATCTCATGTGTGTGTTGCCTGATTATGTTCAAATATTTTGTAGCTATGGGTAGCTAGCATGTATATTCTTGCTGTATATAATTTTATTTATGTTATTGAACTAAGGTAAATTATGAAAAGTGCCAAGGAAAGTCAGTCATTGTCTAAATAATAAAGTGCCTCTTATAAATAATCTGCAGAGAAGGATAGTTCTTTGTATCCTGAATTTTACATGAATTTCATCACCTCAGCTAGGCTTTTCATCCTACAAAACTCCTCAGTGGGAGACTTGGGAAAGACTCCTTCAATTGGTTCTACAAGGTGATCAATATAAAGATAGTTCGTCCAATATCAAACATCAGCAGAATGCTCCTTTACTTTTTCTACCTTCAAGATCAATCTGAGTGGATGTGCAACTTTTATCAAGATGCTGATGCTTATTCTTACTCCCTCTTCTCTTCTCCTGTAAAGCCTACATAAAGATGACTGCATCTTTCTGTTGCTGTTACCATGGCAACCCTCCTTTGCAGTTTGTCTCTGAGACAATCTCCAGGATTTAAGTCTATATGGCATTACATGGGTCAGTTATCTTTGTAGAATCTACAATTAGACAAGTTCATTAATAGTGAATCATTAGCTTCACATAATCAACAGTCTAATTATACCCCTCAAATAAATCACATTCACTCTTAAGATGAAGTAAATAGATGCCAATGTAGAAAAAATTTCTTGACTTTTTGAAATTGCACAGCACAAAGTTGTGAGATTATTTTCTTCTTACATTGGTTTAAAGGTATGCCTGATGGATAGGTAGAAACATTAGTGGTAGTCTGAGACTGTCAGACAATATTTAGAGTTTTGATACCAGGGTTTTTCCAAACAGAATAACTGTTAGGTAAGAAAATAAACAGCCACAAAAGCAAATGATTTTTCCCCTGTTGGTTAGTGGATATTTTTAATATGTGCTTAAAAATTCTAGAGCTTACATCCAAACAGATTTTAGCAAAAGTAATTTTTACTTGTCATCTTGAAAAATAATTTATGTGCCATATTAATTAGAGCATTTAACAAGAGGTCATTAAAACAACGTATGCTCATATCTAATAAAAATTTCAGATACTAATTTAATATCTTTTATATTGTTTTCCAGAGTAGACATATTTGTATAAAAACACTTTAAATTATCTGATATTTGTAAACTATAGTTGTTGGTTGATTCAAATATGATGCAATTGACTTCCATTTATGTTTTCCAATTTCAACAGAAGGGTCAGACCAAAGGGTGGTCTTTTGTGTTTGTGTGTATAAGTGAGTATGTTGGGTGTCCTGCTCTATCAATGTCTGTTATTACCTTGAGTAAGGATTCCTTACGGAACCTGGAACTTGCAAGTTCCAACAATTCTCTTGACTCGACATGAATATCCCTAATTCTGGTTAATAAGTTTGCATATATTACCACTCCTGACTTTTTTTTTTTTTGATTTTTTGAAACAGGGTTTCTCTGTAGCTTTGGAACATGTCCCAGAACTATTTCTTGTAAAACAGGCTGGACTTGAACTCACAGAGATCTTCCTGCCTCTGTCTCCCAAGTGCTGGGACTAAAGGTGTGCATCACCACCACCTGGCCACACCTGACTTTTTACATAGATGCTTGATATCCAAAAACAGGTCTTCATGTTTGGATATCAAAACCACTTTTTGCATGCTGAGCCATCTTCCCAGTCCACAAAAGGCTATCTTAAAGTGAATTCACCATCCACAAATTAATACATTAGTCATTATGACTACAACCATTTACATCATTGAGTCGTGATGCTTTTTAGTCAAAATTCACCTTTATTTTCAATAACCTCTGTGTAACATGAAAGATACCAGTCCAAAAAAATGACAGAAGAGTTTGGTTTCAGTATGGTTACAGTTCAAGTACATAAAAGTTTTATATCATTCATAGAAATCCACTGTTTCATAGAAATGTCATAAATTCCATGAAGAAGTAAAACTCAGTTGAAATAATTCTTTCATAAATTTGTTAATTATGCATTTTTATTTATTTTGTTGTTATTAATTAATGAAATATTATTTATCTTCAGAATTGCATTTATGATTTACTCTTATCTATTGTCTCAGGTGATTTTCTCATTCACTCCCATTCTTAATAGTGCCTTTGCAACAGTACACATCTACTTTGGTTCCCTGACCTAGCTAGCTCTGACTCAAGAAACCCCTCTGGGACTCACTCTGCAGTTTTGTTTGCAACCACTAGATGGAGATATTTTCACTAAGTAGCACAGACCCCTAGCTCTTAACCTCTTGAGTTAAAGGGGGTGGTATTTAGAAGTAGAGCAACAAGCTAAGAATAATAGCAGTTTTGCTAAATTCAAAGTATAAAGTTGGAGAAAAAAGGTAACAAATAGTAAATGCTCCTGGTGATGATACTTCTAGGGTCCAAGTTAAAATTCAGTTTCACTGTCAAATGCTTTAAACCCAGCATTGTCTGCTTCATTGGCCTAAAGGACTAAAATGCAAAGGATCAAAGAACCTACTTTTTAAGATTGGCATATATACACAGATACATATAAAATACCATATCAGAATGAATGAACACTAATAAATATTTGTTTACTCTCTTCTTTCCTTCCATTTCTGAAAATTTGAAATGCAAAGAACAGTTTATTCACACCAGAGAAACTTCATTCAACATTATGCCCCTTTTCAGTCAGTGCACTTATAAACCGAGTTTAGGAAGACCATCCTTGAGAAGCTCCATGCAGGGTCCTATTGTAGCTTTTTAGTTTAGTTGAGGCACTAACTTCTGTCGTTCTCATGCATATGCATTCTTGCAATGAAAGTTGGCAAACACACTTCCAAGTAGAAATGCTTGTTGGGAATAATTAATCTGTGGGTTTTTTTTTCAATCAGAAGGTACAGAAACAAGACAAAAATGTTACCTAGAGATCACAACATATAATTAATCATATAAACATTGCAATAAGATTTCATTCTGCAACGTTGATTGAGATTTTATTATGTACATTGCTGTACCAGGCACTGCCAAATACATCTGTCAACAAGCGTAAATCTGCTAGGGCCAGAGACAAGTAATCAATTCTCCACTCTACTTCTTCCTGACTGTAACAATTTGCAATCCCATGAATTTTGAACATTATAAAAATACCTACTTTCAATCTCCTTACTGATATGATTCTAGATATGTTGCTAATTTCCTACATACTCAGTTGTAAGGAAAATTTTTCTGAGACTTAACTTCCCTTACTAAAGGATCACAAACCAACCAGACATACAATTATTCCTATTTTACTTTCTTTTCGTGTTGTCTAAAAATAAAATGTGGGGGGATGGGGTGTGTGAATTTTATCATACCATAAGCTATAAAATATATTTCATTATATGATAAATGTATGGATAATGTTATTCTGCATATTGCTTATGGTGTCAGATATTTACTATATCTGGCATATAGCAAAAAATCACAAAATATTGGTAATTTCTATGAGTAATACTAATATTTGGACTTCTGATAACAATCAAGCTGTGCACTGTAAAGATTTTTGTGTTTTACCCAGCACTTGGGAGGCAGAGGCAGGTGAATCTCTGTGAGTTCGAGACCAGCCTGGTCTACAAGAGCTAGTTCCAGGACAGACTCCAAAGCCACAGAGAAACCCTGTCTCGAAAACCAAACAAAAAAAAAAAACCAAAAACAAAAAAAAAAAAAGATTTTTGTGTTTTAAGACAAGTATTCCTGAGTCATCTCTTCTTTGGGCAACTTGAATTAATAGTATGAGTGTATCTCTCTTCTAATCTCCATAAGTACTGTATAGATGTGGTACACAGACATACCTGATGACAAAGCACCCATATACAAAGAAATTTGTGGGAGAGTATGCTCAGGGGAATTCAAATAACAGGTAACAAAGTACATACTGAGCTTAGTATTCTATTATTTTGCAGCTCAGTGGGATAGCAATGGTTCATCAAAACTCATTTTTATGTTTTATGATGACTGAGAAAAGAAGAGACAAAAGTATCCAACCATTTAAAATGTGATAGAGAAAAAGAAAGGTAACTATCTTGGTTTGATCAATTAGTGCCAAGTACAATAATTAAAATATCATGCTAAATAACATCACCAAAAATACTTAGTACATTTTTTGAGACCAAATAAGAAAAGAAAGTAATATAAGTCAGACATGTATTGAAATCTGTTCTAAATTTGTAAGTAAGGACAATCACTATAAGACTCCAATTCTATCTTCTGTGCTTTAAAGTTTTTCTTATGTTTATTTTGTTATTTTTAATTGACAAATATAACTATTTTATTTATAATTTACAATTTTATGTTTTGATCTATGTACCTATTGTTGAAAATGTGATTAAGCTAAGTAATATATACATCATGTTACCAATTTTTTTTGGTGAGGACACTAAAAATCTGCTTTTTTTCTCAGAAAGTTAACAAAAATATTTTATATTATATATTATCTATGGTCATATATTATCTATAGATAATATATGGACCATATATCATCTATGGTCACCTTATAGTACAATGGATCTCTGAAGCTTGATACTTACCTATTACCAACATCTTCTCTCTCCCAAAGGTTCTGGTGACTACTCTCTTATTCTCATTCTTAACAACTTACCTCTTTTGAAACAACTTGTCCTGATCTCTTAGCTTATTTTAGCATCTTCATCCTCTGTATCTAACATGTTTCCATAGTGAACATGGCCTAAAATCATGCTACCCAACCAGTGGTAAGAAAAGAGAAAGGATGGACACCATGGTGTTTTCTAAATTCCCTAATCTTCATCTCAAAGAAAACTCAAGATAGAAGGATCCCTACACTTACAATGTAGAGGACTGAGTGGATTTAATTTTTCTGGAAAGAGTAAGAACTATTCTCATTTCCTCCACTGCAAAGGAAAAATAATTTTTAATACAGTTGAACAATAATTGAATCATAACTGTTAGGGAAATAATTAATTTGATGACTGCTTCTCTGTTACACTTACCACCACACTGACTTTTGCCAAAAAATAATTAAAAGAAGAAAACAGCCCATTACAGACATAATGAATGCTACCATTTGGTCACAGTCATCTACTGACTAATCACAAAATTATCAGGACATTAATATATTGTGTATGTATGCATATTATTGAAACAAAAATCTGCATGTTTCATATGTATTCATAGCTCCGCTTTGCTGTGGGACAATTGTACTGTAAAAGTTTATGAGTTGTACTGGTTTAATAAAATACTGTTTGGCTAGTAACCAGGCAGAAAGCATAGGCAAGGCAACCAGAACAGAAGAATTCTGGGAAGAGGAAAGTCAGTCTGCAGTTGTGACTTAGACACAGAGGAAGCAAGATGTGAATGCCTCAATAATAAAAGGTACCAAGACATGGCTGACAAAGACAAGAATTATGGGCTAACATAAGTTATAAGAGTTAATAAGAAGCCTGAGATAATAAGCCAAACAGTTTATGATTAATATAGAACTTTGTGTGTTTCTTTGGGACTGAATGACTGTGGGACAGAAACCTCTGTCAACACCACTTTTAACAGAAGGAAGTAAAGGTACAGAAAAACAAATAATTCACAATTTCATGCAATTAAAAAAATTCAGATTCACTATGGAATTTAAATACATATCTGCCCCAGTATGTTTTTGTTGCTATATTTTATTTTATTTTATTTTATTCTTTTTTAATTAAAATTTCTGCCTCCTCCCCGTTTCCCATTTCCCTCCCCCTCCTCCCACATATTGCCCCCTCCCCCCACTCCTCTCCCCCTATCCCCACTCCTCTTCTCCTCCCCCACTCCATTCCCCCTCCCTCTCGATACTGAAGAGCAGTCCAAATTCCCTGTCCTGCAGGAAGACCAAGGTCCTCCCACTTCTATCTAGGTCCAGGAAGGTGAGCATTCAAACAGGCTAGGCTCCCCAAAGCCAGTTCATGTATTAGGATTGAAACCTAGTGCCAATAAATCAGTTCCACTGTCACAGTGGGTGGGTGCATCCCTCGTGGTCCTGATTTCCTTGCTCATGTTCTCCCTCCTTCTGCTCCTCATTTGGACCTTAAGAGCTCAGACCGTTGCTCCAAATTGAGACTCTGTCTCTACCTCGATCCATCGCCAGATGAAGGTTCTAAGGTGATATGCAAGATATTCATCAGTATAGGATAGGGTCATTTCAGGTTCCCTCTCCTTAGTTGCCCAAGGTACCAGCTGGGAACATATTCCTGGACACCTGCGAACCCCTCAAGAGTCAAGTCTCTTGCCAACCCTAAGATGGCTCCCTTAGATAGGATATATACTTCGCTGCTCCTGTATCCACCCTTCCTATATCCCAACCATCCCAAATCTCTGAGCATGGCGGACAATGAAGGCAGATGAGAAGCCAAGGACAATGGCACTAGGTTTCGATCCTAATACATGAACTGGCTTTGTGGGAGCTTAGCCTGTTTAGACGCTCACCTTCCTGGACGTAGATAGAAGACCTTCGTCTTCCCGCAGGGCAGAGAATTTGGACTGCTCTTCAGTATCGAGAGGGAGGGGGAATGGTGTGGGGGGAGGAGAAGAGGAGTGGGGATAGGGGGAGGGGAGTGGGGGGAGGGGGCAATATTTGGGAGGAGGGGAGGGAAATGGGAAACGGGGAGCAGGTGGAAATTTTAATTAAAAAAGAATAAAAAATAAATTAAAAAAAAAAAAAAGAAAAAAAAAAAAAAAAGAAACCTAGTGCCACCGTCCTTGGCTTCTCATCAGCCTTCATTGTCCGCCATGTTCAGAGAGTCCGGTTTCAACCCATGTTTATTCAGTCCCAGTCCAGCTGACCTTGGTGGGCTCCCAATAGATCAGTTCCACTGTCACAGTGGGTGGGTGCACCCCTCGTGGTCCTGACTTCCTTGCTCATGTTCTCCCTCCTTCTGCTCCTCATTTGGACCTTAAGAGCTCAGTCCTTTGCTCCAAATTGGGTCTCTGTCTCTATCTCGATCCATCGCCAGATGAAGGTTCTAAGGTGATATGCAACATATTCATCAGTATAAGATAGGGTCATTTCAGGTTCCCCCTCCTCAGTTGCCCAAGGTACCAGCTGGGGACATCTCCCTGGACACCTGCGAGCCCCTCTAGAGTCAAGTCTCTTGCCAACCCTAAGATGGCTCCCTTAGTTAGGATATATATTTCTCTGCTCCCTCCCGTATCCACCCTTCCTATATCCCAGCCATCCCATTCCCCCAAGCTCCCCCCATCCTCCCCTTCTCACGTTTCTCACCCCATTTCCCCTTAGCCCCATGCCACCTCACCTGCAAGTTCCCAGTTTTTTCCCGGCAATCTTGTCTATTTCCCCTATCCAGGCAGATGACTATACGTTTTTCTTTGGGTTCACTTTCTTATTTAGCTTCTCTAGGATCACAAATTATATGCTCAAGCCGGTTTCCGTAGTGTAGTGGTTATCACGTTCGCCTCACAAATTATATGCTCAATGTCCTTTATTTATGACTAGAAACCAATTATGAGTGAGTACATCCCATGTTCCTCTTTTTGGGTCTGGGACACCTCACTCAGGATAGTGTTTTCTATTTCCATCCATTTGCATGCAAAATTCGAGAAGTCATTGTTTTTTACCGCTGAGTAGTACTCTAATATGTATATATTTCACACTTTCTTCATCCATTCTTACGTGGAAGGGCATCTATGTTGTTTCCAGGTTCTGGCTATTAAAAACAATGCTGCTATGAACATAGTTGAACAGATACTTTTGTCATATGATAGGGCATTTTTTGGATATATTCCCAAGAGTGGTATTACTGGATCTTGGGGTAGGTTGATCCCAAATTTCCTGAGAAACTGCCACACTGATTTCCAAAGTGGTTGTACAAGTTTGCATTCCCACCAGCAATGGATGAGAGTGCCCCTTACTCCACAACCTCTCCAGCAAAGGCTATCATTGGTGTTTTTGACTTTAGCCATTCTGACAGGTGTAAGATGGTATTTCAAAGTTGTTTTAATTTGCATTTCCCTTATTGCTAAGGAGGTTGAGCATGACCTTAAGTGTCGTTTGGCCATTTGAATTTCTTCTGTTGAGAATTCTCTGTTCAGTTCAGTGCCCCATTTTTTAATTGGTTTGCTTAGCATTTTAAAGTCTAGTTTCTTGAGTTCTTTATATATTTTGGAGATCAGACCTTTGTCTGTTGCAGGGTTGGTGAAGATCTTCTCCCAGTCAATGGGTTGCCTTTTTGTCTTAGTGACAGTGTCCTTTGCTTTACAAAAGCTTCTCAGTCTCAGGAGGTCCCATTTATTCAATGTTGTCCTTAATGTCTGTTCTGCTGGGGATATACGTAGGAAGTGATCTCCTGTGCCCACATGTTGTAGAGTACTTCCCATTTTTTTTCTGTCAGGTTCAGTGTGTTCAGACTGATATTGAGGTCTTTAATCCATTTGGACTTGAGTTTTGTGCATGGCGATAGATATGGATCTATTATCATTCTTCTACAGGTTGACAACCAGTTCTGCCAGCACCATATGTTGAAGAGGCTTTCTTTCTTCCATTGAATACTTTTAGCTCCTTTATCAAAAATCAGGTGCTGATATGTTTGTGGGTTAAAATCAGGGTCTTCTACTCGATTCCATTGGTCGACTTCTCGGTTTTTATGCCAATACCAAGCTGTTTTCAATACTTTAGCTCTGTAATAGAGTTTGAAGTCAGGGATGGTAATGCCTCTAGAAGTTCCTTTATTATATAAGATTGTTTTGGCTATCCTGGGTTTTTTGTTTTTCCATATAAAGTTGATTAATGTCTGTAAAGAATTTTGATGGGATTTTAATGGGGATTGCATTGAATCTATAAATTGCCCTTGGTAGAATTGCCATTTTTAATATGTTGATACTCCCAATCCAAGAGCAAGGGAGATCCTTCCATTTTCTGGTATCCTCCTCAATTTCTTTCTTCAAAGACTTAAAGTTCTTGTCAAATAGATCCTTCACTTCCTTGGTTAAATTTACCCCAAGATATTTTATGCTATTTGTGGCTATCATGAAGGGTGATACTTCTCTGATTTCCCTCTCTGCTTCCTTATCCTTTGTGTATAGGAGGGCAACTGATATTTTGGAATTGATTTTGTATCCTGCCACGCTACTAAAGGTGTTTTTCAGCTGTAGGAGTTCTTTGCTCGAGGTTTTGGGGTCGCTTAAGTACACTATCATATCATCTGCAAATAATTAAAGTTTAACTTCTTCCTTTCCAATTTGAATCCCTTTGATCCCCTTATGTTGTCTTATTGCTATCACTAGAACTTCGAGCACTATATTGAAGAGGTATGGAGAGAGTGGACAGCCTTGTCGTGTTCCTGATTTTAGTGGGATGGCTTTGAGTTTCTCTTCATTTAATTTGATGTTAGCGGTCGGCCTGCTATATATAGCTTTTATTATAGTTAGGTACGACCCTAATCTCTCTAAGACCTTTATCATAAGGGGATGTTGAATTTTGTCAAATGCTTTTTCAGCATCTAATGAAATGATCATAAAGATTTTTTCTTTCAGTTTATTTATATGATGGATTACATTGATAGATTTTCATATGTTGAACCAGCCCTGCATCCCTGGGATGAAGCCTACTTGATCATAATGGATAATTTTTCTAATGTGTTCTTGGATTTGGTTTGCCAGTATTTAGTGAGGATTTTCACATCGATGTTCATGAGTGAGAATGGCCTGTAGTTCTCTTTCTCTGTTGGGTCTTTGTGTGGTTTTAGTATCAGAGTAACTGCAGCTTCATAAAAGGAATTTGGCAATGACTTCTCTGTTTCTATATTGTGAAATACATTAGGGGAATATAGGTATTAGGTCTTCTTGGAAGTTCTGGTAGAATCTGCATTGAAGCCGTCTGGAACTGGGCTTTTTTTTTTGGTAGGGAGGTTTTTCAAAACAACTTCTAATTCTTTGCAACTAACAGGTCTATTTAGATTGTTCATCTGGTCCTGGTTTAACTTTGGTATATGGTACTTATCTAAAAAAGTTTCCATTTCTTTTACATTTTCCAATTTTGTGGCATACAAGCTTTTGTAGTAAGATCTAATGATTCTCTGAATTTCCTCTGTGTCTGTATCCCTTTTCATTTCTGATCTTGTTAATTTGCATATTCTCTCTCCGCCATTTGATTAGTTTGGATAGGGATTTATCAACTTGTTGATTTTCTCCAAGAACCAGCTTTTTGTTTCATTGATTCTTTGGATTGTTTTCTGTGTTTCTATTTTGTTGATTTCAGCCCTCAGTTTGATTATTTCCAGTCTTCTACTCCTCCTAGGTGAGTCTGCTTCTTTTTTTTCTAGAGCTTTCAGGTGGGCTGTTAAGTCTCCAATGTGTGCTTTCGCCGTTTTCTTTAAGTGGGCACTTAGTGCTCTGAACTTTCCTCTTAGCACTGCTTTCATAGTGTCCCATAGTTTTGAGTATGTTGGGTCTTTGTTTTCATTGAATTCAAGAAAGATTTTAATTTCTTTCTTTATTTCTTCCTTGATCCAGGTGTGGTTCAGTAGTTGACTGTCCAGTTTCCATGAGTTCATAGGCTTCCTGGGGGTAGCATTGTTGTTGAATTCTAACTTTAATCCATGGTGATCTGATAAGACACAGGTAGTTACTAATATTTTTTTGTAACTGTGTAAGTTTGCGTTGTTACCGAGTATGTGGTCAATTTTCGAGAAGGTTCCATGAGCTGCAGAGAAGAAGGTATATTCTTTCCTATTTGGGTGGAATGTTCTATAGATGTCTGTTAAGTCCATTTGATTCATTACCTCCCTTAATCCTCTTATTTCTCTGTTAGGTTTCTGTCTGATTGACTTGTCCATTGGTGAGAGAGGAGTGTTAAAATCTCCTACTATTACTGTGTGTGGTTTGATGACTGCCTTGAGTTTTAGTAATGTTTCTTTTACATAAGTGGGTGCTTTTATATTAGGGGCATAGATATTCAGAACTGAAACTTTGTCCTGATGAATTGTTCCTGTTATGAGTAAAAATTATCCCTCTCCATCTCTTTTGATTGATTTTAGTTTGAAGTCAACTTTGTCAGAAATTAGTATGGCCAAACCTGCTTGTTTCTTAGGACCGTTTGCTTGATGAACCTTTTCCCAGCCCTTTACTCTGAGTAGATGTCTGTCTTTGTAATTGAGGTGTGTTTCTTGTAAACAGCAGAATGTTGGATCCTGTTTTTGTATCCAATCTCTTAGCCTGTGACTCTTTATAGGTGAGCTGAGTCCATTGATATTAAGTGATATCAATGACCAGTGGTTGTTAACTCCAGTCATTTTTTCTTTCTTTCTTTCTTTTATTTTGGTAGTAGAGTTTGTGTGTATCCCTTCTTCAAGTTGTGCTGGTGAAGGGTCATTAGATATCTGAGTTATTGTGGGAATTGTTGGACTCCTTGGGTTGTGATTTTCCTTTAATTACTTTCTGTAAGGCTGGATTTGTGGCTACGTATTGTTTAAATTTGTTTTTATCCTGGAAATTTTTGTTTTCTCCATTTATAGTGAACAAAAGCTTGACTGGGTATAGTAGTCTGGGCTTGCTTCCATGGTCTCTTAGTTTCTGCAGTACATCTATCCAGGACCTTCTGGCTTTCATGGTTTCCATAGAGAAGTCAGGTATAAATCTGATAGGATTACCTTTATAAGTAACTTGACCTTTTGCCTTTGCAGCTCTTAATATTCTTTCTTTATTCTGTATGTTTTGTGTTTTGATTATTATATGGTGAGGAGATTTTTTTTTTAGATCCAGTCTATTCGGTGTTCTGTATGCTTCTTGGGCCTTCAAAGGAATATCTTTCTTAAGGTTGGGAAAGTTTTCTTCTATAATTTTATTAAATATATTTTCTGGACCATTGAGCTGTACTTCTTCTCCATTGTCTATCTCTATTATTCTTAGGTTTGGTCTTTTTATTGTGTCCCAGATTTCCTGAATGTTTTGTGATGAGAATTTGTTGGTTTTGCTGTTTTCTTTGATCAGTGTGTTTATTTTCTCTATGGTATCTTCAGTGTCTGAGATTCTTTCTTCTATCTCTTGTAATCTGTTGGTAGTACTTGGCTCTGTAGTTCCTGTTCATTTATCCAAATTTTCCATCTCCATCCTTCCCTTGGTTTGTGTTTTCTTCATTACTTCCATTTCATTCTTCAAGTCTTGAACCGTTTCCCTTATCTGTTTGATTGATTTTTCTTGTTTCTCTTGTTTTTCTTGGGTATCTTTGAGAGATTTATTCATTTCCTCTACCTTCTTGTTTGTAATCTCTAATTGATTATGGCAGTTTTTCACCTCCTGTTTAAAGTCCTCTATTATTTTCATATAATTCACTTTTGAGTCGAATTCTTCTAATTCTTCTGCAATAGGGTGTACAATTCTTCTTATTTCGGGATTCCTGGATTCTGGTGATATCACGTTGCCTTTCAGGTTGTTGGAGGAATTCTTGCATTGGTGCCTGCCCATCTCTTCCTTCAAATGGAGCCAGGAGAGGCCTGGTGTCTTGGTCCAGTCTTTGCTGTGACTAACTCCCTGGGTGTATCTCCTCAGTGTAGGAGCAGGAACTGTTCCCTTCCAGATGGACTCCTCAACACCAAAACATGGATGCCTGGTAGTCCAATGACCCCTGGACAAAAGGGCGAATGTGGGGGGTAGGGCGGAGTCGAGTAGAACACAGGTGACCCTGAAGCACAAGCTGAAGGTGCCTGCGCTCCCTTTCGGGGGTTCTTGAGGCCTGCCCAGTAGGCAGGCACTCACCACTCTGAGTGGGTAGCCTTAGTGTAGGAGCAGGAAGCTGTTCCTCAGCAAAGGACCTTGCAGACAAGGCAGGCTTGGGGGGCATGGGGGGATGTGTAGGAAAGAAAGCCCTGCAGTAGGAGCTGGGGGAGGGGTGTTTGTCCTCTCTTCCGGGACAGTCTGCCCCTGGATAGCACACACTCACCTGTCCAGATGGAACTCCTCAGCACCTACACAGGGAAGACTGGTAGCCCAATGAGCCAGGGACAAAAGGAAGAATGTGGCAGGCAGGGTGGGTCCAGAAGAGCACAGAAGACCCTGCAGCCCCAGCTGCAGGGGCCTGTGCTCCCTGAGGCCTGCCTGGTAGTCAGGCACTCACTGCTCTGGGTATGTAGCCTTAGTGTAGGAGCAGGGAGCTGTTCCTCGGCAAAGGACCTTGCAGACAAGGCAGGCTTGGGGGTTAGGGGTCGTGTGTAGGAAAGAAAGCCCTGCAGTAGGAGCTGGGGGAGGGGTGTTTGTGTTGAAATAAGTGCAGCGGGGCTGCGTCCCAGGCACCCGGCCGTCCGCATGTCTTATGCCCCAAAATAATTACATGGAAACTGTATTCTTTTAATCACTGCCTGGCCCATTAGTTCCAGCCTCTTATTGGCTAGCCCTTACATATTGATCTAACCCATTTTTAATATTTTGTGTAGTACCATGAGCTGGCTTACCAGGAAAGATCTTAACCTGTGTCTGTCTGGAGTGGGAGAATCATGGCGACTCACTGACTTGGCTTCTTTCTCCCAGCATTCTCTTCTGTTTATTCCACCCACCTAAGGGTTGGCCTATCAAATGGGCCTAGGCAGTTTCTTTATTAATTAACCAATAAAAACAACAAATTAATACAAGACCCACCTCCATCATGTTTGTGCTCTCTTCAGGGACAGTCCATCCCTGGATAGCACACACTCACCCGTCCAGATGGAACTCCTCAGCACCTAAACAGGGATGCCTGGTAGTCCAATGAGCCAGGGGCAAAAGGAAGAACGTGGCAGGCAGGGCAGAGTCCAGAAGAGCACAGAAGACCCTGCAGCCCCAGCCGCAGGAGCCCGCGTTCCCTGAGGCCTGCCTGGTAGTCAGGCACTCACTGTTCTGGGTGGGTAGCCTTAGTGTAGGAGTGTGAAAATTGTTCTTGAGCCGGGCAGTGGTGGCACATGCCTATAATCCCAGCACTAGGGAGGCAGAGGCAGGCGGATCTCTGTGAGTTCGAGACCAGCCTGGTCTACAAGAGCTAGTTCCAGGACAGGCTCCAAAACCACAGAGAAACCCTGTCTCGAAAAACCAAAAAAAAGAAAAAAAAAAGAAAAAAAAAAAAAAGAAAATTGTTCTTGAGCAGAGAACCTAGCAGACAGCAGGGCAGGCTTGGGGGGGGGGAGCTGGGGAGCTGGGTCCTGTGTAAGAAAAGGGGCCCTGCAGCAGGAGCTGGGGGACGGGGGGTTGTACTCTCTTCTGGGACAGTCCGCCCCTGGATAGCACACACTCACCCATCCAGATGGAACTCCTCAGCACCTATACAGGGATGCCTGGTAGCCCAATGAGTCAGGGGCAAAAGGCTTTTGTTGCTATATTTAAAAAAGCAAAGCAAACAAACACACAAAAACCTAACAAAAACCAATTTTGGAAACTTTGGAAGTTATTCAGCTTCAATGTTCTGATGATATTCCATCACTGAGGAAAGTTACAACACGAGGGTCTCAAGCAGGCCCGGAGTCAGGAGTCAGGAACTGAAGCAGAAACCACAGAGGAGTCCTGCTTACTGGATAACTCTATGAGAAAATGTTTACTTTTCTTAGACCATAACTGCCCACAGTGGTTTGGGCCTTCCCACACGAATCATTAATCAAGAAAATGTCCTGACAGAATTGCCTACAGGTCAATATGATGGAAGCATTCTTTAACTCGAGGTCACCTCTTCTCAGATAATCATAATTTGTGTCAGGTTGACAAAAAATGAAATAAAACATAAAAAGCCTGACTGGTACGTTATCTAATTTCAAAACCTATAGCTGTAAAAGTCTAGAAATTATACAAAGAAAGCTTTTTAAAACTATATTTTTTCTTTAACTCAACAGAAGATCTGTATATTTAACATAATTCTAATGCCAAAATTTGGAAGGGGGAGGCAAGATAACATTTATTTAAAAGTTATGCTAAACTTTTAAAAGAAGTATCCACCATCATATAATGGAAAAAATATTTTTTTGGGGGGGGTAATAGGTCTTATTATGGAGTTTGATGATAATTTTTTATTCATTTAGCAAAGACTTACTAAGTTCGTTTTATGACCCAAGCAGAATTCTAGAAGCCTTCAATGTGAAGGTGCTTGTATACAATGAAAAGGACAGGATGCACATTGCAACTTCAGTGAAGTATATAACATTTACTATACATTTTACCTAACTGTGTAAGTAAGGAGAAGAATTTAAGACATTTCTGTGGAGTGAGAATCTAAGTTGATGTGATGATTAATCCTTATTTTCAAATTGAGTAGAGTAGGAAGATTCACCTGTGATGCATATTTCTGGTGTGTCAGTGAAACCTTCTACAGAGGACTGAGGCAAGAAGACCCACTGTATAAATGGGTGACAGCCTTTCATTGGTTAGGCACTTAGCATGATTGAAAAAGAAAAATGAGCAAGTCAGACAAGTTCCAGCAGTCCCCAGTCTCTTATTCTTGCTGCAGTGGAGAAGTGAATAATCTCAATCACATGCTAACATGGGGCATCAATTCCTTTATCATGATGAACTGCACCCTCTCACACTGTCAGCCAAAGTAAATTTTTGTCTTGCATTTTGTCATAATATGAGATATATAACTAATCATTTTAGTTTCAATAAGATGGTTAAATAATGGTATCTTGGGTTTAGAGGAGGATGGAAACCGGAAAGAATATTTTAAGGGAGAAGAAAATAGTTCAATTGGTATAGAAAATTATAATTCTTAAATTTTTGTCCTTCACCAACATCCTTAAGCTTAGGTAAGGCTCACTCCATAGACTACCATTCTCAAAATTTGTCATCTTCAAATATCTTCGTCCTAAACATTTGTTAGCATGTTTTATTCCTGCTTATATCAATTCATCAAAAACCAGCCATGTTCGATTAAATCCTGTAGATGCTCTTGGTTATGTCAATAGGCTTTGTGTTTATTCACCTGAATCTGTGCCAAAATCACTTCCAAAGGACTCACTATCTTTGAGTAGGAGGAAATCATCAAACTCTCCTTTTCCTAGCTTTACCATTCACAAAACTGACAACCTAGAGAGCTCCCTTGGTTTCATGCACACAAAAAGGTTTGAAAAGAAAAAAAAAATTCTCCTCTTATCTTCATGTGATTTCTTTAAGGGCTTCAGTAAGACTGAATGAGAAAAGGTAATTTGTAACTCTAACTTTATGATTGTTATAATTGTCCTGTGGGTTTTTCTCAACAGACTTCCAAGGTGACAAAAATATTCAAAGAACAAAAACCCCATTTTAATCTCTAAATAAGAGTTTCTCTAACAGATTGCTTTAAAGCAAGGTCTCTCTACTTAAATTAAAGTAGCACAGAGCTAAATTTCCTTCAGTCAATAAAAATGAGTATGTCTCTACTCATATACCTAAGTAATTAGTAGTGTACTTTGGTTTGATTTGACTCATTCTGAAAGTTGTTTGTGAAATATATTTATTTTGATTGTCTATTTTGATTTGACTGTGAGTCTATGTAGTTGTCCATGTAATTATGGCAATTTTGCAACATACCACATGGGAGGAGGGAAGAGTTGTTCCTTCTAAAAACAAGACAGAGATTCTGTGTGTAGATTGTATAGAAAGCCTTCTGGCTGAGCATATTAAACTCTGGTATAATGGAGACATTGTAATGTCTTGTATGAGAGGCCAGAACTCTACTTATACTGCCAGGGATCCAGCAGTATCTGAAGACTGGCATTAGCTACTGCCCAAAATGACTAAGTATCATGGAAGTCCCTTTACAGTTTACAGTATAGTTTGTTGATAGAAGGTACCAATAATAAGAAGCTAAGTTTGCAAACCAAATATTTACAGTCTCTTTTAGTTAACTAATAGTTCCTAACAGTAAAGCAAGCACACAAACTTGTGTGTGTGTGTGTGTATGATTGAGTATACAAAGGTATGTTGATTTTGTGGAGATCAGTTCCGACAGAAAACCGGGACAAGTGAAATTTCTGAAGGCCTAATTGATTGTCAAAATGGATGCTGTGTTATAAAAAGACTGCTGCTTTGTTTCAAATACACATAATTTAGTCATTCTTTTGCTCCATTATCTGTATTTGATTTCAGATTGAACTACTCAAAATATATTCACAGCTAGGAAAGTGAGAGATCTTTTCAGATAAAGGCAATTGCTGCCAAGCCTAATGACCTGAGTTCACTCAATAGAACCTACATGGTGAAAAGAGGTAATAAAAACTTCACCCACATACACATTGTGCTACCTAGTTTTATGTCAGCTTGGCACAAGCCAGAGTTATCTGCAAAAAGGGAACCTTAATTGAGAAAATGCCCCCATAATATCTAGTTATAGGACATTTTTTTTCAATTAGTGATCAACGGGGCAAGGCACATCCCATTCATTGTGTAAGGTACTACCCCTGGGCTGGTTGTCCAGGATTATATAAGAAGTTAGGCTGAGCAAGTAGCAATGCGCAAGCTAGTAAACAGCAGTTCTTACCTCCAGGTTCCTGCCATGTTTTAGTTCCTGTTCTGACATACTTCTGATGTACAATGATGTGAAACAAGAGTAAAATAAAACTTTTCTTTGGACAAAAAGGTTTACATGTTGCTTTGTTTATGGTGTTTCATCAGAACAACTATAATCCTAACTGGGACATTCACAAATTAAATACATTGTTAAAAATAGTTCTAAAAATGTTAATAAGACACTTAAACTTTCCTCCATCAGTGAATATGAATTATCTCCTTCCCCCCATTTTATTTAGTGAAATGTTAAGGAAATAATATTAATATTGGTTGAGTCATTACCATGGCATAAACAATTATACATTAAATGATTTTTATGTATATTATCTTCCTCCATCTGGGATCCTGAAGAAATTATGAGCATCACTTTCAATTTGTAGGTGAAAAACTGAGGCTCAGGTTTGAAAACAGATGAGGTAGCATTCTTCGGGCTTGACTAATAGTAAAGTTGCTTTTCTTGTTCTTTTTTGTAGAAAAAAAGTATTCTTTTTTTTCACTGTTAAGAAAAATAGTATCCTTAAAATACATTATATTTCTAGAATATATAGCTAAGAGAAAATGAAAACTCCCATCATTTTTAATTAGAAGAGTATTGTCATTAGGGACAGATTTAAGTATGGACTTAGGAGACCAGGAAAGAGATAAAATTTCTCCATTGTCAGACTTGCAGTCTCCATCTCCATAGCACAGAGTCACCTATATTCTCAGGGCTCTGGCTCACTCACCCACTCACTCACTCAGCACTAAGTATATGTTGAGTTTGTATTCTTTAGAATTACTATGACAGTGTAAAAGGATCAAAGACAAAGATCAGGGACAGACTTGTTTTCTTCATGTGTGAATTTGCTAATGCCCCACTCTCAGGGTGTTTCTCAGGTCTATATTAAAAAAAAACAAGTTTATGAGTTTGGAAAAGAAAAGGATTAGAAAAAAGTTACTCATTTCATTAATTTAGCTAAAGGTCTTGACAGATGGTTTCTTGAACAAATACAAAATCTAACCAACTTCTTGAGATTAATAGTGAAAGCTCAACTTTATTCTAAATTAAATGTTATTCCTCGGCAGTCATATAAAAATTAAGAGAGAAATAAATATGTAGTGGCTTGAGTAAGAAAGGCCCCCATAACCACATATGTTTGAGTAATTGGTCCCCAGAGGGTAGAACTTTTTACGTGAGGTATAGACTTGTTAAAGATATGTCACTTGGGATGGTTCTGAAGTGTCAAAAACTTACATCAATCCAAGTTATTTCTATCTAACTTGTGGTTGTCTGAAGATGTGAGCTCTCAGCTACCGCACCAATGGCATGCCTGCAAGTCTTCTACCAGGCTACTTGGCATGATGGTCATGAACTCATCCTCTGAAACTCTAAGTAAGCTTGCAATTAAAATGCTTCCTTTTACAAATTGCCTAGGTCATGTTGCTTTGCCATGGAAATAGAAAAATAACTAAGACACAAAATGACTTTCACAAAGCAACCCTCAACCAAGTAGTTTACATAGCCTCCAAAATACATGTAACTTATATATGTCCAATGGCAAGAAGTTATGTGGTCAAGTTGTACGTATCTGGATCAAGTGTCACTGCACAATTTCTGATCACCTGTGTCTATGGTCAGTATTCTAATATCATACTGGAATTTCCCCTACAGACTATTGCTTTGGTCACTATAATCTCTCTGGTTTCATCCCTGTAGACACAGAAAACCCATGTGCCAGAAATAAGCCTTCTGTATAAAAGTTTTGTCTTTACAGGAAATACTAAGCCAACTGTTAGGCAGTATTTAGCCCCTATAACTTTGACCAACTTTTATTTGACATATTATCCTTGTGAATGAATAGCAGATGAAACCCTTTGATGTGTATTACCTTAGCTGATCATTAGATTCCAAACGATGCAAAAACTAAGAATGTCATCAGAATTTATAACCTACCACATATATTTTTGTTGGGATTAATGAATCCTGGCCTTCAGTTGCTTTTCCCTCCTAGAACCTTCTAATATAAGTTACTAGAAGCTGTGCCTAGTTAGAGGATCAGAGGATCACCTGTTGACCATTAACTGCAGTGTATTTAAGTCTACATGGTGTTAATAAAGGGGGCTTTCTGAACCAGCGCTTGGAGCTGCGTGTGTCAGTCTGTCTCTGCGTCTGAGTTCTCAACTTCCAACCCCCTTTTCCGAAGCTCAAGAATTGGGTGCAAGCGCACAGAGCGCAGACACGGGGGTGCAGTGTGTGGCATAGTTCCACATTTTACTGTAACCCATTAACTCTATTTTCATAGATGTATTTGAAGAATGCATAGATTTATGGCTTTACTTACCTCTGTAACAATAAATATCTTAAGAAACAGCATGATGAAACATGGTATTGGCAACAATCTAAATCAAATTTCTCAGGCTCTTATTGATAATATTGGCTTTATAATAAATAATATATATTTTTCCATTAATGCTTTTCACCAGCAACAATATTGTAGAAGTCCATGAAGTCATCAAATCTATGTTAAAATGCCTGTAGAAGGGTCACAGTTTTTGCAAGTTCCATGCCAGGTTTCTCACTGAATTCTTCATGAAGCCCAGTATTTTTACTAAATAGAGACTGAATTCTAGGCACCATGATGATATCTAGCTTCAGAGATGTTAATAATACAGTTATCACCCTAATAGAGTTCAGAGACATGCAACTTTCTTCTCTGTAGGTACTGGTTCTGCATAAACTTAATGGTGGTTGTTGTCTATAAGGTTACAGTGTCCTAGGATCAGGTGCAACCTGAAAGTACAATTCCCTAGCCAGATATTGTAAAGAAATTCTTTTGACAGTCATTCTTTTCTATCTCTTTTATAATATACTGCTCTAGATACTCCTTCTAGGAGATATAAAATGCTTTTTTATCCTTTTTAGATGAGTTATAGACAAGAAAATCTAACACTAGGTAATTGTCAATAGGTCACCCCATTAGATAAAATTCTCAATAAATTACACTATTACGTTTATAAAGATCACATTTTGAATAAAATGATTTAGAACTAGAAGTTATTTTCAACAAAGGAACCAGTTAAGAGGCTATTATAGTAATCCAGGGGGAAGATTATGATGCCCTAAAATAGGAAAATGGCAGCAAAGACAGAAAAAATAGGATTTTGAAGTTTATATTTGTAGGTAGAACTGATAAGAGCTATAAGAAATGAGGCTCAATATATAGACCTAAATGTGTCCATGAAGGACTTTGTAGAACACATTAAACAGTTTGGATTTCCTCTTAGACAGAATTTGTAAATTAGTAGTCCACAATCCCAGCAGAATGTGAGGTATCTCCTTTCCATTAGTCTTCAGGCTCTCACATATACCATAGTTTCTGCCTGAAGCCACATCCATTTAATTACTATTGTCTTCTTTCTAGCCACATTCTGATGGTTAATCTTGATTATCAACTTGATGGGATTTAGAATCACCATGTAAACAAGCCTCAAGTCATGCCTGTGAGGGAGTTTCTAGAATTGGTATATTGATGTAGGAAAAACTACTTTAATAACAAAACACACAAATCCTTAGAATAGTGAGAGAGTGTTAAGAAAAGGAAAAACCATGATTAGAGAGGCAAACCATGATTAGAGAGACAGAGAGCTCAGTAGTTAATTTTCAGCTTCCACTTGGCCATACCCAACAATCTGAAACTCCAGTTCCAGGGGATACTGAAGCTGTAAAACAATCCCACACCAGTTATAGATAATAAAAAAGGTTATTTATTTGAGGGGGAAAACTTATAGATCACTGTCCCAAACAATAGTCCTCTGTTCACAAACAGGAAATAGAGAGCCTAGCCACTGTAACAGGAGCCAGAAGCAAGAGAGAAAGAGCACATGGTTCCTGCTGCTTTTTAAAGTATAAGAGACCATGCCCCAGTGGGCTGGTATCTTAAAGGCTATTGGCTGAAGGAACAGAATGTGCTCCAGCCACATTTCCCCATTTTGTTTAAATAAGAGTGTTCCAAACCGAATACAAAACTATATACACTAGGAACAAATATCAATTATAATTAGAATTACATCCATCATAAACAATACTAAGCAAGGAACATATGCTAAATGTTTTGATAATATTCTATTCTATGGAGTCTAAGTCTTGTATAGGAAATGGCTTGGCTAGATCATAAGAATACAGTAACTACGACTATCTAATCTTCAACCCCATCAAAGGCCTGAGAAGGAGATAATATTACTTGAGCAGGCAGGAAGTACAATCAAGTAGCTTCCAAAGTGAGCAATATATGATGGAGACCATTAGATACCTGAGCAATCACCCAAAGTCTCATTTTGCAACTTTAAAGCAACCAACTTTGGCTAAGGCCTAGTGTAACTGACAGACCATTTTCAGAGGCAGGAAATTTTTCAAAACCCTTTTACTCTGTCTTGGCAAGATTTGATAGTCCTACCTATCCATTTCCGGATACTATGTAACTTGTCAGTGATTGAGGCATTGTCAGTTCCTTTTCAAAAGGCCAGTTTTGCCAAGAAAACAAGCTCCAAGTGCAGTGTCTTTGGTGTTCAACATTCTCCTGGGAATAGATTGATGTCAGAATCAGTCATGTCTTATGTCAACAGAACCCTAAGTTATTTAAATGTCATGTGCCACAGATCCTTGAAGTGGTTGAATGATACCTATCTAGGCAGAATACAATCTCTATGTATCTAAAGAACCTAATTGATCTGACTGTATGTCCAGCAAACACGAACAATTATTGTCTTATAATATTATGAAAATATACCCTAAAAGTTGTATCAATATACAAAATGTCCTAAACTGAGGTAAAAACATGCATATATACAATCTGACAAAATAACTTTGTATATATTTGCAAATAATGTAAACAAAAGTAACAAATATAATTTGAACTTGTATCAATATACAAAAACTATACCAATATAAATTATTCATAAATAATAGCTCACAAGTATTCACTCTATTGTCCACTATTACTATCTCCCCTTTTTTTGAACAAATATAGTTTTCACCCCAACCTTCTATCTAGTACAAGTAATAATCAATAACAACCTCTAAACAGTGTTCCCAACCCTATGGACAAACTTTTTTTGGGATAGGGGGCATAGATTTCTAGAATTGCTTTCTGCTGTCATGGGGGCAATGTTCTCTTAATGAGATCCTGCAAAAATTAGGTGGTGGTTAAGTTCCAAAATTACTGTCTAGTATAGTTGCAAACAATTTCTGAGAAGTCAATAGGTTTTTTGTTGTTATTGTTTTGATTTTCAAAATTCTCATTTGGAGTTCTGGCCATAATATGAGAAGGTGCACCATTTCAAATGGCACCTGCATGGACAGCTGTATCCACAAAAAGCCAGAGAAAGCTTGGGAAGTAATTCTAGACTTAAACTAAAAGAGTTAAGAACAGCTTATTGATAGCAGCATTTTCTCTGGTGGGTTCTGCTTGATAGAGGCAAGTGCTCTCATTTTAGAAAGGCTTCCTGACTCAGCTTTAGCTGTAAAACCTTGCAGCTCTTTTAATAGGTCCTGCCACAAAACACTTAAATGGTGTTGATGAAAAGCTGATTGCATGCTACTTGGTTTTCTGTGGTAGCATGAAAAAAGCCACACCATTTTAAAATGCTGGCTTTCTGAGCCGTCCTGCCAGTGCAAACTCTGACTCTTTCATGTCCATCTACAAAGCATTTGAGTGTGGTTTGAGCACACTGCTGTAACTTGCTTGTTGGCAGGGACCTTGAAATGCCATAGACTTGTGGCAATAAATATGGCTACAGCTGGTACCTCGGTCATGAGGCTGGAATAGCAGAAAGCTAAGGAATGAGCTGGATCCAGCCTTCAAGGCTACAGCTTTAATCCTCTCAATATTGCTTAGCAAATTAAAGACTCACATTGTCAGAAAAAGAAAGATATAATACAATAAAGAGAGCTTCAAAGACAAAAAAAACCTCTAAATGTTTTACAGTGTGTTAAAAATATATGAAGGCTTGGGAGAGAGAAGAAAGAGGTTAAAGTCCTTTAAAAAAGAGAGTAGTTGGGTGTGGTGGCACATACCTTTAATCCAAGAGACAGGCAGATCTCTGTGAGTACAAGGACAGCCTGGTCTACAGAGTGAGTTCCAGGACAAAGATAAACAGAAACCCTGTCTCAAAAAACCAAAAATTAAAAATAAAAGAAAAAGATGTTAAATAAAGCCACATAAAGATGAACCATACACAGAGAGTCTGGATATGCTGCCTGAGATGATCAAGCCTCACAGTATGCTCCACTCAGGACTTGATCATAATTCTAAATTTTCTTTAGGTCCTCATAAGATTATCAGCACTCCTAACCAGCAGGAAGTAGCCTGGAGAACTATACCCACATTCACAAAAAATGGACTATGGATATTTTCCTTTGTTTAGGATGTTGGTTATAAGTTGTTATGGCTAATGGTCAGGAGAAAGGATAAACAAAGGATATTTGATTCAGAGTTCTTGTTATTTAAAAAAAAAGAGGAGGAAGTGGTGTGGGATGATTGTATTCTATCAATTATATTTTAAATAAATACTGTTTGGTCAGTAGCCAGGCAAGATGTATAGGTGGGACAACCAGTCAGGAAGTAGAGGCAGGTCAATGGGAACAGGAGTATTCTGGGAAGAAGGAAGCTCTTTCTGCAGTTGTGAGTCCACCACAGAAGAAGCAAGATGTGACTGCCTCGCTGAATAAGGTACCGAGCCACGTGGCTACCATAGACAAGGATAATGGGCTAATATAAGTTGTAAGAGTTAATAAGAAGCCTGAGCTAATGGGCCAATCAGTTTATCACTAATGTAGACCTCTGTGTGATTTCTTTGGGACTTAATGACTGTGGGAACCAGGCAGGACAGAAACCTCAGACAAGAGAATACAATTCCCAATTTTACCTCTGCCAGCACTAGGCACATATATGGTACAAAACATTCACCCATATAAAATATTTAAGAAGGTGAAAGCACTAAAGCACTAAGCAGCATATTTTATTTTTCTCTGTGTCCTGACTGGATATTCATTAGACCATCTGCTTCACACTCCCACCTCAATACTTCCCCTATTATGATGCACTATACTTTTTGACTGTTATCCAGAATAAACCTCTCAGCCATGAGATTGTTTTACACAGGTATTTTTCTGTTGTTTGTTTTTTTTTTTCACGCAATGAGACAAATAACCAATATACAACACCATAGAAAAATAATGCTGTTCTTCTTATTGTAGGTAATGCACAGCAGGAGAGGGCAGCGGGGGAGGGTGTGTTAAGAGATACATCACTCTGGCTTTTGAGTATAAATTAGAACTAGACAGGATTAGAGGCACAAAAATCATTTAAAAGACTATAACAATGTTAGACCTGAGAGAAGAGCAGGGCTACGCTAGGTCATTGACTGGTCAAATGGATTGGAAAGGGTTTATTGATTGCACTTGTAGGGAGATGACAAAGAAGACAAACCTGATTGACTCTCAAGTTTAGGTTAAAAAGAAAGAAAAAAAACATCTGATTGAAAAATACCAATTCTTGGCATCAAATTCTATGTGATTTTCTGAGGAAAATTGGAGCTACTAGGGGAGTCCCACAGAGCATGCTGATTTTATTTCAGGGGACAAATCTGGGTCCAGGGACAAATGGTTACATATCTCATGTCTTCTTCTGTGTGGCCACAGAATCTTCCATATTGCATCCAAGACGAGCTATATATTTCAAAGCCAAAATAGTTGAGAACATGCAAAAAGATAAAATGAGGATGTAAACCCATTCTGTTATTCCCTTGTTATTTGCTTGATTTACTGATGAAGCAGTTCGGCTCTATCTGCAAGATGCCTGCAGACACTTATTAAAAGATTACTTTATTAGTTGAGACATAAACTTAATTCCATTGTCTTCTGTGTTAGCTAATGCTGCCAGTGATAATGAATGTTTCCTGTGAAGGAAGATAGGAGATTAAAGCAAATGAAATTACCAGCAATTCAAGTACTCTTTCCATGTACACAATAATATGTATTGCTATGAACGTGAGGGTTCGTGGTGATTGCTGAAGTGTAAATATTTACCAATATTGAGTTAAGATGCCCTACAGTTATATGTAAATAGAACACCTTCAGTTCTTTGTCAAAAAGAGATGAATCCTGATTTGCATTTTCATCATTATTTACCATCAGTTATAAAAGCACTGTCTGGGATGGGAAGCCTATCTAAAACTGGAAGATTTTACAAAGCTGACTTGAAGTGAAATAAAATATCCTCTTTATCATGACCTAGTTTTCTCGTTGTTTCACCTTCAGAATAAGAGATGAAAGCAGTCTAAATTGAAGGAAAGATGAAAGTAACTTGTACGCAACTTGTGCACATCAACCCTTGATAATTTGTATTAAAAAGAAGTACTTATCACATCCCCTTTCCAAGTCAAATAAACAACCAGATAAAAGTTCTGCTAATTTCTCAAGTATGCTTCAGACTGAATTATTGCATTTAGCATGAATTGAGAATCTTATTAAGCTAAACTTGTGATTTCTCTGAATCAAATTTATTTTCTACAAAAATGATGCATTTTTATTTGTACTTTGTTTTCTACATTATCTATATCTAGATGTTATTCTTCCATTTATATGTCAACAGTTTTCTTTCCCAGAAATTTATCTCTTAATATCACCACCCTGATCAGCATGGGTATACTAATTACATTGCTGTTAGACTCTATGGCATCAGACTGAGGTGATGTTATTATGTATTACAAATGAATAATTTTATTTTCATTCTTCCTGTATGTGGTATATCAAAACTGTATGATTCAATGGAATTCATTGGTAAAATTAAACCTTTCTATGAATCTTAATTCCTAGCCTAATTTGAGGTATTGCTGTTTTAGTTCCGGGATTAGCTACAATTGTCCATGATTATATTAGGATACTATATTATTTACATTGAAAATGAAATTGTCAGCCCTTCCATTGTAGTCACTTGAACAAGTTTGCAGCAATTATGCTGGCCCTTAGTGCTCTACACTACAATGTGATCTGTTGCACTTTTCCTAAGAAAAGACCACAAACAATTCTACAAAATATCTTGGAAAAGCTATTGTAATGCAATGATAGAATCACAGTGTTCTTCAATTCCAGGTGTAACCCCAAAGCAGAAAGAAATGAAATTCAGTATGTGAGGCTATTTAAGCACAAATAACTCATGGAATACTTGCTAAAGTTTTGTTTTTGATGCTGCTGTTTTCTCTTTTGTTATAGCCTCTACCATCCTAAACCATCATAAAAATCTAAACAAATACAATCTTAACACATTGAGAAAAAATGTTCTCTTGATCTGAATCAAATGAATTTATCTTTTCCTTGCATGAGAAGATTCTATTGCATGCCATTTCAAGCTTTGCAGACTCTGATGATTTCTCTCTCTCTCTCTCTCTGACCAACACTTGTTCCTTGTTTTTAATTTATGAGGAACATTCCAAGGAGCTTTTTCCCATAATGAGAACAGTTATATATAGATTTACTCAAAGAATCCTTTGCTTCATAGGGTTCCACTTACTAAGAACAACAGATGAACATTCTAAGTCATTAATAAATGCAGATGTAAGATGATATGCTTGCTGGCTGTCTGGATCTCTGGCTAGCAGACTGTCGACACATTCAACAGAATTTTACCAAGCTAAAACAATGGCTTCAGCAAAGATGAATGTTCTGCAGTTGGCTGTAGCAAAGATGAATGAATGCTTTCCAGTTGTTTAATAACTGGGTCAACACTTGCTTTACTAGGTACTAAAGACATGCCAGGTTAACTGGCAATTTACAGACATTTAATATTCACATTAAGGTGTTATACACTGATTTCTATGTTGAACAGTTTGTTGTCATTCTCAGTGAAATATTTTAGGAGTAGATCTCATAATTATTTTGTAATTTAATTTAAAAGTGTGGAGGACTAATCAAATAGGTTGCTAATATGAAAAAATCTAATTAAGAAGCCTCCCATCTGCTAATTTTCATAATCTATACTGACCAGAATTGGAGAATGTAACTTTAATGTAAACCTTTATACTATGATTTTACCATACTCTCTCCACTTATTGTGAGTGGAGTGGTGGGCTGTGTTCCGGCCACCCCGGCTCCCGCACTGCTAGCTTATGCCCCGAAATAATTACACGGAAACTGTATTCTTTTAAACACTGCTTGGCCCATTAGTTTTAACCTCTTATTGGCTAGCTCTTACATATTGATCTAACCCATTTCTAATATTCTGTGTAGCACCAGGAACTGGCTCACCAGGAAAGATCTTAACCTGCGTCTGTCTGGAGTGGGAGAATCATGGCGACTGCCTGACTCGGCTTCTTTCTCCCAGCATTCTGTTCAGTCTACTCCGCCTACCTAATTTTCTGTCCTATTAAAGGGCCAAGCACTTTATTAATTAACCAATAAAATAAACAGATAGAAAGATGACCCTCCTCCATCACTCTACTGTCAAAGCAAACATGGGATATATACACAGATATAACCTTGAACCAATAGAGCTTATATAAAAAGCATGATTACCTATCCCAAGCTCATACAAGGTTAACAAATTTAGTCATGCCTACAGTAACTGGGTACTTGCATACCAAATTAATGAAGCCATTTTCAAATAAGCTTTAGAATTAGGTTTTGAAATGTTTGACAGTGCCTAATGAGCCATCATCATAAGCAATAGAGTGTTAAGATGGAAAAAGGAAAACAGTATTTGAAATGCAGTTTTCCATATTATTTTTAGATTTTCCACAATATTATTTTCTTAATGCAAATATCATGTTACTCATTACTCTTTCCTAGTTTAGATATGGAACCAATGAAATGTGATTAAAAAAAACAAAAAGGGGGAAAAGTATGTTTTAACACAGATTCTTTGATACCAAACTTACTTAAGACTTTATATTCCATCTTTTATAGTACTGATCATCTATCTCTGTGATCATTCTGTTTGACATGTTTGATTTCTGGAAGTTTCCTGAAACAGGCAATTTTAGAGAAGCTATGTCCATTCTGAAAAAAATACACAGATAGTTTTAAGCTCACTGAGATTCCGGAAAATAATCTCTTTGTAGTGAGATCTAAAAACACAGCTCAGTCTGTACAGCATTGTTTTAGTTGGAGCTGATACTTCTATCCATGGAAAGTGCTTCTGTCCAACCAGTGCTGGAATTGATAAATTGCATGCTTGATGCAGGGGCTATTTCAGGAATTCCCAAGGAAATGGCATGCAGGGCCTGTTTCAACATAACCTAGCCCGCAGAAGGAGGCTGATTACAGCCAGTCTGGCTTACATTCTCCATTTCTTTGACTTGATTCTGTGAGGTTTCTTTCTTTTTATATATGTTTCTAGAAGCATCCACTTTGCCCTCTGAGATTGCCTATTATGTCAATCAGTTTTACTTATTTGGTTTATTTTATTTAAGTTTGTCTTCTCAGCAGTCTAAAAATCTCACATGACAAGAACAGAAGTGCCCAACATTCTTAAAACAAGAAATACTGCTTTCAGGTTCAGTGGCCTCTGACCTCTGACCTCCTCTGCTCAGTTTTTCAATTATGAGACATTTCATCTCCCTCCCCCAAGCCTGGGCCAGAAGTTTCATTGCAATTCATTTTCAATTGCAAGTTTATTCATTTCTCTCTCTTTTTTTCCAATAAGAAGGGTTCTTCCATTAACTTCGTAAACATTCATCTGACATATTGTTGTTTTTATCCCTAGCTACCTGTAAACATCTGCTTTGCCTAAAAAACCACAATGGACTCATAAGCAGGGCTATTCTAAGCCACTCTGGCTTTGGTTAAGCAAATAACCCATAGACAAAAACAATGCACTTTCTGTCATAATCCTTTTTGAATCGAATAAGAAGGTATTTTTGCACAATTATGTCAATCAATTAAAAAGGCAACTATAGAATGTCAGAAAAGACAGCTGAGCCAAAGGAGGGCATTTGAACATGCCCTCCTTGTTTTAATATTCAGAAATTGAGGCCCAGTGAAGTTGAGTTGTGAATGGTTTCACTGGGCTTAGTAGAGCTGAATATAAACTATTTTGCCAGAGATGCAATGATCTCTATATTTTAGTCTGAAATACACTCAACAATAAGAAGTACATAAGAATGATTGGAGGAATATATACAGGATAAGTAAATTAGAGTAAAAGCCCAATGATAGGATTTAGATTATGAGAAGATTTGCGATCATTGTCTATTCAGTAGCACATGTTTGAGGTAATACTCAAAATATTCATTATTTTCAACTTGCTATATAAATATGAAATTACCAAAAATATATGTAAGGAAATGCCTCAATATAAGTCAGATTTCCTCTGATACTGTTGAGAAAATTTATCTTGAAGTTTTAAAACCTCAAGAACAAAAGACCACACATGTGAACAATTACTTAGTAGATTCCCTAGAGCTTTCCTTATTTAAGGAGTCTCCCACCAAATTATCACAAATGAAAAAATAAAAGTAAAGTATTCCATTTCAAAATTAAGGTGGATATTGCTGATTTAAAACAAAAATGTCCTGGGTAATCAGTAAGTCATGGGTATATATCAGGATGATATGACTGTGACCTAACATAAAATTCTATACTTACTTAAAACATGTAAAGTTATTTAAAACATTCTGTCAGCCTTTTTGCTTTGGTTTGATTTGCTTGCAATTCAATTGTGTAGTTCTAGAGCATAAACTTTGTAGATGACATCATGTCCAAATATCAAAAGTTTGGACCTACCTTCTAGGACTTGTTAGAATATTTGGATAATCTAGTAATGAGTTATGGGGATACGTGAATTCTTGCGAGGTAAGAGAAGTGGTAAGTTTCACATATTGAATAAGAATTTTAATTCAGACCCCAGTGAGAACCTGTTTGTTTATATCTTTAGTTACTTTTATGATTGCAAATGGAAGGCAACCAGTGACAGTTATTATTTCTAACCAACCTAATTGCCAAAGATATTTTAGCCTAGGTATGAAATATGTCACTAAATAACTTTGTATTACCTAATAGGATACTCATTATTATTTGATCATTATATCATCAGATGTACTACTCAATGAATTTTCTATCTTCATAGTTATAAATTAAATTAGGCAGAATCAAGACTGTTGTAAAAATGCTGCATCTGTCTACCCATTCCTGTTCTCGGCAGTGCTGGTCATCAGGTCTAAGCTGCCAAAAGCTTGCCAGAATTAGATAGCTCATTGCTGTCATATGTGGAGCCAAAGGGCAGAGGCAACAAAGTTTTGGGAGAGCCTTCCAGACTTCTATCAGAAGAAAGGGTTTCAAATGTGTCACAAGAACACACAAGGTCAGAAGATAAAGTCTTAACTACAGTACAGAACCAAAGGTTTCAGATTGCTGCAGAAGATTAAGGTAAGAGACAAGAAGTCGTGACTGGCAGAGGAAGATGCCCTGTACAAATCCTGGTGATGATGCTTCTGGCAGTAGATTTGGTGACCTGGTTGAAGAGTACAGGGTGTGGAAAATACTGCCTAGTTTCCAGTAATATCTGGCAGCCTGTTCACAAATCTAATTTGGTCCATATAAAAATAGCCCTCTAGACCAAGCCTGACTTAAGCACTTCTTTCTGGTTGTGCAGTATAGAGACACCTATTAAAGGTCTTAAAATCATATTTAAAAATGGGAATTTTAAAGGTGTCTTGATTCAATACCTGCCCCTTATGTTTGTTTTTTGTGCAAATTGACAAATCCCTTTATTTTCCTGCCTTTGCCTTTCTTAGCAATTAGTGAGATAGCGACTTTTTTTTTTTTTTTTTTTTTTTTTTTTTTTTTTTTTTTTTTTTGCTTTACTGTGACCAAAGATAGATATGGATAGCACATGAATTGTAAAAATCAGTTTTTATTTATAATCATTCTATAATTGTTCACAAAGGGTATACTATTTGTTTCTCATTCTATCATAGGCAATTACAAAGCAATGACGAGTGAAAACAGACACAATGAGAAGTGTTCAGAGGTGATACTGATAGGTTAGTCTCTTTGAGAATCCTGATATGATCTTCATAAGTGACTTTGAAGGAACTTTTATGTTTTTTATTAGAAAATTATTAGAAGACTTGGAATTGAAAAGGTGATTTGGATGACATTACCAGAATTGTATTTTCAGAGGATGACCTCAGTTACTCTGTGTAGAATGGACTGGATAATATAAGAGAGAAATGAAGGAAGAGAGGTTATATAAAGATGAATTTAGCATTTTAAACAATTATTTATGACTAATAAGAAATATAAGTTGTTGAAAAGTCACAAAAACTATACTGAACTAAACTTTTGTTGGGATTTTCTGAGCCCTCTGGTTGGCTAGTTCCATATTGAGATTTTCTTTGCTTCCCTTTGAAATTAAGTGTAAGTAGTAATTAGTTTATCAAAAATTAACATCCTTTGTATACAACCACCCTTGATGTCTTATCATCACAAACAGCTGTCTCAATTGCATTTCTTTCGAGCTAGTCTAGGAAGAATCAACCTTATTACTAATGTTTTCTCTTCATAATCTACCATCAATAAAACTCTTAACGGACTCTTTTTGGAATTGTGGACTGAGTCCCTATAGCTTAGGAATTAGTTATGTATGTGTAGTCACATGCCATTCCAGACATTCTGCTTTAAGAAAAGAACTTTTACACTTTGCAAATATTCAGCATGGGTACTATATGGTGATAAAATAGATAAATAGAGGACATGATATTGAAAAAATAATGTAGATTATTTAATCTATGTCATGTACAAAGACTCAAGTTGAAATGCAGACTTATGTTCTCTTTCATTAACCATTAGGGTTCAACCATCTATGACTAAGACTCAATTACTGTTAATTTTATTTCAGAAGTCACAATTCTGAGATTGAGAAACTTGCAGGATTTTTGAAGTGAAATGATGTATTTTAATAGAGAAATATTTCGTTTTAATGATCTGAAGATGAGGGAGGCAGCAGGAAAAGAGTAGTTAGTGGCATTGGAGTCAGCAAAGCTAAGTTTAAATATTGGTTCTTTGATATAGTAGATGTGCAGTTTTGGAGCACATTATTTCCGGGCACAATATATTGAATAAACATAGGCAGATATGCTTCATTTGGGAAATAAATAGTAAACCTAAAATCAATTTTAAAAGGTATTGATCACAGATTGCTATAAAGATGAAACTAGCTAGGAAAATTTCCTTAAACGTAACCACCTAGTAAGGTCCATAGATTAGTAGAGCTCTCAGTCTTCACTAGTGAAGCTTCTTTACATTGTAGGTAGTGCTTAATACAGAGATTTAGAACACTTCAAACTGCTGAAAACAAGGTACAGTGACTACTCAATCATAGATTGGACATCTTTATCAACCTTTTCTCCTGAAGGTAAGGGAACATCCAGCAAAAAGCGGCAGAAAGAATGTAAGAGCTATAGGATAGAGAGAAGGTCTGTCAAATGCTGTTCTCTGAACATGACATGATTTTCTCACCCATTAACTCACAATAAATACACAAGACCTGTACAGAATCAAGCCAGTTAAAACTTTTTATGATAAACAAGAAAAGATCTCTGAAGGCCACACCCCTACCTGAAGAATTATTGATGGGTAATTTATGGTTGCTGAAGGAGAAGAAGAAATCGCTTTTTGTCCATGATACTGTTCATGGTAGCTCTCCAGTGTTCCAAAGGATGACTCTGCACGCATGTACATTTGAGTAACATTAGTTGGACTCAGTAATTTATAACAAAATTCAAAATAGGTTATAAAGTTGGGAGTGGAACTTGTTGAAAGATAGCTTGGCAGAGACAGAGGGCAGAGTAAGGGGTGAATATGCTCCAAATACATGATATTTACATGTAAAATTCTCAAGTAATAAATTAAATTGCATTTAAATAACTCTTATAAGGAGTGCATTACCTATATTTCAGAATAATGCTGAAAAATGGATTAGTGTATACAATTCATAGCCATGAAGATAATTTAAAAGAAAATACATTCATACATGTTTTAAATAAACAAAATATATTGAATAAAGTAGTTGAGAAATCTTAATGGTCTCTATATGCACATGAAAACATGTATCCACAATACCCATACCCAACCCCATGAACAAGCATAGGCAAAACTTAAAATAATATTTTGTAAAGTACACTTGCATTTCATAGCATATATGTTCCATAAATCAATAATTTCAACTTCGTAAGGAAATCATGGACAATCCCATTTTGTAGCTGAATAAATGGAAACTCAAACAAGTAATATGCTTTTCCTGATCACATGCAACTGATAAATTTGACCCTCACTAAAATACAATTGGAGATGTAGCCAGAACAGCTTCATTGTCACAAACATTTTAAGAGTCACTACAATGCAAAGTAACAGAGTATTTCATATCACATTTAGCATTGAATTGTTTGCTTCCTTCTTGAATACTGTGCTTCTCTTATTAATGAAAGTATGCAAATAGTGACTAAATAGTGACTTTTTCTTCATGCTGTATGACAAAGGTTAAGGGAAAACAATGAACATTTGCTGAGGTATTGCTTTCTGACAGATATAGCACAGCACTCATTAATACCTGCATAATAACAATAAATATTAAAAAAAGACAATTTTATCTTTCTTCCCACAGAATATGGGGCTGTCCTCCTAGTCTTCACTGAGATTTATCCAATTTACTCTATTTTTCCCCACTCCAACCTTCCTCACAAAAAATGTTTGTTAAAAAATTTTCAGACAGATTTAGGTCATTAACATATTAAGAGTAATTGGTGTTATTTACATAACAGATTCACCATGATACAATTTTATGATAGTGTTTTCTATTGTATTTTATTTGACTCAGCTGTCCTCATGAAACATGTTTTCATTTCTTTTATGGTTGAGGAGAAGAAAATTCTGAGAAATGCAATGATATTCCAAAGATCAACATAGCAAAGAATACAGGCAGAGTAGGAAAGAACTCAAATATCTTCCAATCTCAAGCTCCAGGTTATTCTGCCCAGGTTGTCTACCATTAAGAAGAGATCTGTTTTGTTTACAGGACCAATATTAAAACTGCTGACATTGCAATTTGTATTCCCAAATATCTTTCTAAAATGGAGGTTATGTAAGCAGATATGATGCTTTCCAAGTTTTGTCTGTTTGGCTGATGGATTTCCACAGTTTGCACTATAATTATAAGCTATTGCTGGTTTTAACCACTTGAAATGAAAACGCAAAGCATGTTCAATATTTACATTTCATTTTTGTTGGTCTTACTCATTTTATTGTTATTCAATTTCACGTTGCAATTTTATGATTTTTCACTTGCCTGAATATTAATCAGAATAGGAAATGTGCTCAGTGATTCAAATGCATGGAGATTTTAAAGTATTTGGCTAACAAAACCTAATTAGGGTGACAGTGATATGTCCTGCAAAGAAAAACAATCTTTCAGAGAATTGGAAATTACTGCCATGTCCCTGTGTTCCTGCAGACTGCACTGTGAACAAAGATAGTGAATAAAGAGTATGGTAATCACTCTCTTCAAATCCCTGGAGGCAATTAAAAATAACATGCTTTCACTGCATTTTGTTTAATTTTGGTGTACAAAAAGTTTTTTCTCCTCTCAAAGAGTCTGACTATTTGTTGATGATGATTGATTGGTCATAGTGTGTGAAGGTTGTCTCTGGAGCACTGTAATGTGAGCACCTAAAAAGTCATCTTTTTTTCTACACATTATTTGTTGCATTTTCCAGGTTTTGTTCTGTAGGGCTTCGGATGATGTCCAATGGGACCAAGAATTTTGTTTTGTTCCTTAATGTCATGTATCTCAACTGTCAAAATATTTTTCTTGTCTTGTCATGGTTAATGATTCATGAAGAAATATATTTTCAGGATAGTTAATATATGTTGATATTGAGGTCATATACTTATTTTCAGAAATCCTCAACATGTTGACTAAAATTCAAACTGACTTTACCAACTTGACTAGGATTATAAAAGTTAAGGGCTAGTAGAGTTTTTGAACTTAATTTAACCCACATCGTCTTTGACAAGTAGTTAAATTGGGGAGGGCACAAGAAAGATTCTCTGTCATCAGAGGATGTTCTGGTAGTTGGTTTTAACTGCATCAAGGGTCCTTGTCTCTTGGCTTTTCCTTACTCATCAGTCTTCAACTTTTTCACAGGTCTATTTAGACTGTACAGTTTTGCCTGCATGTATCATATCAAACAATCAAGGGTCAGATACATATACAGACTTTGTATTTCATGATCCTTTAAATGTTTCAATCACAGTATTTGTTATCAACATTATTAAACAGATGCCATACAACTGGATACTTATAAACTGTTCCTCACAATAATAGAACTCAAAGAGACAGTTGTTCTACCTTATACAAAAATGTCTTCACAACCCTCTGAAACCTGTGTTATCATATATGGCCAAGACTCTAAACACTGTAATAAAACATTATCTTCTAATACTGAAGGCATAAAGAATGTCCCCAGGTTCCTCAAAATTTCCACATAATAGAAAGTAATAGATAGGATAGATGGGGGAGAGTAGATGAGGGCCAGTGGGGAGGGGTAACTACACTAAATACTTTTTGGAAAATGTCGTATGTCCTTTTACTGCAGAAACTTCCTAATATATTTACATATAATTACAATATATTTACATATAATATACATATAATTACATTATATATTATATTATATAGTTGAAAAAAGATACCTTATAACTAAAGGGCAATTAATGCCCCTTAGACACAGACGGCTAACAAAAAAGGGAGGTAACACATGCATTTAATCCCAGCACTCAGGAGGCAGAGATAGGTGAATATCTTTTCAGTCTGAAGGCAGCGTGGTCTAAAGAACAAGTTCTGGGACAGCTGGGGCTAGAGAAACTTAGAGAAACCCTGTCTCAGAAAACCAAACAAAAATTTTTAAAACATCAAAATCAATACCATCAATACATCTTTTGAAGTTGTTGGCCACTGGGTCCTATAGACCCTCCCTAACATTACAGGCTACCTATAGATACCTAAACATTGCAGGTGATTGCCAGTACTCTTAGTTAACCTCCATAATTTTCCCATCAGAACCTATTGATGAACACACCACATACTCGATTCTTGGAACATGTAGAAATCAATTCTATATTTCCTGGAAGCTTCATTTTAACTGGCTAGCTTTCACAGTTCTAGAGGGTACTCTAAAAGCTACACATGAGAAACAATCAGCAGTCTTATACAGCTGTATACCCTGGAAAATAAGATAGCAACTAGACTGGTAAGATAGGCCCATTGGTGCAATTGTGACATGAATGTTACAGAAGCAGTCAAGCACTTTCTGATTTGACTTAAAACCCATCCCACAAGATGGATCACATACTGAGCACCACAACTGAAACTAATAACCTGTGACTAAATAAGCCACAGACCCTAGAAGCAAATCTAGTATAATTGTTCTGCTAAATGGACACAGTATTAATCCAAAGCCTAATAACTGTATCACTAAATAGATTAGTTCATTTCTCAGTCCCAATTAGAGAAACTTCTTTTTGTGATAAATGGTAATTAACATAGAAAACCACAACTGGTCAAGGTACACATAAAAGAGACTGTAGGATGGTTAACTCTAACTGGGACATCACAGTCCCACCTCCCAAGTCTTGGGAATGATTAAGAGAAGCCAAATGACTGCTAGAGCTGGAGGCAGTAAATGACTACAGGGAAACCTTGTTTTCAGGTTATTAGAGAATTGCACCCATGAACTCACAACAGTTGTGGTAGCACATGTAAAACCTGTACAAGAACAAGCTAGACAGAAATCAAACCTAGAATGAGGAGGTGGTCACAACATCTCACTACTATCTGAGGAGTTAGTGACAACTAATGGATGTTGTGATAGAGTAGCCTATGATAGGCTACCTATGATAGAGTAGATGCCCTTACACTCATGATCATATTGGCAGCTGATGGAGGAAGGTCATTGGTTAAATAATAAAGAAACTGCCTAGGCCCATTTGATAGGCCAACCCTTAGGTGGGTGGAGTAAACAGAAGAGAATGCTGGGAGAAAGAAGCCAAATGAGGATTCGCCATGATTCTCCCGCTCCAGACAGACGCAGGTTAAGATCTTTCCTGGTAAGCCAGCTCGTGGTACTACACAGAATATCAGAAATGGGTTAGATCAATATATAAGAGCTAGCCAATAAGAGGCTGGAGCTAATGGGCCAGGCAATGATTAAAAGAATACAGTTTCCGTGTAATTATTTCGGGGCATAAGCTAGCCATGTGGGCGGCTGGGTGCCGGGGACGCAGCCCCGCCGCTCTTATTACAACAGGCAGCACTTAGCAGACTCTATGAGTTTAGAGAGAGAGAGAGAGAGAGAGAGAGAGAGAGAGAGAGAGAGAGAGAAGAGAGGAAGAAGAAATTGGTACTGAATAGTTGTAAGCAGTATAAGCAGGAGAATAAGAGAGGAGAGAGAGAAATGGTGATTGACTTGATGAAAGAACATCATATGAATGTAGGAAATTCTTTTTTTGTCTTTTAAAGAACGTTGTAATTATTTGAAGGAAATTAGTCGCAACATAAGGCAATTCGTGCCTAATTCAAAAACAGTAAAGTAATGAGACTTTAGCATGAACATGTTGTAAATACATGAGACTGTGGAGAGAACATATGCATTTTTATCTTTGTGAGGTGCCTCCTTTCTCCTCATGTATGCATACAGATGTATGCCACTGCTCCATAGCAAACAAATATGAATTTCTCACCTTGCCATTCAGCTCTTTGCATCATTTGTCTTCACTTCTCTGTCTAGCCTTATCCAGCTGCAGTCTCCTCCCCTGTACACAATTCTCAAACAGTGAAAAATTTAAAACATGCATATCAATGTCAAAATGTGAATGTATCATTTTCATATAATTTAAAGAAGTCTTTGACACTGTTTGTATTATGAAGAATTTGAAGAGTACACTAACTGATTAATTCATAGATCAAAACCAATTTGGAATTTGCTCAGTTCAACAGGCATTATCATGGTCCCCAGGGAGATGTTGGGTTTACTCCTATGAACTCCATTCTGAAGAGAAAATGTCAGAACTGCAAGCTCAAGTGATAATCCCAAGCTAGCCATAATGCACATGAATGGTCACAGTGCAGGTATAAGGTATCCTTGTCAAATGGAACACACAATTAAATATATACCTGAGAGCTTTCACATATTACTGAGAAGTTTATCAACAACAACAACAACAAAAAAAAATGCTATCATTTCCCCATGTTATCATGATCTAACAGACAAAATATAGCTTCTGTTGAAAATCAGAAAGAAAAATAATCATCCTTAATTTGGAAGTCATATGTTAGTCTATACACATGATGGATATTTAGGATTTACACAATTATTTTATAAATCAATGCTCCTCACTTTTTAAGAAACAGAGAAAATACCTGATGAATATTATGAACATATATTAACACTAAATGGGTTCAAAATGCTGTACTGGAAACCAAGTTCCCAAGTATAGCAATACTTTAGTCTATGAGTCATACTGCAAATATCATGGTTAGAGTCTAGACAGTCCCATTCTGAGAATGGAATGCCATCGCTGAGGGTATTTATGTCTAAATCCCTAGGAGAAGCTGGACAAGACCCGGTATCACAGGCAAAGTAATTTAACCCAGTTTTTGTTCAAATGGCATCATTTGCTGTGTCAGAAGCATAGAAGTAAGGTTTGGAGGCATACCTCTAAAGAATAACCTAGGTTTGTTATAATTATCATAATTGCAGTACTAATTATTATTAGTAATATTAATAATAGTAATTATATGTTGTCTACATTATATTAGCAATTTTGCATGAAAAACATGGACATACTCATGTAAATCTTGCAAAAATCCCCAAATATATACTATTAGTGCGGGTAGCTACTAAGGGATTGACCCTATTTCTATGGCTTTGTTCTTTATTTTATTTTTTTAATTTTTATTTATTTATTTATTTTCCATTCAAATATTTACACTTCCTCCCCTCCTCCCATTACCCTCCTGTTCCCCCACTTACCCTCCTCCATTCCCCTTCCCCTTAAGAGAGGGCAGGGATCCCTGCCCTGTGGGAAGTCCAAGACCCTCCCACCTACATCCAGGCCTAGGAAGCTGGGCATCCAAATAGACTAGGGTCTCAAAAAGCCAGTAAATGCAGTACAAACAAGTCCCAGTGCCTTTATAAATGGCTTCTCAGTCAGCCCCCATTGTCAACCCCTTTCAGAGATTCCGGTTTGATCACATGCTCTTTCAGTCCTGATCCAGCTGGATTTGGTGAGCTCCCTTTAGAACAGGCACTCTGCCTCAGTGAGTGGACCAACCCCTCACGGTCTTCCTTGCTCGTATTTTCCCTCTTTCTGCTCTTCAACTCTTGGAAGCTCAGTTCATTGCTCTGATGAGGGTCTCTGTCTCTACCTCCATCCACTGCTGGACAAAGATTCTATGGTGATATTCAAGATAATCATCAGTGTGATAGTGGCGCAAGGACAGTTCAGGCACCCTCTCCTCTGCTGCCCAAGGACCTAGTTGGACATATCTCTGTGGACACCTGGGATCCCCTCTAGAGTCAAGTCTCTTGCCAACCCTAAAATGGCTCTGTTAATATAGATATCTTCTTCCCTGCTTCTTTAGCCGCCCTTCCTCCATCTCCACCCTCCCACTCCCCCAAGCTCTCCCCACTCTTTCCCTTCTCCCTTCTCTCTCTCCTCTCCCCTTCTCCCAGCCCCACACTCACCCCTGACCCCACCCACATGCTCCCAACTTTTGTCAGGAAATCTTGATTGCTTCCAATTTCCAGGATTATCTATATATGTTTTTCTCTGGGTTCACCTTGTTATTTGGCTTCCCTAAGCTTGTGAACTGTAGGCTTAATGTACTTTGTTTATGACTAGAGTCCACTAATGAGTGAGTACATACCATATTCATCTTTTGGGGTCTGGGTTATTTCACTCAGGATAGTGTTTTCTATTTCCATCCATTTGCATGCAAAATTCAAGGTGTCATTGTTTTTTACCACTGAGTATTACTCTAATGTGTATATAATCCACACTTTATTTATTTAGCAATGTAGGCTGGTTTTCTTTGCTTTATTATCTGTAACTTTTCCACTGAAACCCAGATGTATTATCCAATTTCCCATTTTACATGTGTACTCAAATATAGACGAAATCCATACTGCATCTTCAGCAGAATATTTTACCTTCTCCAAAGTACATTTTATCCAATTACTCCAGTCAGATAGCCAGAGTATTTTTGCTTTATTGTTTCTCATATATACTATACATGTAATTCATTACAGAATAACACTCAGCTTTCAAAATAATCCCTATTAGTCAACATATCTCCATTTCCCCCGACACCATCAGCTTTTGCTTACAACAGTGGAATAACCTAGCTGTTCTCCCTTTAAGCAAGTTTGATTGACTGGAGAAAGGCTGCATGTTTCCAAGTGGCAGCTGGTGAGGCCAGACAGAGCCAGATAATAATAGCAAACTCTTTGAATGTACTACTGTGCTATGGACAACTTGCTAAGTATGTAAGTCGCATATTCAGAACTCACAATAACCCTGCGAGGCATGTTCTATTCTTATAATCTCCATTTTACAGAGGAGAACACTAAAGGATGGAGAAATCACATAAGATTTCAAGTTCTTCCAGCCAGTAAATGGTGAGACCAGAATTCAAAGCAAGGTGGCCTGTCTATAAAATGTGATTTGATCATTTCTCTACCTCTGAAGAAAGCCATGTGCTCCTAACAAAGATCATTTGCTTTAGATAAAGAACACTCATTTGGTACTTCCATATGTTTAAACCATTATATACCTTTCTCCATGTTTACTTGCAATGATAATATAAAGTATAAGACTGTATATCAACTTCCTTCGTGGTTATAGCATTCCCTTTGTTAGCATGAGAAATAGCTCCCAAGAAATGTGGTTTGCACACAACTCACTTAAAAAAATCTGGAAAATGATTTAGTGTATCTCTGGCAATAATCAGTCAGTGAACCCCATTAGTAAGCAAGATCTATTCATGCCAATCACTTCCTTCTAAGATTTTAAGAGTGATATCACATGCATTTCCACTGTAGCTAGGAATGCAATCACTCTAGCACTGCTCATCACATGTCACCATGATCTGTTGCTTTGCATATCTTTGATGCAGAATAAAAAGAAAAATATTCTTTTCAGATTTGAATCAAAAACTCTTAGAGCATGCCTAAAAAACAGTGAGTTTTTAGTGATAAATTACTGAATAACTGAAGAAGAATTGGCATATCCAGTCATGTACACCTTAAACAGCTTTTATTTTTTTTTTCCCACGTGGGTAAACTTTAATGGGGGAGGGTAACATACAAGGGACGGGAGTGAAGAGACGAAAGGGAAAGAGGAGGGGAGAGCGCGAGAGAAGGAGAGAGAGAGGAGAGCCTTAAACAGCTTTTAAATGAACATCTTAGATAGCCATTCCTGACTGGCTTCCCTCCTACACTTGTTAGCTACTTATTTTTAAACTTCTAAAGCTCTTCACATATCTCCTTGATGACTTCATCTACTCAAATGACTTTTAATGCTATCTTCATATTGAGGGTTCTAAACTGTTTATCTTTAGCCACACCTGCTGTTTGAACTTGAGATTCATATAGTAAACTACTTATCTACATCTCTATTTAGATGCCTGCATTCCAATCTAGTATGTTCACTACTAAAATCTTGGGGTTTCCCTTCCATACTTCTACTTCAAAAGTTTTTCCTATTTAGCAGATAGAAATTTTACCATTTCAACAACTTTTAAGCAGATGCATGTCTTCCATCTTAATTCAGGCCAACATCCATCCCTTGTCTTAATTATTGCCAAACTATCCTAACTCATTTCCCTGATTCAACCTATGTTCCCCTACAAATAGCCTGTACACATCAAACCCTGTGATCCTTTTAAATCTAAAGCAAGCAATATCATTTCTCTGTTCAAAACCATCTCATTCTTTCCAAGACTACTTAGAATTAAATCCAATTTTACTTAGAATTAAATCCAATTTCTTTACAATTTTGAACAAGCTGTGCATAGCCTGAGTGGCTTCCATGCATCTGACCTCAGCTGCAGCTGGCTACCCTTCTCCTTTATTAATTTGGCCTCACTGTCTTTCTTACTCTTTGGGGATCATACCAAATATATTTTTTTTTAAATATTACTTCTTCTTGTCATAATTTCTTTTAGATTTTCCCCTCAAAGGCTTTGTTTACAAGATGAATTTCCTATGATCTATGAATTTCAAGATTTTTTTTACTCTGTCCTTATTTATTTTGATAACATTTATGATTTTTACAAATATTCACTCTTCATTTTAATCTTTATCTGTTTCTAAGCTCCATGAAAACAATGACCTCCTGTATTTGTCATACAAAGAGTAGTCTGTGTAATAGAGTGGATAATTAGCAACCTTGAAGAAATTAAAGAATGGCAGATTATTGAAAGTAAATGAAAAATTTATAATTCATAATTTTAACTGATGAAAAAAATCACAAATCCCCCAATCCTTCAGTTCAAAATGCAAGTGTAATTTAATTTAGAAACGAACTACAATGTTGTCTCTCATGTGTATTCTGTTGCCCTAATCATTAGTATATATAGAGGATGTGGAATGTGCACAATAAATATTGAATGGGAGGACATATTTATTAGGAAGAAAATGCCTATTTCATCTTGTACACCCTAGGTTGTCATTGAGACCTACTTGTTAAAGGAGACTGTAAAATGTTTTACAGTTGTTGGCCACTAGGGCCATGCATGGTAGCAGTGGATTTTTACTTGAATAAAGTAGCCTTTAGTACTGTCATTAATCTGGTGATCTGATTTGTTTACAAGGGCTCCTTCATATGACTTTCCCAGCCATATTCATGTGGGAGAATTAACCTCTTCTTATCTGAATAAATAGATGTTTGAGGCAGTATAGGGGAAATTACTGTACTGTAAAAGAATTTTAAGTCCTTGACAAAGAAGCAAAAAATATCAAATGGAAAAATGAAAGCATATTTAACAAGTTGTGCTGGCATAACTGGATATCAACATGTAGAAGAATAAAAATCGATCCATATCTGTCACCATGTATAAAACTCAAGTCCAAATGGATCAAAGACCTCAACATAAAGCCAGCCACACTGAACCTTATAGAGGAGAAAGTGGGAAATACACTTGAAAGCATTGGTACTGGACACCACTTCCTAAATATAGCTTGAGCAACACAAAACCACTGAAACAATTAATAAATGGGACCTCCTGAAACTGAAAAGCTTCTGTAAAGCAAAGGACATGATCAACAAGACAAAACAACAGCCTACAAAATGGGAAAAGATCTCACTAACCCCACATCAAACAAAGGTCTGATCTCCAAAATATACAAAGAACTCAAGAAATTGGTCATCAAAAGAACACATAATCCAATAAAAAATGAAGTACAGACTGAAACAGAAAACTCCCAACAGAGGAATCTAAAATGGCTGAAAGACACTTAAGGAAATGTTCAACATTCTTAATCATCAGAGAAATATAAATAAAAATAATTCTGAGATTCCATCTTACACCTGTAACAATGGCCAAGTTCAAAAACACTCATGAAAACTTATGCTGGAGAGGTTTTGGGGAAAAGGGAACACTTTTACATTGCTGGTGGGAATGCAAGCTGGTACAACCTTTCTGGATGTCAGTTTGGTGATTTCTCAGAAAATTAGGAAGCAACCTTCCTCAAGACCCAGTAATACCACTTTTAGGTATATATCCAAAAGATGCTCAATTGTGACACAAGAACATGTGCTCGACTATGTTCAAAGAAGTTTGTTTGTCATAGCCAGATCCTTGACACAAACTAAATGCCCCTTGACTGAAGAATGGATAAGGAAAATGTGGTACATTTACACAATGGAGTACTACACAACAGAAAAAAATGACATCTTGAATTTCGCAGGAAAATGGATGGAGCTAGAAGGCATTATTTCGAGTGAGGTAACCCAGACACAGAAAGACAGTTATCACATGTACTCACTCATAAGTGGTTTCTAAACATAAAGCAAAGAAAACCAGCCTACAAACGATAATCCCAGAGAATTTAGACAACAATGAGTATATTAAGGGAGACTTATATAGATCTAATCTACATGGGAAGTAGAAAGCAGAAAAAGACAAGCTTTCCTGAGTAAACTGGGAGCATGGGGACCTTTGGGAAGGGTTGAAGTGAGGGGAGAGGCAATAAGGGGAGCAGAGAAAAATGTAGAACTCAATAAAAATCAATAAAAAAGTTAAAAATAACATAAAAAGAGTTAAGTCTTACACATCTTTATATTTATGTTAGAGTAATCTGGAAATGATGTAGAATCATAAAATTTAGTATAAAATGCAAATGAGCTTATATCTAAATATCAGAAAAATTTAGTTAATAAAATAACTTTAAAAATAAGTGTCTGTATGGGCAAGTCCATGTACATCAGACTCATTCATTATATTTACTATTACTATTTGTTTTTATTCCTCAAGTACTATTTTCTCAAGTATTTGTAAAAGTGTGGGATAACTATAAAATGTACTCTCTTTAAACAAAAGCGCAAAATGACTGTTTCTGACCATAAGTTGTTTTTCATCAAATGCATGTTTGGATTTATTGAGATGATCCAGTTATTCGTGACTAAATGTATTTAATATTAATTTACTTTTTAAAAAATTGCTTTTTATTTTTTTTTACTTATTTATTTATTTTTATTCTTTTTTAATTAAAATTTCCACCTGCTCCCCATATCCCATTTCCCTCCCCTCCTCCCAAATATTGCCCTCCCCCCACTTCCCTCCCCCTATCCCCACTCCTCTTCTCCTCCCCCCACTCCATTCCCCCTCCCTCTCGATACTGAAGAGCAGTCCAAATTCCCTGCCCTGCGGGAAGACCAAGGTCCTTCTATCTACGTCCAGAAAGGTGAGCGTCCAAACAGGCTAAGCTCCCACAAAGCCAGTTCATGTATTAGGATCGAAACCTAGTGCCATTGTCCTTGGCTTCTCATCAGTCTTCATTGACCGCCATGCTCAGAGAGTCCGGAATCAACCCATGCTTATTCAGTCCCAGACCAGCTGGCCTTGGTGGGCTCCCAATAAATCAGTTCCACTGTCACAGTGGGTGGGTGCATCCCTCGTGGTCCTGATTTTTTGCTCATGTTCTCCCTCCTTCTGCTCCTCATTTGGACCTTAAGAGCTCAGACCGTTGCTCCAAATTGAGACTCTGTCTCTACCTCGATCCATCGCCAGATGAAGGTTCTAAGGTGATATGCAAGATATTCATCAGTATAGGATAGGGTCATTTCAGGTTCCCTCTCCTTAGTTGCCCAAGGTACCAGCTGGGGACATATTCCTGGACACCTGTGAACCCCTCAAGAGTCAAGTCTCTTGCCAACCCTAAGATGGCTCCCTTAGATAGGATATATACTTCGCTGCTCCCGTATCCATCCTTCCTATATCCCAACCATCCCAATCCTCCGAGCTCCTCCCATCCTCCCCTTCTCATATTTCTCATCCCATTTCCCCTTTGCCCCATGCCAAAAACTGCTTTTTATTTTTGAATTTATGTATATGTATGTGTCTATGTGTAGATTCATGCAAAATTTAAGTGAAAATGCCAGAAGAGGGAGCTGGTGCTAGTGTTATAGGAACTTGTGAGCAGAAAGAATCTACAAACAGAACTTGTATAATCCACAAACGTAGTATGTGTTCTTAAGCAATGAACCATGTCTCTAGACATAAAAATGTATTATTAGAATTGTTGAATAAATCGGATATCAGTTGGATGATACCCACTTGTACACTATGTTATATGCTTCCTTAAACTGTACTTGAAACTAGCTTGCAAATGTTTCCATTGAAAATATTTTCATCTATGTTCAACAGGGAAATTGGTCTGATGGTGTATTCAATTTTTGGTCTATATTTATCAAATTTTGCTATAAGGGATTCATAGAATGAGTTTAATAGTATTTTTTTAGTTTTCTGTTTTAAGGAATAACTTGAAAAGTATTGATATTAGATAAGAATTCATCAGTAAATTCCAGTTTGGCCTTATCTTTGTTGGACTATGTAGGTGTCATTTTCAATCTTGTTGCTTGTTATAAGTGTACTTGAATTATTTATATTTTCTAGCTTTAATTTTGGTATGCCATATGAGTATAGAAATTTTTTACTTCTTCAAAGTTTTTCAGGTTATTTTGGACATGAGTTTTCAAAGTATTTTGTAATTTTCTTTTATATTTTATTGGTGTCTCATGTAGCAATTCAATTTTCTTCTGTAATTTAGTCATATAAATCTCCTCCCTCTTTGGTTTGGCTAGTGGTTAGTCAAACAAGTAGCAGATCCTTGTTTGATTGATTCTATTTGTCTTTTATTCTTTAATTATTAATTCATGCCCTGATTCTTTCATTTTCTTGCTTTCTTCTATGTTGAGGAATGACTTATTTTTTTATTGATTTTTATTGAGCTCTACATATTTTTCTGCTTCCCTCCCTGCCTCTCCCCTCCCCCCTTCAACTCTCTTCCAAGGTCCTCATAATCCTAATTTACTCAGGAGATCTTGTCTTTTTCTACTTCCCATGTAGATTAGATCTATGTAAGTCTCTCTTAGTGTCCTCATTGTTGTCTAAATTCTCTCAGATTGTGATTTGTAGAATGGTTTTCTTTGCTTTATGTTTAAAAACAATTTATGATTAAGTACATGGAATACTTCTTCATTCCTGGTGGGAATGCAAGCTGGTACGTACAGCCCCTTTGGATGTCAGTGTGGAGATTTCACAGAAAATTAGGAAACAACCTTCCTCAAGACCCAGTAAAACCACTTTTGGGTATATATCCAAAGGATGCTCAATCATGTCACAAGGGCATGTACTCAACTATGTTAATAGCAGCACTGTTTGTCATAGCCAGAACCTGAAAACCACCTAGATGCCCCTCAACTGAAGAATAGATAAGGAGAACGTGGTACAATTACACAATGGAATACTACACAGCAGAAAAAAATAACATCTTGAAATTTCCAGGAAAATGGATGGAGCTAGAAAACATCATTTTGAGTGAGGTAACCCAGACACAGAAAAAAAATTATCACATATACTCACTCACAAGTGGTTGTTATTTTTTTAATACCTAAAGTTGCATCATTAATTGATTTATCTGAAATATCTTATTTTGTTTTTATATGAGCACTTGTAGCCATCAACTATATTTTTGGTTTGGGGATCTATTTTGTTACACTGTAGCATAATATGCTAAAAGAAATATGTTATTTTGTCAGTCTTGATTTATGGCTTAGGATGTGTTTGTTTTGTTGTCTGTAGTGTACATACACTAGGTATTATGTTTCCTACAACTATTTAGGAAGGACATATAATGTCCCTAGTAATTCATAACCAATATGGTGTTGTTTTCATTTCCAGCTATAGAAGTCCCTTGTGTATTACACTGTATCTCCCCTTAATATTCAGAGACAACTCCACTGGTATACTATTTGGTAAGAAGCCATTTATATTTTATTTTGAGAGTAAAAGGCATCACCCTTTGAGCATGAAAAAAAGTAAGGATTAGAGAAAAGAGAAAATAATAAATAATATATGAGTGAGAAGGTAGGTATTTGGGTTAGATGTATGATAGATTGTAGAGAAAATATTACATACATAGAATATTATAGAGATAGAAATGTAGAAAGGAAGATTACAGGTGTTGTCTCAGTTATTGCTATAATGAAACACCATGACCAGGACAACTTATTAAAGAGTAGCAAATAGGAAAGTATGATGTTGGAGCAAAATCTGAGGGCTAACATTTGATCTAGAAATAAAATCACAAAGCAATAAAAGGCAACTGACATGGCATGGAGCATGGATTTTTGAAAGCTCAGAGCCCACGCCCAGTGATATATCCCTTCAAACAAGACCATACCTCTGATTCCTTCCCAGACAGTTCCAACTGGGGATCAAGCATTGAAACATTAACATATGGGGTACTTTAACACTCAAACTACCACATATGTTTAGAAAAGAAATTCATGAAGATTATTTCTTTTTTTCTCTTTTTCTGGTTAGGTAAATATTACAACACTGTAGATTAACAATGAATGTAAAATTGCAAATAGCTATATATATATATATATATATATATATATATAATTTGAAAAAGAAATTGTGGAACTAGAAGATAGCTCAAAGTATAAAGTACTTACTACATAGGCACTGACACCTGAATTCAGATTCCTCAAACCCAAGTCAAAACAAGGAGAAGGAGTATGTCCCTCTATAACACCTAAATTCAGTTGGTGAAGCCCAACGTATTCCCAGAGACTTGTTTGTTAGTCAGTTTAGAAGAAACAGTTAAGTTTCAGGTTCAATGAGATAAAAGAAAGTGTCTCAAAAAACAAAATCGAGAACAATAGAGGACACTGCATCTTGTCCATGCAGGGCAAGTTCACAGCACACACACACACACATACATACACATAGAAGAGAGGGAGGAAGAGAGAGAAGAAATTAGACTAATAAAAGTTTAAAGTTATCCTTAAGCATTTTTTAAGTTTAAAAAGGTAATTGATGAGTATATAGTTCAATCATGGAAAAACAAGTTTCCATTTCTTAGTGCATTGCTAATAAATTCAATTATGATATTGGAAAGCAGCAATAACATAGTTTATCCTTGCCTAATTCCAGATTTTTACAAAAAAGATTAGAAATTCTCAATAATAGATATAATATTGGCTGCATTCTTTTCAGATAACTTTCACTTATATTCATGTATTATGCAGAAATGTTGTTGTAATACAAGCGTCAGGACTGCGTCCCCAGGCACCCGGCCGCCCGCATGGCTTATGCCCCAAAATAATTACACGGAAACTGTATTCTTTTAATCACTGCCTGGCCCATTAGTTCCATCCTCTTATTGGCTAGCTCTTACATATTGATCTAACCCATTTCTAATATTCTGTGTAGTACCACGAGCTGGCTTACCAAGAAAGATCTTAACCTGCGTCTGTGTCTGGTGGGCGAATCATGGCGACTCCCTGACTCGGCTTCTTTCTCCCAGCATTCTGTCTGTTTACTCCACCCACCTAAGGGCTGGCCTATAAATGGGCTAAGGCAGTTTTCTTTATTAGTTAACCAATGAAAGCAACAGATAAAATACAAGAACCACCTCCGTCAAAATGTATCTTTTAAAGCCAAATATTTTGTTGTTTCAATCTTTCTTTTATTGATTCAAAGCTTAGTTACAGTTTATGCTAAGAGATAACCTTGTATTATACTGATTATTTTAAATTAATAAAGGTGTGTTTTATAATTCAGAATATTCTGTATCTCAGTGAATGTTCCATAAGATCATAAGAGGTATATGTAATTTCTTGGTTTTGGATGAATAATTGATGGTTATCTGTTCAGTTGGTTAATAATATTGTTTACTTCACTATGACTTAAGTGATTTTCTGCTCGCTGAAAATTTTTGATAAGTCTAATTTCCTATCTCACTCATTATACTTTAAATATTTTGCTCTTATACTAACATTTGAAACATCAATTTTTAATTGGCCCATTGTGTTAGTTTGTTTTCCATTGTGACGTAGAAGGGTCTTTATCTATCTGTTATTTCATTGGTTAATTAATAAAGAAAACTGCTTAGCCTGATAGGTCAGAACATAGGTAGGCTGGAAAAACAGAACAGAATGCTAGGAGGAAGTGAGGCAGACACCATGCTTCTCCTCTCTGGGTCAGATGTGATGAAGCTCCAGCCCAAGATAGACGTACACTAGAATCTTCCTGGTAAGACACCACCTCGTGGTGCTACACAGATTATTAGATGTGGGTTAAGCAAGATATGAGAGTTAGCCAAGAAGAGGCTAGATATAATGGGTCAGGCAGTGTTTAAAAGAATACAGTTTGTATGTTGTTATTTCGGGTGAATCTAGCTGGTGCAGGAGCCAGGCGGCAGGAAGTGGCCCACAGCTCCCCACAACACCATTGATGTGATTAAACAGCTTGACAAAAATCAACTTTAAGAAGATAAGAAAGGGTTTATTTCAGCTTACAATTTTGAGATCACATTTCATGACTGAGGGATGTCAAAGCAGGAGCTCAGGATAGCAACCTGGTTGTAGGAAATGAAGTAGGGGCCAATGAGAATCATTGCTTACTCCATGACTTTGCTATATTTCTTATACAAGCCAATTCTACTCCTTCCAGTGTAGCACTACTAACAGTAGGCTTGACACCCTCATATCAAGCATCTTTCAAGAAAATACGTCAAAGACATACCCAAAGGCCAGTCTGATGGATGCATTTTCATAATTGAGGTTTCCTTTTCTCAGTTGACTCTAGCTTATATCAAGTTGACAAAAACCTAACCAGCACACCCATAATTACTTTCAAATACCTAATACTGCTTCCTTACTTGTTTAGGTATCTTACAAAATAAAAATATTTTCAGTTCTTCCATTGTGTTAATTACTGTTTACATCATATATCTTATAAATATGGTCATTAATATTTCATATAATTCAATTAGTTTGATGTAAAACAATAGAAATGTGTATTTAAAATGTTTCCTTCATCAGTTTTTTAAAAATGTTCCTGTCTTTACGTCAATGTATAATCCTTTTAATGAAATCAGTTTGTAAATTTCTTTCAAAGTGTTTTTATTAGAAACATCAGAAAAACTCTACTTTTCCTTCAATTTGGAGTGTCATTTATCTGTATATGGATTTCCAGGTTGGTGAATATTTTTCTGTCAACATTAAGCATTTTGATACTCTCTCTTGCAAGTATTATTTCTAACTAAAAGTTAGATGTAATTTATATCTATGCTCCTCTCTAGGCAAGAAGCAGAATCATTAAAGAAAACTTTTTCGTCCTCTGTTTTCTTTTAAGATATCCTTTTGTTTGAGTTTTTGAATTTAAATGCTTAAATGTACTTTTGAGGGAAGGTGGTTTTTGTTCTGCAGGGTATTTTTTTTTTTTTTTGAGTTTCTTGAATCTCTGGTTTTGTAATGTAGGAGAAAGATTCAATCATTATTCCTTCAAATATTTTTCTGTATCCCTTCTCTCTTTCTGGCAATCACATTATGAAGACAGCAGAATTCTTTATCTCTTCTTAGATATTTGGTTTTTATTTTCAGATATCTTCCTTCTTTACAACCTTAAGAGTTTTTATTAGTTTCAGTCTTAATATTAGGGACTTTTTCCATAAAACTGTCTATAACCAGTCCACAAAGGCATTCCACCATTGCACTATTTTTCATTTGCATCACACTTAATAAATATTTTTAGATTTGTAGTTCCTCTGTTTAGATTAACCATTAACAATCACTCTTAAATGTTAATATATTCCTCAAGTCGTGATTTTTTTCACGTTTAAAATGTCCTTCTGGTAATGCCAACATATCTGTTTCATCTGAATCTGGTTTTGTTGTCTGTTTAATCTCTTCAAAACTGTTTTTTTCTCCTACTAACATCCATCACATTTTTGTTGATGAAAACATATAATTTTAGATAAAAGAAATTATAACAAATAGCCCTTTGTAATATAGTAGTTATAAAACTTGCAGGGGAAAGTGTCACTATGTGGTTTTATATTGGTATCTTGTTTTTTTTTTTTTATTTTTAGCATGAGCCTATGACTTGTGATCTTTGCAAGTACCTGTTGATTTTTACTACTCTAAGGTGGTGCTATATAATGGTTTTAGATAGGTTGCTCTGATATAAATCCTTGCAAATATGACTGCAGTAAAATAGATTCTTCTGAGGGCAGGCCTTGATAAGAAGAGTGTGTAATGTTATATTTAAAAACTGATTCATGTTCTGCTGGTGAGGAAGTATTTCACAGCATTCAATGTGATGAGTTGGGACAACTCCTCAAGGTAGAAGTTCCCAAAGCACAAGACTCTACTTTTAACTCAGTCATTCAATTTTTTTTCATTTATTCTCATACTATTGCAGCAATTTGGTAGTTCCAGTTCAAAAATTTTTCCCTTGTGGCTATCTCTTATGACAGGCTCTACTCATGTAATCCTGCTCTAGAGTCTCATTCTGTGCCTGTGTTTCTGCTATTCTTCTTTTGAAGAATCTAGGAAAATCTTTTTACTTTAAATTTGTACCACATTTTAGTAGACAAAACAACAAATTAAATAAATCTAATATATTCACTTGCATGTATTACCAACAATCACAAGTCATTTGATTTTAAATGTTCAGTTTTCAATGTATACTACCTATGCTATATAATTGTTCTCATATAATATTTTCAAATATAATTTCCAACTATTTAAATTGTCCTTTCATAATCTTACAAGCAGTCTTTTCAAAAAAGGGTTTGTTTATTTTATGTGCATACATGTATGCCTGAGTGTATATGTACCATGCATTTGCCTCCTTCACTCACAGGGGAGAAGATGCTGCCAGATTTCATAGAAATGGAGTTACAGATGGATGTAAATCACTATGCAGGTGCTGGGAGCAGAACACAGGACATCATGAATTCATTTTCTTTAATGGGAAGAGGCTACATTGATGTTATGCTTTTAACTAAGTCTTGTTTCTATCAGGAGAGATTAAAATGGTGAAGTAGACTGAAAATTACTCCTACCTCTAACCATATCATTCAGTATCAATTATATTATATAGAGAGATTTATTTTCCCTTTCAGCCCAACTAACATCAAAAATGTTGTTCTAAATATGACTGACTTACACCATATTGTTCAGTCTTGCTAATGTTTGGCTGCTTGTCACTGTGTCCCACCAAATGTAGTGAGAATCCTACAAATGCTATCCTGGAGGTACATAACCCAGACTGTTTGCACTTGGTGAGAGACATGATGCTACTGCTTTTTGTGAAGGTATCGGAGGAACACATGCACACGAATGTTGGAAGATTAATATCATGCTTGTTCCCATAAAAGTCAAACAACAGATGAATGGAACTGCATCAAAAGTTCCATTGGCATAGGAAATGGGCAATATGAGCTCCACACTCAGTCTAGCTTAAACTATGGTGATGAGGTCATTTTTTGACTTGTCTTTGTATGGAGTGAATGTATATTATTAAAAGAATCTGATCAAAGTACATTTTAGGAAAAAAGAATAAGTTTAATAAAGTTTTCTATTATCTGTACTTCATGTTTTTTTTAAATCTTTCACCTAGGTACAACAAACAATATTTAACATTGTCTGGACTTTTTTGGACACAGTCACTTTGAGTCCTGTGTCTTTTAAGTATATTTGGAAAATAAAGTGAAAATTCTAAGAACTGCACAGCAAAGTAATTCCCAGGTGCCATGTTCCCTATGTAACCTCTCATGTTATAATAACCTTTCTGAAGCCTTTTGTGCTTATTTGTTGTGTCAGATGAGAGGATATTGGGAATAGGGCTATTATATCTTGATGTAACTTGAAGTAATCACTTAATGTGTAATTTATGAATATAAAAAGAGATTGCACACAGAAAGGTTCAATTTTCTAAAAGTAATTAAAATATTTTAGAAAAAATAAGAAGACCAATAAAACATAATATAAATCAACATTCTCTGTCATTGCTTGAATTTTTAAAATGAGAAGGCTGAACTAGATGACCTTTAATATCTTCCTTATCTAGACTTGGCAGTCTAGGATACTAAGTGCATTCTATAAATAGAATAAGAGATGATTCCAAGCCATATAGTATATACTTTCAGTCCTCACATCATTGCATAAAACCTCTAAAGACATGACTTGACTTTATTTATCAGTAGCTAATATGTTTCTGTCTGACATATAGTCCAGTAACATATAAACATGAGTTTAGTTTCTACAGAAAATCTGGCCTCATTCTATGTATAATATTTGTATTTGCATTACAGAAATATCAGCATAATTGTCAAAGTTGTAATCTGTCCAAATTAAATGACTTCATCATTTCTTCCAATTATGAAGTAGAGAAGTAACATGACTTAGGTCATAGTTAGAGTTTCTATTGCTGTAAAGAGACACCATGACTACAGCAAACTCTTATAAAGGAAAACATTTAATTGGGACTCTCTTGCAGTTTAGTAGTTTAGTCTGTTATCATTATGGGGGGAGCTTGGCAACAGGCAGGAAGACATGGTGTTGAAGAAGAAGCTGAGAGTTTTACATAGATATCAGTAGGTAGTAGGGAGAGAAAGTTAAACAAGGTCTATCTTGAGCATATATAAGACCTCAAACCCTGCCACTACAGTGACACACTTCCTACAACCAGATCACATTCGCTCCAAGAAGGCCAAACATTCTAATAGTGTCACTCTCTATGAACCTATGGGGGCCATTCCATTTTCATTCAAATAATCACAACTTCAAATATTTGATCTCTGAAATGAGAGTATTCATCATTCTCAGAAAGTTGATATGAACATTTCACAGGCAAATTTAACAACAGTCTGGAAAAGATAAACATTCAGCAATGGCATCTAACAAAATTTTCTGTATGAAAATTCATATCATCATCAACTTTAGTCTTAAATAAAAGAGAATGGTTAGTCAAATAAGATTCCTGATTTCTGGTTTCTACATACAGCTGTTTTTTCTTTTAGTAGTTATGTGCCCTTAAGCAGATTATTTAATGTCTCTATGCCTCAGTTTCCTAATTTGCACTATGAAAATTATAATAAGACTTAATTCAGAGAGATTGTAAATATAAAATAAGCTAAACAAATGCAAAATACTTACACTTATGATTCACTGTAAACCATACTCAATAGACTTTCAAAATGATTGTTTACACCTATAAATGCTTTGCAATTTCTGACCACCTGATAATGGAAAATCAAGTTAATGAAGTCAATACTGAAAGGAACATGATTTCATTGTGAATTGTCTTGATGTTCTCACATCAGCCACTTATGCTTTCACTTTGTCTGCTATGTAAATACATTAAATGATTCAAATTACTCCAGTGAATATAAGACATCTGCTTTATATGGAATCACTTTCATCATCAGGACTGTTGTTACTATAAAACCTGAAGAATTTTACGTACTAAAATGTAGAAGATATAACTTGAATTACTCAGTTTTTACCAGCTTGTAAAGTTCGGAGTCTCAGACATAGGCCATTTCCATTAACTTCAAACTTGGTGATTGCTGAAGATGGGAATTTTCTATCTACATCAGAAAAGTATAGTAAAATGACAAAATTTTCTGAAATATAAACAACAAAGTCTTTTAATTATTGCTGGCAAAGTCTACTTAAGCAAGCAATGCACATGAGTTAGAAAGATGGTTCAGTAAGTATTAAGAAGACTAAACTGCTTAAGGTGGGTTTGGTTCACAGCACCTACATACTGTCTCATAGCCATTTATACCAACTATAACTCCAATTCCAGGGAATAGGAATCTGATACCCTTGTCTGGTTTCCTGGGACACTATGTACATGTGTGGCACACTAGATATATGCAGACAAATACTTATATATGTAAAATAAATATTATTGGATAGTAATGTACTCATCACCAATGTTGCTCAGTGGGTAAAGACACTTGCCACTTAGCCTAAAACCTGAGTTTAGTTTTGAAATGCTACAGGGATTAAGGAAAGAATCAATTCCTAGAAGGTAACCTCTGACTTCTTCTGTACATGTATGATAACATGTGTGGACTTAAAAATAATAAATAAATAAAAATGTAAAAATATACCAACAGTCATACTTAAAACTTAAGATCATCTAAAAAGTGACAAATAATGTTAAGGTAAACATGTAGTAATTCCTGAGAAAACAATTTGCAGTTTTGGCAGGACTATGAAAGTCTTTATTTATTGAAATTTTATCTCTTTTTTATGTGGGTGAGTCTTTTGCATGCATTTACGTCTGCATACCACATACCTAGTGGCTACATTGTCTAGATGACAGATTTGGATCTTTAAGAGTTGCAGTTACAGACAGTTGTGTGACCTCATTTGTTTGCTTAGTACTGAACCTAAGTACTCTAGAAAGGCAGCAAGTATCCTTAACTGCTGAGCCATCTTTGCAGCTCCTTAAATGAAAATTTACCTTATTAATTTGAAACTTCACTAACAATACCCAGTTTCTTTCCTCTCACATTGAACATGCCCATTTTATAAGCCAACAGATATTTATAATTACCTTATTTATAAAAATATGCGTCTTTATCAGTATAAAAGTAAAGAATATATTTAAGGGAATATGTGAAATAATGACTATTATAGCTATAGAGGTTTTAACATGATCAAAAATGGCAAAGTGGATAAATACTCTGCATACAAGCATGTAGTCAATATTTGAACTATGTAAACTATGCACAGACACTTTCAGCAATTGAGAATGGACATATTCAAAATAAAATGGAAATAAATAATCTGGGCAACTTGGACTAAAAATACATTTCTCCATCTAATTTTGTTAACAGTTGTCATAACAAGGAAGTAAAACCAAATTCTATAAAAATTTTCTATTTCTCCACTTTTCTTCTAGCCATATTTCAGTCAGGTGCCTAACGGTTACAGGTTTACTGATATAATTTAGAAATGCTGAATGTAAACTAGAAAACACATGGCTCATGTGTCCCCTCTATTATCTTATTGTCAGTCTCTACACATGAAGCTATATGTTGGTGCAAGTCTTTGTTCCTTTTCCTTCACCAATTTGTTATGGCTGCACAGCTTCACTAACTGGCAAAGGAAGACTTCATCTACACTAGAGAACATCAAAGTACAACATAATACTCTTTCCTGTCCTTTGAATCTCTAAACATTATCTCAGTCTTGAGAAATGAAAATTTGCAGATTCCCCATTTACATATTTCTATCCAGTTATTTTCTTTCTCACAAAGGTACATATGAAAGGCTTAGTTTCTACCTATCCATTCATATTGCTGTAAATGGAGGTGGCACTTTAACATCTTGGCCACCTAGTCCTGAATAATAACACAGAAGCTTAATATTAATTAAAACTGTTTGGCTTATTACTAACATGTTCCTACTTTTAAAAAATACATTTCTATTAATCTATGTATTCTCACGAGGCTTGTGGCTTTACCTGTGGTCTAGTATATCTTGTTGCTCTGGCAGCTGGCTTGCATTTCTTCAACTCTATCCTTCTTTCAATGAGTCCTCAGTTTGATTGTTCTGCCCTACCTTATTGTGCTTTGCCATAGGGTTAAACAGCTTTATTATCAACCAATGAGAGCAACACATTTTCACAGCATACAGGACTACCCCACAGCATTCCCCCTTTCTGTTTAATCAAAAAGGAAGATTTTAACTTTAACGTAGTAAAATTACATACAACAAAACAGTTATCAAGCCAGAATGATAGTTACAATATCCAGTCTATTGGTATTTGACAAAATCAGAGAGAACACTCAATTATCCTATCTTGGTGACTCTAAGGCTTTATATCTAATTAATCTTTTATTATAACTAAGAAAACCTATAATTATAACTATCTAGTCTTCAACTCCATTAAAGACCTAAGAAGAAAATATTACCTCAGTAAGCAGGAAGTGCTAGTAAGTGATTTCCTAAAAAATATAAGAAATAATAGAAACAGATGGCTTATTGGACAGCCACATAAGGTTCCTCTGTAATTTTGGGGTATCTATCTTTGGCCTAATGCCTAGCATACCTGACAGACTTTCCTGTGAAGTAGGGAATTTTGAAGAACTGTCCTACTTCATCTTGACAAATCTTGGCAGTTGCTTACTTTGTGTCCTGCTGGTCCAATTTGGACAGTAACCATCAGCAATTGAGTCAAGGACAGTTTCTTTAGCCACCTGGATAATTTTGTCTTAAAGAAAAAAATTCCTGGTAGAGTTCCTTTGATGTCTGTTATCTACTCTGGAGTGTATTGGGACTGCCAGGAGCAGATGTGTCTCATTCTCATGAAAAATCTAAGTTATTAAAACATTTTAAATGCCATATTATGTAGGTCTTTAAAAAGTTTGAAGACTACTCATCTACCTGAAATATATCTTTGGATATCCATGAAATCTACCATGACTATAAGTTTCATTATTATAAATGACTAGCTGTATTTTTGTAATTCTGTATTTTTTAATTATACTTTACACTTTTTATTGAGATATATAAACACAATAACTTAAACAAGAACAAAAATATGCACACAGTATAGAAAAATCAACCTTAAAACTATATCAATTAATTAAAATCCATACCATTGTAAAATTGACAGCTGCTTTTTGAACTAAGTAGATTCAATAATCTACAATTTTTTTCCATTATATTAATCTACCATTTTCATCATTTCTATAGAATATCCTTCTTTCTTCTTTAGAAAGAAATTAAATATGACCAATAAAAAATATAATTAACTACCCTTAATTGAAAACAAGCATTCATAAACAATATTTTGGGAATTCGGGCATAGTTCTCTAGACAACTTCCTACTGATTGAATGTATTGGTAATCTTATGGGAACCCTGAAAAAATTTAGAATTATGGTCATTTCCTGATTTTGATATTTTATGCAGTTGTTCCATTTCAACCAACAACATCGAAGCTGTTGTGGATGTTGAATCACCTGGGTCCTCATTCTCATTGGAGACCTTTCAAGGGTCTTTCTTGACCAAACCATATTAACCAGAAAGAAATTCACAGCTTTCCATCTTCTGTGGAAAATAAAGCAGACCTCTTTTTCAAAAGAAACACAAATTTTGACCTCAAGATACCTTTAAAATATATATGTTAGTTTAACTTAGCAGGCTCCACAATTAAATGTCTCTCAACAGTTATCTCCTTAACAGTGAAAAAACAAAACGTTATAATATACACAATCTAGACTCTGTGTATTTACATCTTTATGTAACTTATTATAATTCTATTACTTTATTTCTTTTTAAAACACCTTACTTTATAGTCTTTAAATTACTTTTTAAATCTATAACTGTCCTTCTTCTCTCTCCCAAGCCAATGTACATTTTTAAACACACTTTAACCCCTTTAGGTGTTTCTTTCTGTATGAACATGTCTTTACTGCTTATCAGTAATCCTTTTGGACCATGAGAGTGTTTAAACTACTAATTGGGCATTGTTAGTATCAAAGCCTTGGCTTTGGCTGCTGGTATACCCTGCTCAGTTTCCCAACATGATAAAATAGCAACAGAGCAATACTTAACTTTCTAACTCTGGGAAGCTCCAGGGTCCATGCTGTCATTAAGATGCACGCAGTCTGTGGGCCTAAGAACCTCAATCAAGTGCTCTGTAGCAGGACCTCCCAAAAGAGCCACCCATGCTGCCAGTAATAAGACAGGAAGCTATCACTTAAAGGACCCACATATCTGTTTGCCACCACCAAACAGAGCCTATCAGAAAAAAATGTGGCAACCAAGCAGCTGTGTCTGACTCTGTTTTTGTGTCTCTAGGATCCATTTAAAAAACTATTTCAGGTCTTAATTGGAAATTCCGTATCATATGAGAATGGATGTTTCTCTGTCCTGACACAGCTGCTCCACTCAGAGGCTTAATATTAATTATAGAATGTTTGGCCTATAGTTCAAACTTATTAATAACTAGCTCTTACATTTAAATTAATGCATTTTTACTAATCCAAATCTTGCCACATGGTCATGGCTTGGCTATGGTCAAGGTCCTCTCGCATCTTGGTTTTTGGGTAGCTTTTAAGTCTCTTCCTCTTGCAGTTCTTCCCTTCAATCTCCCTGTATTCAGTTTGGCTTTCCAGCCTAGCTTGATTCTACCTGGCTATAGGACCAATTTGCTTTCATTATCAACCAATGAGAGCAACAGTCATTTGCAACATAAAGAACAGTTATCACAAAGCATATTACCACTGTTCTTTCAATTAAAAAAATCTCTTTTTCTTGTCCCTGTAGATCTCCATATCTCTGGAAGGAATTATAAGAAAAACAACCCACATTGATGCCATGAAATTTGCATAATAATCCCATCACTTGAGCAATATCAACCATGTCATGTGCTTTGCTTGCACTGAAAAGTTTGACATATTATCAGCACTTGATTTCAGCTTCCCTGGAAATCTGATGAGATACACAGTCACCAATAGTCTTTCATTATTATTTTGAGACAGGTAATATTATACTTGTTTTTTAGGGAGACAAAGTATACACTTCACATAAAAGCTACCAAATAAATTTCTAATTTGCTCAGTTTCCATTAAATACTTCAGAAGAGAGACAAAACGGCACACAAAAGAGAATGCTTTGATGATCACAATTTATATAACTAAGGTATATACCAAAATGATAACACTGCTGCCTTTATCCTGCACAAAAGCTTACTACATTTCTTAAAGGAACACTTTGATAATGATATACAATTTAAAAAGCAAATTATATTTCACAGTACATATCTAGTATATTACTCAAGTAATAAAAAAGTCAGTATTTGGCTTTCAATGAAACAGATTTTCCAGGGAAGTTACTTTATCCTCAATCTCACCTTTCCTATCTGTAGAACCAAAGATAACTACTTAAGCAGATTGTAAAAATTAAATGAGATGCAATGTGTTATGTTTATTATAGTGTGTTACTCTGTATTACAGTAGGTATGCTACAAATAATGCCATTGACATTATCATACAGTTGTGATGAAACACATCATGTAAACTGTACAGTCATAAATATTGATGTATCATTATGTCATATTAAATGGGTTAAGTGAAAATCTATCATGTAAAATAGGACAATTAAATATTATATGAAAAACGGTAAATAATTAATCCTATAGAAAATAAAATGTTGATGTATCCAGATACCTGAACTAGGATAAGTACAAGTAAATATTAATATAAGTGTTAGTATTACCAGGAAAGTAAGTATATACACTGACATGTTGGTTTCTATGGTCTACAATTATGATTACAAATTGCTACCTTCAGTTCCTACATTTGACAGAATTGATCATAATTAAGACTATATTATTACAACTAATACTTGATGACTGCCATCAATATGGCACCTCCAAAATATGTTTCCTGTCCAAATTGACCAGTTTCTTTCCTATTACTCCTAAAGTTCATAAGCTGTAACACATGAAAGCATTTTAGGCACAAACATTTCTAGTGATCAATTTCCCAACTATGAATGCAGATTAACAGGGCTATCAATATTACTGATTTTGAAAGTCATTAATTTTCCTTATTTCTTAGCAGAAAATAGTCTCTTTAGATAAGTTGTTTTTAAAAAATGAATTAAATATTAAACAGACTCTAGAAGAAATATAAAAGTATAAGTGTGTAGTATCCAGACCATGCTATAAGTTCTGATCTAGAGTTACTTATGTGAAGAGTGAATGTTTATCAAATATCTTTGCCTTTTATATCTTATTGTCTTGTACATTAAAAAAAATAAATGTATAGAGAAAAGAGAAGTGATAAAATTTTCCAGAGATTATCATGACAGTTTATTTTCTCTCTTATACACAATGATCACAATGTTAATTAGAGTTCTTTTTCTTGCATTTGAGTGACTACTTAGGATTACTCCAAGCAATATAAGTGCTATGGCACAATTCATACTAAGGTAGACAATTATATGCAGCATGAGTTTCGCGACTCATGAGTGAGCCAATTCTGAGATGATCCTTTACTCAAGTTATTTGATCTCATTGCACAGAAGTTTTGTAGCAGAGACATTTTGGCTATGCCCTATACAAACACCTACATCTTACATATATAAATGATTTCTTTCTCAGATTCAGTTTTGATATAAATGGAGATATAGACAAAGGAACTTAAAGAATGTAAAGTAGGTGGCACTAGTGAACTTTCTAAATATTTGATAATTCAAAAAAAAAACTCTTCTTGGAATTGTTTTCAACAAACAACGCACAAGTTGACTGAAGATTGCCTGATAAACTGATGTTTGGTCCTTGTGGCTCTTTGGAACACAGTTTTGCAGTGCTACAAATCTGTGAAACTATTAGGGTGGTAAATATAAAACTATATTCAAATTTGTCTGCAGACAATGATCATTTATTTGTTCTATGGTTATGTTGATTTTGAAAGCAATACTGCTGAGTTTTAAATTATTATTAGGGGAAAACTAGTTCAAAAAATTTAGGAATTATTGTGTCTTGTGATTCCCCATTACATTTTTTACGGTACTTAATTTGTCTCTGAAGGATCTTGTTCAGTTCCTACATATCAGGTGTGATTATTTTTTTCCCTTGCCTCCACAATGAGATTAAACACACTTATGGTGATATATATTTTCAGCTGCTAACTAAAATTGGTGCTTTTGTGCTGTGAATGTCACTTGGATTTCTCATTCACAACAATATATTTATTTCATCGACTGTTGTGGTAGCTGATGATAATTCAGACGTGAGTCACTCCATGTAAATTCCTCTTCGATGTCCAAAATCATAACTCTTTCCTTAGGAAATCCCAAATAAAGTGACTGATTTATATTGGCATATAGTATCACTGTCTTTTTTAAGAACATCCCTGAATCACCCTTGTGGTTCCTCCATAGCACCACATAGGCTCAACTGAAGTTTCCATTAGAATTGTATATAGTGGTATTTTTCTCTCTACTGAATCTAACTTCTCTAGCACCCATACAAAAGTTATCCTTCAATATATCCCCATCACATAAATATTTGCCTTAGGATTGGATTTCTTAATGGAATAACTAGCAAAATTCAAAGAGGAAAATGTGGAACTTTGTGCAATTTGAAGTATCAGATAGCAAAGGAAGTATGGCTTAAGGTGATTGTTTTGAAAGGCCACCCTAGTACAGAGTTAGACTGTCTTGTTTGTTTTCTTTGTTGGCAGAGAATAAATGGAGTACTGTATTGAGAATTCTGAGATGAAACAGTATTTGAATGAGGAAAATTTTACAGTCTACCAAGTAATGCCTCCCTTAGATATGAGATGGAGTGAGGCAGCACATATCAAGCAGTCACCAACTTAGTAGTAATTATTCAGTACACAATGTTTTGAAGATGCATAATTTTGTTGTCTCTTCATATATGTTTGTATTGAAGAAAATGCATATAACGTAAAATGAACTACTAACCTTTTAAAAGCTAATTTTCATTAGAATTAAATGCATTCTCTAAGTTCACCCCTTACTTGTTTTCAGTGTCATGACATTTTATCAGCCCAAAATAAACCCTTAAGCCATTAGGAAGTCAATGTCCATTCCATTTCTACCAATTCCTGGCAACTATTAATCTGCTTTTAGTTTTTATGGATTTGCCTATCTTTGATTGCATGTATTCTTAAATTTAACCCCATTATCATTATAAATGACCTCTTTTATCTCCAAGTTTCTCTTACTCTAATGCATCTTGCACCTGAAATTAATATAATTATTCTAGCTCTACTTAGTATTACCATGTCATATTTTTTCTTGAGACTTTTGTTTTTAACCTGGACATGATTTTACTAACATGCTTTTCTGGCAGACAACAGATACTTTGGCCTTGCTTTTCATTCTAATCTGAATATATCTATCATGCACTAAATTTTTTGATATTTAGAATATTAAAATTTAAATTGTTATTATTGGTGCATATTAATCTACCACATAATATACATTTTCTCTTCATATGCATTGTTTTTAATTTCATGTTTTAATCAACAGATAGCAGTTATACAACTTAATGATGTGAAGTATAACATTTCAGTCATTTATATTCTGTATATTGGTCAACTCAGTATACTTAGAATACCAGAATTTAATTCTCAAATGTTCTTGTCATTTGAGCATTCTATACAGGTTTACTAGACTCTTCCTATTTCCCCTCTGTACTATGCCTCCTGAGCTACTGCAGACACTATTGTATTTGCTACTTCTATGATCTCATCTTCTTTAGCTTTAACATATAATCTTAATCTTATATATTTTACAAATATAATCTTGCCAAATTATCCTTAGAAGTGAAGGAAAATTAAAACTGTCAAAACCAAAATTCCTTTTTTGCTGATTTCTGAGAAGTCTATCATTTCATTTCCTCTTTTGTTAGCCAGTTCTTTCATTCCACTTGGGCTCCTTTCACATTTTATTCTATTTTATTAATTTATATTCTTGTAATATGACATTAATGGGTACATATTTTCTTGGCATTTATCCTAGTGTTTTGTGAGTTTTCTAAATCTATAATTTGGTAGAATATATCATTCCATGTTGCTTGAAATTTTTTTCTATTTTTCTTTATTTTAATTTTCCACATGACACAGATTTTGTGATAGTCCTATCATTATTAGCTATTCTAGTCTGACTTCCACATTTTCCCTTTGCTTGAAAGATTATCTTCTCAACAGAATAGTAATAGGCTTTCCTTTAGGGCCTATGACCTGTCCAACTGTAGGATCTTGGTTTAATACTGTCTATAGGCATGGGTTTCATCTTTTAGAACGTGATTTAAATACAGTCAGAAAGTAGTTGGCATGATGTTCTTTTCATTATTGTCCCAGTGGACTTGTCTTTCCCAGTCAGAATATATAGTGACTTGAGAGTTTACAAGTGGATGAATAAGACTGATGAATCCTTTTCTCCTCTAGTACTGTACACACTACTATGAAAATTAGCCAGGGATGAAGCTTCCAGATCAGTACCAGCTTAATTTCTTCATACTCTATGAATCAAGTATGTGGTGTGTTTGAAAATAACATCTCACTGTCAGTTTTAGGAGGACCACCAAGAGCAATGACATTTACCTCTTAGTTTTAGGAGTCTGTGAGACATCATTGTCCAACCCCTAGAGAATTAAACTATTCCTACAATTGGAACTTTTAGTCATCAGCAACTGGTGTCTAGTTTGCAATTTTGCTCTACTATTGAGTAACTCTAATATATGTATTGCTTGTCTTTTGTCCTTCTTGGTCTAAGTTAACTAATTCAAAATGGTATTTTTCAAACTCCATTTACATGTAAATTTCATGGTTTCATTTTTCTTTATAGCTGAATAATCTCATTGTATAAATACACCACACTTTCATTATCCACCCATCAGTTTAAGACTACCCAAGCCTTTTTCCTTTTCTGGCTATGGAAAGTAGACCACTGGGGAGTAGACCACTGGTGAACAAATTAAGCAAGTATATCTATACTGGGACATAGTACTTTGAATGTATACCCAAGGGCAGTTAAGATGGTTAATCTTGATTGCCAACTTAACTTACTGTAATCAAATAAAATTCAAGAATATTAGTGTAATTGTGAAGAATTTTTCTTCACCTGGTCGTTAGAGGTGAGAAGACACACCCTAACTCTATATTATTTAGGTCAGAGGACCCATTTTAAATCTGAACCAATTTAGCTAAAAGGACATGAAAGAAAGAGGTTTCTTTTTTTTTGTTTGTTTACCCTCATTCTAGCTTGCAAGTTCACCTATTCTGCTGCTGAGGTACATCCCTTGGCATTAGAACATACTTTTCTGGGTCTTGCATAGACTAATGAGCAGCTGAGACATAAAGTTTCATGAACTGAGCAGCTACCAGATTCTTGGCCTTTCAAACTGGAGAAAACCATTGTTGGACTATCTGGATCACAGCCTAAATATCATTCTAATAAATAGTTATATTGCTATACTATAATAAATAATTATTATAATAATTCATTAATTATTATGCTATAATAAATTTTAATATATTACACGTATACATTTAGATACATGTAAATATGTACATATACAGTCTGTCTATCAATTCATTTCTATGCTATGGAATGCATATTACATAACTGTAACCAATACAATGCTATAGCTGTATCATGAATACCTATTTTTGGCGTTTTGAAGACAGGATCTCATTGTGTAGCCCTGGCTAGCATGGAACTCATTATAAGATTAAGCAAGCTTCAAATTCACAGAGAACTACCCACTTCTGTCTCCCAGAAGTTCTGGTATAAAGGGCATATACCACCATGCCTGACTGTTACTTTTTATTTATTTTTTAATCTTAATTTTAATTTGTTTATTGAAAATATGTGCATGTACACAGTATATCATGATCACATACATCCCTCACTCCCACATCAACTTCCAACAGGAGCCCCATCTTCTTGCCAGCTTCACAAACTTTTCTCATATTTACTTCTTTATTTATTGAGCCAATGTTTTCAAATAGTTTTGCTTATATTCAAATGGTTATGAAGTCATCCACTGTGACACAGATAACCCACCAGTGGCCAAATTTCTACAGAAAAGTGACTTTCTTTTCCCAACAGCCATTGACAGCTAGACGTAGGGCTCAGGATCTTTGCCCTACATTTTAATCTGGGATTTTTAACTGGATTGATTTTGCAGAGATCTTCTGTCACATATTCTCACTAATATGAAAGTCCTAGATTCAAATCTTTTTGCTTATTATAGAGTGCATGTGGAAGCTAAAGACCTATAAATAAGAGTACTAGTAGAAAATTATATATTGAGGCAGGAGGAATAGTACAATACAGATAAAATCAAAATAGAGAGGTGGCATAATGGGGAGGCAGAGAGATTCACACATGCAACAGGATGATGGTGTTGGTGAAATGAGCTAAAGACTTAAACACATTAAAATATATATGAAAAAGATACTTGTGAACCTATGGTCTTACAGTCCATATAATAAAATGTAAGAGGGAACATTTGTGAGATGAGAAAAAAAGAGAGATGGAGAATACTGGAAACTAAAGCTTTAAGCAGGGATGTTGGGAACAAGAAACAAAAAGAAAAAATGGAGGTGAATTAAACAAATCTATGGATGCATGAAGAAATTTTATGAAAATGCACTAGTCTGTAAGCTAATTTAATTTTTAGGAGTTTGAATACAAATACCCCATATTAGAGAACAATGCTGCTCCTAGAAGACATGGGCCATTAAATGGAATTTTCAGTGTCAGGTATAGCTTATACATCCTTCCACATGTTTTATTTGAAACAACTTCGGTATATTTAAGATAGTCAATTTAAACTCGTTGTTTGGAAATATAACACCACAGTGGAAGTTTCTATCAATTTACATTTCCCAATGAATAGATTTATTTTTCCTCTTCATATGTCATATTTTTAATAATAGATATTTTGAATTATCTATAATTGCAGAAATCAAATTTCCTCTTTCTAGTCATTTTATTTCCTTGTCCTTAATATATTATTATTTAATGTATTTATTTGGTATTTAAAGTCTTTTTAGAAAGTATATATCCTTAATGTGTGGCCACTGAACCTATTTTCTGTTTTTTAGTGGCTTGATCTTAAGTGCCTAGAGTCAAAAATGATGAGAAAATGGAAAAAAATGTGCAGCTAATATCAGCAGATTAATTAAAAACTCAGAGACAGAAATCAGGTTAAACGTAAAGGTCTGAAAAACAAAGCAACAGACATTGACTCTTACCTCTACCTCAGTCTATAATGGTAAACCTGACTCCAGGAATCTCAGAATGAGACTGAACATGACAGCTGTCTCTTCCCATTTCATTATCTTCTCTAGTTCTGGGATTAAACTAGGTTTGCACCACTGGGATTAAAGCCATGCCTATGGCAACTAGTGTGGCTACTGAGATAAAAGTTGTTTGTTATCACTGCCTGGTCTGTAATTCTGATCAGTGGGGCTGTTTAACTCTTTGATCTTCAGGCAGATCTTTGAACTGTGACACTGACTCACAACTCAGCCAAGGTGTTTACAATTTTCTCTTTCACTACTACTCATCCAGAGACTAAGTTCAGTCAGATAAAAAATCTTGGAGTTTTCTAAGATCTTTTCTAATCCTACATTTCAAGCAGAGAACACACATAGCTTTTTCTTAATTCTAAAGTTTACTTGTACCTCTTTTCCAATGCCTTCCTTCACAGATATTTTATCTCTATTTTTCTCAAATATGAACCTTTGTATGTGACAACTCTCAATATTTTTTCTTTAAATGCTTTCAGGAAAAGTCACCTAGCAAGAAAATTTGTTCATGTTCTAACTTGAGCAAAACTAAAGAAAGCCTTCTGGAAGGCTTTCTGGAGGCTTATGTACAGAACACATCCCCACAACTGAATGCTTTAAGAATAAAGATTTCCTTGCTCTCCCAGGCACTTAAAATATATAAAATGACTAAAGTATAGGCGGCTGTGAAGATATGAAATGTGGGTGATAGGAAGCTTGAATTTTAAAATACCACAGCCAGCCCTTTCTCAGTAAAATGTAACAACTTCTGTCATCACCAAGCTTTATCCTGCTTGTAATTTTCATCAGGATTCCAGAAATCAGTAATGATTAGTTGTGACAGTTGAAATTTTGCCAGCTCATTAGTTTCACTTTGAGGAAATCAGGTGTGGAAGAGAGTTTACTATTCTGAAATATTTTATGATGTCACTTCCAGTTTATCTGAAAACGTATACTTTCTGGTCATTTACCATTTCACTTAGTTTTGTGGACAGGTTACTCTGGGCAGTATAAAACTCACATAAAAAAAAGTTTAAAACAGAAAGACAGCAAACTTTCACCGGCATTGATTTGCTTGAGGCTTGTTAAAACGATGACTCTTGCAACACCTCATCCCATCTATCAGACTCTGTAAGTTACAAGTCCCACTCTACCCACAAAAAACCTCAGAGGACCTCTGAAACACAGACTGTGACTAAACAGAGAGGACCATGTGGTGAATGATTACCCACCCAGCAGAACACCCACTCTCTAGGCCCTCCAGGCCAAGGCAAAACCCTAGGTCCCTACCCCATCTACCTCAACTTCTCTAGCCAGCCAGTGATGTAGGTGGGTCTTCTATCTATCTGTTGCTTTCATTGGTTAATTAATAAAAAAAACTGCTTGGCCTGATAGGTCAGAACATAAGTAGGCAGGGAAGATAGAACAGAATGCTGGGAGGAAGAAGGCAGTGAGGCAGACGCCATGCTTCTCCTATCCAAGACAGACGGTGGTTAGAATCTTCCCAGTAAGCCACCCCTTCATTGTGGTACACAGATTATTAGAAATGGGTTAATCAAGATGAGGGAGTTAGCCAATAAGAGGCTAGAGCTAATGAGCCAGGCAGTGTTTAAAAGAATACAGTTTCCGTGTAATTATTGTGGGTAAAGCTAGCTAGGAGCCGGGAATGCAGCCAGCCGCTCACATCACTACGGAGTGGCGCCCAGTGTGATGGACTAAATCTACTTAAAAACCTGAGAGGGCTTTTAAAAAGGGAGAGTTTAACACAGCTTTTTGCTGTTTGCTAGGACATGCCATAGAGAGGTTTCCTGTTTCAGCAATAGCGGCAGAAAGAAAAGCCATCATTTTAAAACGTGGAGCCAGCAGACAAACTTCCTACAGGTAGGCTGTTCCAACAACCTCATTCCGTCTAACTGACCCTGTAAACTACATGTGCCACTCTGCCCCCAAACACTCTTAAGCCCCCCAACAACCTCAGAGAAACTGAAACACAGGCTGCAGGACACTCCACTCTCTAGGTTTTCCATACCAGGCCAAAATCCTGGGCCCTTCCCTCATCTGCCTTAGCTTCTCTAGTCAGTGAGCAGACAAATTCCTGCATGTAGGCTGCTCCAACACACCCAGCACATCCATAGGACCTTGCAAGCTACAAGTCCCACTCCACCTACCCTCCTTTCCTACCCTCAGCCTCAGAGGAACTCGGAAATACAAGCTGAATCTACACAGAGAGGATCAAAAGAGGAACCCTGAAGCACAAGATTGAACTACACAGAGAGAACAAAGACAGGAACTTTGAAGCACAAGCTGTGAGTGGACAGACTGGACCAAGAGAGCAGACCAAGAGAGTGGGTCAAGAGAGCAGGGCAAGAAAGAACTCAGTGGTTCCCTGAGACACAGAGAGCAAGAGTACAAATCCGACCAAGAACAGTTCCCAAAGATACAGATAGCCACTGCAAGGGTTGGACCAAGAGGCAAAGACACTGCTGGTAACAATTGGAGAAAGAGATGGATAGGAATCAATGCAAGAATTCATTCATCAACCTAAAAAGCAATATGGTCAACATCAGAAGCCAGTAGTCTTACAATAGTAAGACTTGATCATCCTAACCCAAAAGAAGCAAGAGAAAAATGATTATAATCACAATTTTGTGAGGATGATGAAGACATTTAAGGAGGAAATAAAAAATTCACTTAAGGAAATGGAGGAAAAGACAAACAAAAATTGGAAGAAATCAATAAATCTCTCAAAGAAACCCAAGAATAAACAAACAGTTAAAGCAAACAGTTCAAACAATTCAAGACTTGAAGACTGAAATAGAAGCAGTGAAAACACGATCTGAGGGTATTATGAACAGGAACTACAGAGGCAAGCATGACCAACAGAATATAAGAGATGGAAGAGAGAACTTCAGGTGTTAAAGATCTATAGAAGAAATAGATTCATTGGTCAAAGAAAACACTAAATCCAACAAATTCTTAACACAAATCATCCAAGAAATCTGGGACACCATGAAAAGACCAAAACTAAGCATAATAGGGATAAAAGAAGAACTCAAGCTCAAAGGCACAGAAAATATATCCAACAAAATCATAGAAGACAACTTTCCCAACCTACAGAAGAATATCCCTATGAAGGTATAAGAAACTTAGATAACCAAGGAAAAAGGTCAAGTAACATATAAAGACAGACCTATCAGAATTACACCCCATGTCTCAATGGAAGCCATGATAGCCAGAAATTCCTGGAGAGATGTGCTGCAGACACTTAGAGACCATGAATGCAAGCCCAGAGTGCTATACCCAGCAAAACTTTTATTTACCATCCATGGAGAAAACAAGATATTCCATGACAAAACTAGATTTAAACAATACCTATCCACAAATCCAGCCCTACATAAAACACTAGAAGGATAACTCCAACCCAAGGAAGCTAACTGCACCCACAAAAACACAGGCAACAGATAACCTCCCACCAGCAAACCACAAAGAAGGAAATCACACAAACATTACCAATGAAAATAACAGGAATTAACAATCACTGATCGTTAATATTTCTTAATATCAATGGACTCATTTCACCTATAGAAAACACAGGCTTAGAGAATGGATACAAAAGCAGGATACATCCTTCTGCTATATACAAGAAACACACCTCAACCTCAAAGACAGACATTACCTCAGAATAAAGGGTTGGGGAAAAAAATTTCAATCAAATGGACCTAAGAGCGGGTGCAGATATCCCAATATCTAACAAAATAAACTTCAAACTAAAATCAGAAGAGATGGAGAATAACACTTTATACTCATAATAGGAATAATCCATCAAGATGAAGTCTCAATCCTAAATATCTATGCATGAAATCCATGAGCACCCACATATGTAAAAGAAACATTACTAAAGCTAAAATTGCACATCAAACCCCATACATTAATAGTAAGAGCCTTCAACACCTTGCTTTCACCAATGGACAGGTCAACCAGACAGAAACATAACAGAGAAATGAGAACTAACAGATGCCATGACTCAAATGGACTTATCAGACATGTATAAACAATCCACCCAAATACAAAAGAATATACCTTATTCTCAGCACCTCATTGAACCTTCTCTAAAACTGACAACATATTTGGCAACAAAGCAAACCTCAACAGATACAAAAAAAATGGAATAAACCACTACATCTTATAGGGTCATCATGGACTAAAGTTAGAATTTAACAATAACACTAACTGCAGAAAGCCTCCAATCTCATGGAAATTGAACAGTGCTCAATTAAACCACTCCTGGATTGAGGAAGAAATAAAGAAATTAAATATTTCCTCAAAGTCAACAAAAATGAAGCCACATCATACCCAACCCTATGGAAGTCTATGAAAGCAGTACTAAGAGGAAAGTTCATAGCCCTAAGTGCCTACATAAAGAACTGGAGAAATCTCAGAATAGTAACTTAACAGCAAACCTGAAATCTCTAGACCAAAAAGAAGCAGCCGGGAACCAACGAGCAGCTATCATCTCCCACTATATTTGTCATGCCAACATGGTGGACTAAATCGATGTAAAACTTAATAAAGCTTGAAAAGGAACTCTAGACACAGAGAAACAAAATGTAGCCTCATTTTTTTTCCTGGCTGTATGCTGCAGCTCCCTTAAGGGAGGTTTTTGTGATTCACTGGTAGCAGAAAAGAAGCTGTGCCTTTTTTAAAAGGCAGCTTCCTGGGACATGCTGCCAGCTCAAACTGCAACTATGGAGCATTTGAATGGAATTTGTGGTCCCAGGTGTTTGTGTTCCCACTCTGGGTCAGGAGAAAAGTAGCTGAGACAAGCTCAGTGTCCTCCACCTGGGCAGGCAATGGGATCAGGTTTACTATGCTCTCCTGCTTGTGCATGCCTAGTAAACCTGATCCACAAAGGATGATAACATGTGGATTGCTTCCAGACTGGTGTGGTTTGATAGAACAAGACCTCCTGAAGGTCACCATGAACACCCCCAAAAATTACTATGACCAACAATCAGCAGGAAATAGTATGAAGAAAACTACACCCATATTTCCAAATACTGTCTATAAGTGTTTGCTTAAAATGTAAACAAGCAGCTTCCTCCACATACTCAGGAAAAGTGTATGACCAGAAATAATCAAATTGAGGGCTAAAAATCAATAAAACAGAAATAAAGTAAATAATACAAAGAATCAATGAAACACAAAGCTATTTCTTTGAGAAAATCAACAATACAGACAAACCCTTATTCAATATAATTAGAAGGAGGAGAGAAAACATCCAAATTAACAAAATCAGAAATGAATAGGGGGACATAACAACAAACACTGAAGAAATCCAGAGAATACTTAGGTCATACTACAAAAATCTATACTCCACAAAATTGAAAAAAATTAAAGCAATTGAAAGTTTTCTGGATAGATATCACATACAAACACTAAACCAAGACTAGGTGGACAATTTAAAAAGAGCTATAACCTGCAAGGAAATAGAAGCTGTCATCAAAAGCTTCCTAACCAAAAAAAAAAAAAGCCCAGGGCCAGATGGTTTCAGTGCAGAATTCTACCAGCACTTCAAAGAAGAGCTAATACCTATAGTCCTCAGAAGAAACATTGTCAAACTTTATTTATGAGGTTACAGTTATCCTGATACTAAAACCATCCAAAGGCTCAAACAAGAAAAAGAATTATACACCAATCTCACTCATGAACGACGATGCAAAATTTCTCAATAAAATACTGACAAACCAAATCCAAGAACACATGAAAATATCATTCACTATGATCAATTCTACTTCATCCCAGAGATGAAGGGATGGTTCAACATACAAAAATCTATCAATGTAATCCACCATATAAATAAACTGAAAGAAAATACCATTGATCATCCCATTAGATGCTGAAAAGTCATTCTAGAAAATCCAACTCCCCTTCTTTGTAAAGGTCTTGAGGAGATCAGGGATACAAGGAACCTATTTAAACATAATAAAAGCATTATACAGCAATCCAACAGTCAACATCAAAATAAATGGAGAGAAACACAAAGTGATTTCACTAAAATCAGGAACAAGACAAAACTGTCACTTCTCCCATATCTATGCAACATAGGTTTTGTAGTTCTGGCTAGAAAAATAAGAAAACAAAAGGGTATCAAGGGGTTTAAAATTGGAAGTAAAGAAGTCAGACTTTGACTCTTTGCTTATGATATGATAGTATATATAATGAGCCCCAAAACTCCACTAGAGAACTCCTGCAACTGATAAAAACCTTCAGTAATGTGACAGGATACACGATCAACTCAAAAAAAAAAAAAATCAGTAGCCCTTCTGTATACAAATGATAAAGAAGCTGAGAAAGAAATCAGAGAAACATCACTCTTCACAATAACCACAAATAATATAAAATGTTTGGGGATAACACTAACCAAAGAAGTGAAATACCTGTTCTACAAAAACTTTATGTCATTGAAGAAAGAAGTTGAAGAAGATACCAAAAAATTAAAAGATCTTCCATGACCTTGGATAGGTAGGATCAGCACAAAAAAAAAAATGGCAATCCTCCCAAAAGCAATCTATAGATTCAATGAAATCACCATCAAAATCCCAACACAATTATTTACAGGCCTTGAAAGAGCAATAATAAACTTCCTATGGGAAAAAAAAAAACAGGATAGCCAAAATAATCCTATACATTAAAGGAACTTATGGAGGCACCACCATCCCTGACATCAAGCTCTATTATAGAGCTATAGTAATGAAAACAGATTGACATTGGCATAAAAACAAACAGGTTAACAAATGGAAATGAATCGAAGACCCAGATATTAATCCACACACCTATGAAAACCTGATTTTGGATAAAGAATTTAAAATTATACAATAGAAAAAAAGCATCTTCAACTAATGGTGCTGGCATACTTGGATATCAACATGTAGAGAAAGGGAAATAAAGCCATATCTATTCCCATGCACAAAGTAAAGTGCAAATGGATTAAAGGCCTCAAGAAATTAGATATCAAAATTCCAAATAACCCAATTTAAAATGGGATACAGAACTAAAAAGAGAATTCTCAACAGACGAATTTCAAATGGCACAAAGACATTGAATATTAAGAAAATGTTCAATATCCTTAGCCATCAGGGAAATGAAAATCAAAACAAATCTGAGATACTGTCTTACACTAGTCAGAAATGGCTAAGATCAAATACTCCATTGATAGCTTATGCTGAAGAGGATGTGGAGAAAGGCGAACACTCCTCCATTGCTGATGAGGATGTAAACCACAACCACTTTGGAAATCTGTACAGGTTTCTCAGAAAATTGGGAATCAACCTACCTCAGGGGCCAGCAATACCACTCTTGGTTGTATACCCAAAGGATGCTCAATTATACCACAAGGACTTTTATTCAACTATGTTCATAGCAGCATTATTTGTAATAGCCAGAACCTGGAAACAACCTAGATGCCCCTCAATGAAGAATGAATAAAGAAAATGTGGTTTATTTACACAATGGAGTACTACTCAGCAGTTAAAAAAACCAAACAACAATGAAATCTTGAAATTTGCATGCAAATGGATAGAACTAGAAAAAACACATCCTGAATGAGATAACCCAGACCCAGAAAGATGAACATGGTATGTTATTACTCATAAGTGGAGAATAGCTGTGAAGCAAAGGAAATGAGTCTATAGTCCATGACGCTAGAAAAGCTAACAGTGTGAACCCTAAGAAAAACATATATTGATAACACCTAAAAAGGGGAAATAGACAAGATTGCCTGACAAAATTGGGAACATGGGTGGGTGAAAGAAGAAGATGGGAGAAAGGGAGGGGAGAGGAGAACTTGAGAGAAGAGAATAGTCTAGATCGAGGAAGGACAGAGGTGAGAGCAAGGAAAGAGATTAAGAGAGCCATTCTGGGGCTATCAAGCAATCTTTCACTAGAGAAATTCCCAGGAATCCACAAGAATGACTCCAGCTAAGACCCTAAGTTGTAGAGGAGAGGGTGCAAGAACAGGCTTTGCCCTATAGTCAGATTGATGAACATCTAAAATATTAACATAGAACCTTCATCCAGCAACTAATGGAAACAGATGTAAAGATCCACAGTGGAGCACTGGACTAAGCTTCCAAAGTCCAATTGAAGAGTGGTAAGAGTGACAGTATAATCAAAGAGGTCAAGACCATGGTGGGGACACCCACTGAAACAGTTTACCTGAGTTAATGGGACCTCAATAACTCCAGCTGAACAGGGAAGGAACCAGAATAGGTGCAAACTAGACCCTCTGTATTTGAGTAACAGATATTGCTGGTGCAGACGGCAGGGCCACTAGCAGTGGTAACAGGATTTACCCCTACTGCTTATAATGGCATTTTGGAACCCATTCTTTTTGGACGGATACCTTGCTCAGCCTAGATATAGTAGGAAGGGCCTTGTACCTTCCTCAAAGCAATCTGTCTTATCTGCTAGCACTGAGGAGTGTATGGAGGTTGCTGAGGAGGGGGATGAGGTGGATGGAATGGTAGGAAGGGAATGAGTGAGAACTGGGAATGGTATGTAAAATGAAAAAAAAGATAGTTTGTTATTTTTCGTTTAAAAAAATAAAAACTAAAGATTTCGCAGTCTAAAAAAATAAATACAATGGCTCTCATATAGAAATTCTACAGGAAACCCTTTATCCAACAAAAATTCTCATAAGACACTGGATAAGATTTTTCTTCTGTATAAAATGATACATAAAAATAATCAACTAGAGCCAGGCGGTGGTGGCATATGCCTGTAATCCCATCACTTGAGAGGCAGAGGCAGGCGGATCTCTGTGAGTTCGAGGCCAGCCTGGTCTACAAGAGCTAGTTCCAGGACAGGAACCAAAAGCTACGGAGAAACCCTGTCTCGAAAATCCAAAAAAAAAAAAAAAATCAACTAGTCATCTTCATCAAATTAAAGACTGCTTATTAGTCTAAGAAAAAGAAAGAGATTTTGTCTTTTTCTACTTCCCATGTAGAATATATCTTTGTAAGTCACTCTTAGTGTCCTAATTGTTGTCTAAGTTCTCTGAGATTGTGGTTTGTAGGCTGGCTTCATTTGCTTTATGTTTAAAAACCACCTATGAGTGAGCACATGTGATAATTGTCTTTCTGTGTCTGGGTTACTTCACTCAAAATAATGTTTTCTAGCTCCATCCATTTTCCTACAAATTTCAAGATGTCATTATTTTTTTTTTCTGCTTTGTAGTACTCCATTGTGTAATTGTACCACATTTTCCTTATCCATTCCTTGGTCAAGGGGCATTTAGGTTGTTTCCAGGTTCTGGATATGACAAACAATGCTGCTCTGAACATAGTTGAGCACATGTCTTCAAAGGGGAATGGAAGAGGCAGGGAGCAGAGTAAAATGTAAAGCTCAATAAAGATCAATAAAAAATAAAAATAAATAAATAAATAAGGTGGACAATGGGGAAGAAAGAAAGAAAGCTGAGCAAGCTACTGAGAGTAAGTCATTAAACAATATTCCTTCAAGGTCTCTGCTTCAGTTCCTGCCTTCGAGTTCCTGCCCTAACTTCCGTTGATGATGGACTGTGATTGGGATGCATGAGCTAAATAAAGCCTTTCTCCCCCCCCCAACAAAAAAAAGAAAAAGAAAGAATTGTCTCATTTAATCTTAAGAGAAGAAACTCATGAGAATAGATTTCATAGATAAAACCATTTTGTACCAGAAAAGTCATAGCTACCACATTTAAATTCTAGAGAAATCAACAGAAACCAAAGAACACAAGACACACTCAACAAAAACAACACACACTCAACAAAGACAAGACCAGATACAAACACCAAAAATAACTTCCATCATCCTAATTCCAGATGCCTAGACACTTGCATAAAAGCAAAAATATTAACAGACAAGACAATATGTGTCCACCAGAACCCAGTAATTTTAATAAAGAAGACCCAGAGAAATGCAATGTAGCTGAAGTACAAACAAAGATTGCAAAATAGTTATTATAAATATGTTCATGAATCTTAAGGAAGATACGAAAAATACATGAATGAAACCTTTGAAAACACAAACACTGGAATGAAATATTAAAAACAGTTCAAAACTTAGAAGTAAAAATAGAATCATCAAACTTAAATCATACTGAAAATGAAAAAATTATAAAGGCAAAAAAAAACCCTCGAAGGTAAGCCCCACCAATAGTGCACAATACGTGGAAAAGAGAGGCTCAAACAATGAAGCAATTAATACTTCATTCAAAGAAAATTATAAACCCATACTAATCCAGAAACAAAATATACAGGACATCTAGAACACTATTAAAAGATGGAATCTAGGAAAAAATGAAAATAGAGGAAGCAAAATAAAATACAGATCAAAGTCACAGAAAATATTTTTAACAAAATCATAGAACAATATTACTTCTTAAATTATTCCCCAAAATAAAAACTGAAGGAACACTTTCTAATTATTTTATGAGGCCACAATTATCCTGACACCAAAACCATGTGACGACTCCAAAAGTAAAAAAAAAAAAAAAAAAAAAAAAATGCAGACCAATTTCCCTTATGAACATAGATGCAAAAACTCTCAATAAATGATTGCAAACCAAATTCACCACAAAATATTATTCACCATGATCAAGTAGATTTCATCCCAGGTATGCAAGCATGGTTCAACATATGGAAATTGATGAAATATAATCCACTATTCAAACAGTCTAAAAGAGCCAAACCACATGATCACCTCATTAAATGCAGAAAGGGGCTTTTTGATAAATATCCTAGAGAGAAAAGAAAAAAATGAGCATACCACATTAAAAAAAAATAGGTGATTTACAGTAAGCTCAAAGCTAACATCAACTTAAACAGTAAAAAAACAAAGCATTTCTACTAAAATCAGGAAAACTACAAAGGGGTCCATTTTCTCCATACTTATTCAACATAGTACTTGAAGTCTTAGCTTGAGAAACAAGGCAACTAAAGGAGATCGGGGGACACAAATAAGAAAGGAAGGAGTCAAAATTTCTGTATTTGCATATGATATGATTTCATAGATATAATACCCCCAAAAACTCTTCCAGGAAGCTTTTACAACTGATAAACACCTTCAGCAAAGTAGCAGGATATAAAATTAACACATAAAGGTCAGTAGCCTTCCTATATATAAATGAAAAGGAGACTAAAAAAGAAATCAGACGAACAGTGCCTTTCACAATAGCCTTAAAACTTCTTCAAAATCTTTAAAGTTGTGGGAGGATTAGGACACCCTCTCAGCCACAAAACCTTTCATCTACAGTTTTTCCTGCCTGCAGAGTATTCTAGAACCAAAACCTAGCCCAATCCTCAACAATGAACTCAGAGATACCTCATTCAGCACCCTATGGGAACAGACGCAGAGCCCACAGTCAACCATTAGATGGAGCTCTGGAGTTCTGGGGAGGAGAAAGATCAGGGAAACAAGAGGGGTCAGAGAAACCAGGAGAACACAGCCACCCCGAAAGTCAATGAATGGAGATTCATGGTGCCTTGCAGCAATCAGGGAACCTGTAAGGGTCTGACCTAGCTCTCCTGCAAGTATGTTATGGTGGGACTGAGTAACATTGTTCTTGTGGGATTCTTAACAGTGGAAGTGCTGGGTTTGCCTATTTATGAGACCCCTTTCCTCTTACTGGGTTACTTCATACAGCCTTGATATAACTGTATGTTCCTGGTCTTATTGTAGCACACTATGCTCATGGATTAACAGAATTAATATAGTGAAAATATGTGCCCCCCCCAAAAAAAAAATCTACAGATTTAATGCAGTCCTCATCAAAATTCTAAGGAAATTATTCACAGATCTTGAAAAGAAAATTGTCAGCTTCATATGAAAACAGAAATAGAAACCCAGGATACATAAACAATCCTGAATCACCATCGTTGATCTCAAATTGTATTGCAGTAATAAAAACTCCATGGCATTGGCATACAAACAATGGAAACAGACAATAGAATCAATAGAATCTGATAAATAGAATTGACTTGAAAACCCAGACATAAATTCACACACCTATGGATACCTGATTTTTGACAGAGACAATACACAAAGGAAAAAATGACAGTAACTTCAACAAAAGGTTCTGGTCAAACTGGATACCTATACATAAAAGAATGCAGATAGATCGCATACTCATCACCCTGAATAAAATTCAACTCCAAATTGATGAAGTACTTCAACATGAAGCCAAATGCTATGATTCTCCTAAAAAGAAAGTAAATAACAGTCCTGAGCTCATTGACACAAGAAAGAACTTTCTGAACAGAACACCAATAGTACAGGCACAAAGATCACGAATGAATAAATGGGACCTCATGAAATGGAAAAACTTCTGTACAGCAAAGAGCACCTTTATTCGGACAAAGTGGTAGGCTACAGAATAGGAAAATATCTTTATAAACTCTATATTCAATAGAGGGTTAATATCCCAAATATAGTGGCGCACGCCTTTAATCCCAGCACTTGGGAGGCAGAGGCAGGCGGATCTCTGTGAGTTCTAGACCAGTCTGGTCTACAGAGCTAGTTCCAGGACAGGCTCCAAAACCACAGAGAAACCCTGTCTCGAAAAACCAAAAAAAAAAAAAAAATACAAAAAAAAAAATATCCCAAATATAGAAAGAACTGAAAATATTGGATATCGTGCAAACAACCATGAAAAATGGAATACAGAACTAAACAGAGAGGTATCAAAAGATAAAATACAAATGACAGAGAAATATTTTTTAAAAAATTGACATCCTTCCCTATTCAGGGAAATAGAAATCAAAGCTATTTTGAGATTTCTTCTTATACAAATAAGAATGGCCAAGAATAATAAAACACAAATTGCAGCACATGCTGGTGAGGTTGTGGTGTCATACGGACACTTATTCGTAGCTGGTGGGGTGCAAACTTACAAAGAGAGTATGGAAATCAGTGTGGCAGTTCTCCAGGAACCTGAGACTAGATCTTTATCAAGATCCAGCTATACCACTCTTGGACATACAAAAGTCTATACAACCAACTTCAGAGACACTTGTTCACTCAAGTTCATTTTTGCTATACTAATAGTAGATAGAAATTGGAAACAACCCAGATGTCCATCAACAGATAAATATATAATGAAAATGTGCTACATTCATATAATGGAATATTATTAATCAGTTATAAAAATAAATTATGAAGTCCATAGGTAAATGGATGGAGCTAGATGCAATCATCCTGATTGAAGTAACCCAGACTCAACTGGACAAATATATTGCTTGTTTTCTTTAATAAGTGAATGTTAGTTTTTAACCCTTCAATAGGAATGCTAAAATTCACTTAACTGCAGATGTCAGTTATATAGCAAGGGACAGTTGAGGGTGGTATGTCCAAGAAAGGGGAAAAAGAATAGTTAGAAAGAGATGGGTGGGATGAGATTGGAGCAGAGGAATTAAATGTGGAAAAATAGAAAAGGGGATAAGTCAGGGAATACAGGAAGGAACAACTAACACTAAGGGCTATTTCAAGGGTCATATGAAAACCTACTATTGTTAAAGCGTCCTAAAATATATAAATACATAACAGAAATATAAAAGGAATCATCAAATAACAGGGAAGATAATGCCACAACTAGACATCTTTTGCTATCACCTGAAACACACAGTTCTAAGTATAGGTTACACCTAATTGAGTCATTGGGTAAAGGGGACTCATAGAACCCCTCCCCAACAACTTAGATTATTGCCAAGACTACTGTTTTCTCTCCACAAACTGATGATAAGTAAGGACCTTTTTGCTAAAGGCAACACTTAACATATCTGATTGAACTCAAAGAAGTTGAGCTTGAACCTAACTATTACAGTTTAGGGCCTTGGCTAGCCTAAAGGTGCCAGGTGTGGGTTCTATTTCATGAAGTCAACATTACCTCCAATCAGAGAGTGGTTCACTCCCACAATATTTGTGTCACTATTGCACCATCATATCAATTCAAGCAGTTTACCATTGTAGATCACAGGTTTTGTAGCTGGATTGGTGGTTACCTTTTTCCTCTGGTAGCATGCAGATGACCTTCCAAAAACAGGAACACAGTTTAGTAGGGGCTAAGAATATAGTTAGGTTCAAGCTCAACTGTCCATAAGAGTGAAATTTGACATTTCAAAAGCCCTTGCCAAGCTGGAGTTTTTCCTCTCTCTACCTTCCTTTCTCTGTGTCTGAGGACAAGGATGTAGCTCTCTCATCTGCTGCTCCAGTGCCATGCATGCCCCCATACGCCTATCCATGATAATAATGAAATAACCTCTGAAACTGTAGACAAGACAACAATTTAATGCTCTTTTATGATTTGCCTTGGTCATGGTTTCTTTTCACAGTAATAAAACACTAAGACACAGGTGTTTTCCTTGTAAAATATGGTTTTTAATTTTGTGTTTTTATTGCGTGTGTATGTGTGGATATTTCTTGTAATTTCTCCTTGCTTTTGTTTCTTGTGGGAAAGAAGGAAAGCATGCAGTTTGGTAGTCAGGGATGATCTTGGAATAGTTAGGAGAGAGAAATCAGCGGTCAGAATATGTTGTACCATTCAGAAGAGTCTTAGTAAAAGACTCTTTTTTTTTTTTTACAAAAGCATATGAGAAATTTCCATCAGCAACAGAATTCAACTTAAAAGGCAATCACATGCCGGGCGGTGGTGGCGCACGCCTTTAATCCCAGCACTCTGGAGGCAGAGGCAGGCGGATCTCTGAGTTTGAGACCAGGCTGGTCTACAAGAGCTAGTTCCAGGACAGGCTCCAAAGTCACAGAGAAACCCTGTCTCGAAAAACCAAAAAAAAAAAAAAAAAAAAAAAAAAACTGCAATCACACTTCTTTATATTGAAAATGAGCATGGGTCACTCACTTAAATTAAGCACATAGTCAAGACAAAGAATTAAATACTAATGTATAAGAGAATGAAAACAAATTTTAAATCCCAAACATCTTTTTAAAATTCACTAAATAAAACAAACGTATCTGAGAAATTTACTAAAAAGGGAAGAGCATAAGATATAAAAGCAAACAGGTCCTAAAAACTGGCTTGAATGAAACTCTAAAAGCAAGAGACATGAAAAGGACAAATGTCCACAAATAGCATACTTGTGAAATTATCCTCAAAGAAGGCTGTGCATACATGCATTAGACTGTGTTTATATGAAGATAAAGGTTATACATCTGGGTAATGTGGAGGAAGGGGAAAGATTAGGTAGAGAAGCAGATGGCAATAAAATAACAGCTCAAGGTCTAGGATAGCTTAATTCTCGGCACCCAAGGTCAGAGGTCAAACCACTCCATTCCATCTCACCACCCTTTGTAGTGGAAGAATGATTGATGAGAGTGGTAACAATGCTGGAGCGTGGAAGTCGGTAAGAGGAATGTTTTCTTCTAGTCCAGTTTTCAGTAGACAGTGCCCTCTTCATTATCTGCTGTGGGGGAACGCTTTTCCCACTCCTTTGCCTTAATAGGACACTATTTCATGCCAGGTTTCTTCACAACAAACTACTAGAGGTCCTGGTAGTCAGAATGAATGTGGCCCCCATACACTCATAGGTAGTAGCATTATTAGGAGGTGTGGCCTTGTTGAAGATATGACCTTGTGCAAGGACGTGTATCACTGTGGGGGTGGGCCATGAAGTCTCATATGCTCATGATATGTTTAGTTTGGTTCACTGGCCTCCTGCTGTCTATGGATCAAAATGTAGAACCTTCTCCAGCACCATGTCTGCCTTCATGGTGCCCTGCTTCTCTTCATGCTGATAATGGACTGATCTCTGAAACTGTAGGCCAGCCACAATTTAATGTTTTCCTTTATAACAATTGCAGGGGTCATAAAGTCTTTTCACAGCAATGGAAACCCTTAAGGTAAACTTTTGTACCCTCATATCATCATATCATGACCTGAGTTACAGTACACATCACTATGACAAAAGAAGAGATTTTGTTGTCTGTTTTTGTAAATATGTCAACACCTCACATACAGATCTCAAATCGTCATTGCCCCCCCCATGTGTGTGCACAAACACATATACTCACATACCTATAAATACTGCATCCTCATGTGGTGCAAAATGTTTTGAGGTGTCTTCCTCCATTCCTTTATTCCTCTGGTTCCTATTGACAATGCTTGACTAACTTGTCAACCTCTGTGTTCACTCTCCATTCACGTGGGTTCTTGTGCTCCTCAGTTCACAAATCTGTACTTCTTCCTCCCTTCCCTCCCTACTGTCCCTTGTCTCTTCCTTTTCCACTTTGTCAGTATTTACTCTAACACCTTCCCCAGGTTTTCGTCTTCCCCCCTTTTCTTCTACTTCATTCTCTTGTCTTCTTTTCCTCCCTCCGTTTCACCAGTTCCTCTCCTATATCTCTTGCTTTCATTTTCCTATACCCCATTCTTTCCTTTTCGCCCCTCCTTTCTTTCCTTCCCAATTTCCCACAGCCTCCATTCCCCTCCTAATTCCTCCTCTACTCATCTATCCTTTATTCACTTGATCCCACAGACTTTAATTACCTCTCCTCTCCCCTCTTCTGCCCTCCCCATCCACTTACCCCTGCATCTTTTCTCCCCTCTCCCCTTCTTTACCTCACTCTGTCCTACTCTTCCATCTCCTCCATCCCCTTCCTTGCCTCCCTTACATCTATCCTATTCACTGCTGCCCCCACTCCCTCAAGCACCCTCTGTTCCCCTTGCCCTAGCTCCCCATCCCTCCCCTCTTGTGCTGCTTATTTAATGTCAAGTTGACAGAGAGAGAGAGACAGAGACAGAGAGAGTCAGTTGAGAAGGGCCTGAACTGAAAGAGAGCATCTGTCAGATTGGACTGTGGGCATGGGTACGGGGCATTTTCTTGATTAGTGATTGATGATATACGTTCAAGTCCATTGGTAGCACTGCTAACCCCAAACAGATAGAACTGGGTTGAATAAAACATCAAGATGAGTAAGCCAGTAAGCAGCATTCCTCCATGGTCTCTGCTTCTCTTGATGCCTTCAGTTTCAGTCTTGAGTTCCTGCTTTGGTTCCCCTTCAGGATGGACTGCACTCAGAACATGGAAGGCAAATAGACTCTTTCCTTTGTGCATTACATTTGGTCACTGTTTTATCACAGTAATAGAAAACCGACTAGGATACGATTCCTTCTTCCCCTTAACCATCACACTGCCTTTCCCCTTGTCCTCCTTTAACTATTCTCCTACTTCTTTCCCAGTCTCTCCTTGCTGACCTCTCTCCTTTATTCCCTTCTACTCCCCTTATTCTCTCCTCCCATTACCCTCTATTACCTTCCTTCACCTCTTCCCTTGATACATTCTTATCTTCTCCTCTCTTCTCCCTTTTCCCCTCTCCCTCCCTCCTCTGTCCTTGGCCTCCACTTCCCTCTCCCTCCTATCCCCTCTCTATTCCATACTTTTCCTTTCCCTCACCTTTCCTTGCCCTCCCCTTCCTCTTTCCCTCTAGTTCCCTCCTTTCCTTCTATTCCACCTCTCTATACTTTCTATACTTCCCTCTCCCTCCATCCTGTAGCTCACCTTCTCATCCATTCCATTCTTCAGCGATGTTCCTCCTACTCCACTTTCCTTTATCCCTTCTATGCCCCACTCTCCCTTCCACCACCCCAATCCCTTTTCATTCCCTCTGCATGCCTTTCCTCTCTGCAACATACTCTATCATCCCCCCCTCCTTCTTTCCCCTCATATTCTTTCCCTGCCTACTTCCTTCTGCCAACTCTCCAACATCTGTCGTGTATCTCTGATGCCATCCATAAACCCTGTCCTACACTTCTCCCTTATTTTTTTCTGGGAACCACATTTCTCCATTGCTCATCATTGCTTTCCATTTCACTCCCTTCTGCATCTGAATCCCTTCCTCTCTACCCTCTGTCCAATTATGTCTCCATCTTCTCTCCTTCTCTTCCTCTACTTTACATCCCTTTTCCACTTCTTTCCATGCTCAATTCTCTGCTGCCCTGCCACCATCTTTTTCTCCTTATTATTCTCATTTCTCTTGAATCCTCTGTGATTTCACCTCTTTTCCTTCTCGTCCTCCTCACCTCCCCCTCCTATTCACCTCCCCTTCATTTTTCCTTTCCTTCTCTATCTCCTTCTATATGCCTTCTACCCCCTTCTCTCTCAGCTCTCTAAATACCCCCTTTTTAGCATCCTTTTCACTGCTCTGTCCATCCCCATCACTACTTCTCCTCCCATATAACTATTCCCCTAACTCCTCTCCTTACTATACCCTGGTTTACTTCCATTCTGTTCTTTTCATGTTTTACTTCTCTTGCCTTCTCTCCCATCTCCTTTTCCCTCCTTCCATCGTGATCTCACCACTTTTCTTGGGCTCTTCTTTGACAATTATTCCCTCTCCCTCCTTCTCACCCTCTACCCTTACAACTTACTAATTCCCCACCCTTCTTGTTTTCCTACTAAACCCCACTTCCCCTCTGTTTCCTCTATTACAATTGCCTCCCCTTTTCTCTCCTTTCCTCTTGCTTCCCCCTTCTGCTCTCCTCTCCTTCTGATTCCACCCACTCCTTCCTCCTTTTGTTTCCTTTCCCTTCCCTCCCCTCCAACTTTTTCTTCTTTTTCTTTGTTCATATCTCTTCTTTTCTTTCTATCCCCCCTCTTTGCCACCCTTCTCCATTGCTCATTCCTCTCTCTCCATTCCCTATTACTCCATTCCTTTTTACTTCACTTTCCATCCCTATCTCTCTCTCTGGCTTCCATCTAGTTCTGTCCCACTTGCTCTCCATTCCTCCGTCTTACTGCTATGCTACTCTTAACCCATACTCTCATTATCTCCTTTTACGCACCTTCTTCTTTCCCTCACTCCCATTCTTTCCCATTTTTCCATTGTAATCACACCTCCCTTTATTTCCAGCTCTTCTCCCCTTTTATACTCTAACATATCTAATTCTCTCCTTTCCTGATGGCCTTCCCCTTTCCCCTCTCTGTTTCTCCATTACAGTGGCCTTTACTATTGTCTACTTCCCTTACTCCTTGTTCCTCCCTTCCTCCTTCCCTTCACTCATTCTACCCTCCCCCTCTCTAACTCCCCCATGCCTTCCTTTCCCCTGTTTCCTCATTTATATCTATTTTCCTTCGCTGAGTTCCTTTTTACTTTTCTCTCCATCACCATCCCCCTTTCTGTCCTTTCTCCATTTAGTGCTTTCCCTACCTCCTCTCTTTCCCTTCCCCTCATTTACCTTAAATCTCTTCTTCTACACTTGCTCAAGTTAACTCTCCTTACCAAACCTTTCCTTCCCTTCCATCCATTGTGATCTCACCTCTTTTTCTTTCCTGAACCTCTAATCCCTTCCTTCCCTCTCATCTACCTGTCCAATTCCTTGTTTCAACATACCTCTCCATTTCCTCCTAGCCCTCACCTCTACTCCATGTTTCCTCCATTACAATCCTCACTTTTCTCCACTTTCTTTTCCTTGATTCCCTCATTCTCTCCCCCTCTTTCCTCTCCTGATTCCACCACCTCCTTTCCCTTCCATTCATTTACTCTACCCCAACTCCCTCTCCCATCTCTACTATCCTCCCTATTCTCTTTCTCTAACCCTCTTTTCTGTCATGATTCTCCCTTGCTCACTCATCTCTCTCCATCCCCTATTACTGTTTTCCTTTATATTTTGTACTCCATATCCATCTCTCCCTATGTCCTCCTTACAATCCTGTCCCTTCTTCTTCTTCCATTCCCACCACTTACCTCTATGCTTCTCTTTACTCATACTCAGGATATCTCTCTTTCCCTCCAATTCTTTCCTATATTTCTGTTAAAAGGAGCAGGGTCTCTTGTTCCATCCCACCAGGCTAGCTTACACCCAAAATAATCACACAGAAATTGTATTAATTAAATTACTGCCTGGTCCATTAGCTCTAGCCTCTTATTGGCTACCTCTCACATCTTGATTAACCCATTTCTATTAAATCTGTATATTACCATGTGACTGTGGCTTACTGGCAAGATTCTAACCTACATCTGTCTCAGGCTGGAGATTCATGGCATCTGCAACACTGCCTTCTTCCCAGCATTGTGTTCAGTCTATTCGACTTATCTAAATTCTGCCCTATCAAAAGGCCAAGGCGACACAAATACAGAAGGGCCTCCTACACCATGCAATTGTAATCACCCCTCCTTTCATCTCCAGTTCTTCTTCTCTTTCATCCTTTCACCCTTCTAATGCCTTCCTTTCCTACTCATCTCCTATCCCTACTAGCTCTCTCCCTTTAATGTTCCCCCATTACAGTAGCCTCTTCTACTTTCTCATTCCTTACTCCTAGTTTTTTGCTCACTCTTTACCTTAACTCACCCTACCCTCCCAACTCTCAACCTTCTCTTTGTCCTTTATGTTCTTCCCCTTCCTCTAACTCCTCTATGACTTCCTTCTACCCTTCCACTCCTCTATCTTCCTTTTACCTGTCCTCTCCATCACCCCATTCTGTCCTCTGCCTTCCTCTATCTAATTCTTTTCCCACCTCCTCTCCTTCCTTTCCCCTCACTTACCTCATCTCTTCTATCATTGCTCTAGTTCACTTCTCTTACCCATCCTCTCATTACCCTCCCTCGATTGTGATCTCACCTCTCTTCTGATTCTGCTCTTCTCTACCTATCCTTCCTGCGCCTTCCCTCTACTGTATTCCTCTAGTTCCTTCCTTCCCTTTCTCTCTCATTTTCCTACTAATCCTGTCTTCTACACCTCTGTTTCCTCCATTACAAGTACCTCTTCTTTTTTTTCTAATTTATTTTCATTCTCTTCCCTCCACCTCTTTTCCTATCTTTTTTGTTGGTTCCAGGCCCTCCTCCTTCCCTTCACCACTGAACTCTTACTCTGTTCTCTTCTGACTTCTTTTCTGCCTCCCTGTTTCCTCTCCCCATGCTGTTCTCTATGGCTTTCTTCCCTTTACCTTTTTATTCTACTTTCTCTGCTCTTCTATTCCTCCCCTCATCCCTACTTCTCCCCTTCTTCCACTACCCACTCACTCTCCCTAACCTTTTTTTTTCATTCTAACTTCCCTTTCAACTCCTCTTCGCTCCCTCTCCCCTTTTCTCTTTCCCTAGTTCTCTTTCTCTATAACCACCACGGAACTTTCCTGCAAACAATTTCTCCTGCTATAACTTATTCTTACATAATTAAGCAGACATAACATGTTCCATATAGGGCTCTGCAGCCTGCTATCAGTGGTGCAGTGCTGCTGCAGTCTGTAATTGCTACCATTTACTGGTTTTTTTTTTTTTTTTGGACAGCTAGAATGGTCCAGAGTCTCTTCCTTTCTGTCCATCTGACTAAGGTTGGACTTCTTGCCTCTATACCAAATGACAATCACAGTTGATTTCTTATCCTTGTTCAGGCTCTTTGCAAGCATGTCTTTCACTTTCTTATTTTCTCCCTCTAGTCAAGAAACAAGAAAAAGTGGGAAAGTGCTTAAGATGTAGAATAAGTAGGAGGCAAGCAGAGCTCTGTAAGAGGGATTGGAGGTCTAGGATGGGTTTTGTAATGAGAAACTCATGGAGGCAGGGACCCACAGGGAAAGGAGAGGAGCTTAGGAAAGTCTAACCTCCTCATGTTACTTGTATTCAGTCTGAGCAGGTTCTTCTGCAACAGCAACACGTTCTTTTGCCTCAGTCTTTTCCACAATGTTGCTTTATGTAGTTTCTTCGTCCATACTTACAGCGATCTTTAGTTATGCTAACTTCCCAAATATACAGCTTTCTGCAGCCAATGCTATCGCTGGCAATAATGAGCGGGAGGATTCTTTATATACCTACTCCAGGGTCATGAGAAGCCACACCATTAGTGTTTATTTGATCACCCACTTACTCCAGATCATGCCAGGTCTCCAGCCAGTGGAGCTCTTTGCTGGTCTAAACATCATAAAAACCTAACCTTTACACATTCATGGGTGTGGTGGGTTTGGGGGAGTATCGAGGAATGCAAGATGCTACAGTGGATAGTCAACACTGAACTGTATAGCCCCAACTGACCTGCTCATTTACCAATGTTAAGTATTTATAGTACAAATGACATGAAATTGGGTCCCTCAAGCCTTTCTTAAGGCCATCCTTATTACATAGACCTTGCTCCTGAATCCTTATCCTGTTATTTACTAGTTTCTTAAAATCCTTTGTATTAAAGTAGTCAAAATTCTGGAGTAAAACTTCAGATACAACTTCAAGACAATTTATCTCCTGGCTTACATCTCACAGCCATATTTTTATACAATCTGGTTCTTTTCCATCTCCATGTACAATTCCTCAGTATTTTTTTTCCCATGGGAAATCACAACCTCTGTCAATACTTCAGTGAATAAGCTTTCTAAAATATGTAATGCGATAACTTTGCTGCCCCTAAATGTAGCATTCTGACAAAAGTTTTGTCATACAGGGGAAGCAGTTACCCTTATGATAGAAGTCCCTTTGCTTGTTTCCATGTAGGACATTGCAAGTGAAGATGAATGTGCTTTCAATTATAATAAAATAGCCCACACTAGTTTACAATAGAGCAAAATAAATGTTTCTTTATTTAGGTATAGACACACTAATCAGCAGTCCTCTGAATGAGTGGCAAACAGAAACTGAATTCAGAAGCAAAGGGGCCATGCATGCTTTTACATCTGCATATATAGTACATTTGAACACGCTCAATGTGGGCCGGTATCTTAAAGGCTGTCGGCTGAAGGAGTTCCCACAGCACTGATGTAGATGCTGATTACATATTAACAAAGGTTTGGTCCAGTCCAAATATGAGAAAAACAATGGGATAGTAAGGTAAAAAAAATAAAACTTAATTCAAAGCATGCATCATAGTTTATGTAGAAAAACGTACCTGAAGAAAAGCATCCACATCTCCTAACACAAAATGGCTAGTATGTAACATATAAGATAAATGCACAGAAACATGTACTCATATATGAGTACTGAAATTGCAAGCATGGGTATTGACAATGTACTTAAACTACCCCACAGAAGATGCAATACTGAGGAGTAAGTTTTATTGAAGATCTACTAGACCTAAACACTAACAATCACAAAACACTGCAAAGACAGATTAATGGCCTGAAGTAATAAGTGAAGCTCTATTCTTGATTTATAGATTAACAGATGCAAAATTGAAAGACATCAATTCTTTCTAAATTAATCAATATATTTAACACATGGAACAGACTGTGTTCTGTGAGCCACAGCTTCAGAGGTGCTGTAGTTGGTAAAGGATACTCAGATGGTATGCTGTGTGGAAAAGAATTAAGAAGGATGTACATATCTCTCTAAACACATCTGGGAACATATTGAATGAAAAATGAGGACATGATTGCTCCAAGATATAATTGAAAAGGTTTATTGCAGATATGATGGAGAAAACAGCCATAGGCATTTGGAAGCATTCAGACTGAAAATGGGCAGCAGAATGAATTTGGCCATGAGAGTAGAGGGGGGAATGAGCAAGAGAGGAGGAAAAGAGAGAAGGGGTCAAGAGAGAAGCAATGGTGGTTTGAAGGAAAATGCCCCCCATAGAATCATAGATAGTGACACTATTAATAGGTGTGGTCTTCTTGGAGATACTGTTACTGGAGGCAGTCTTTGAGGTCTCAGATGTTCAATCACACCCAGTGTGGTTGTCTTTTCCTTCTCTCTGTGAATCTGAATATACAACTTTCAGCTACATCTCCAGCACAATGTATGTTGCAGGCCTCCCTGCTTCCCACCATGGCAATAATGAACTAAAACTCTGAAATATAAAGCAGTCCCAATCAATTATTTTTCTTTATAAGAGTTGCCATGGCCATGAAGTCTCTTTACAGTAATAGAACCCTAACTAAGACAGGAATCAAGGATCAACCAAAAGACCAAGAGCATCAAAAAGAGCCCATAACCAAAGTTGTTCAGTTTTGTAGGCATCAGAAAATCTGAGAGAAGGAAAGCAAAGATCAGAGACTGGTGGTTTAGGGTATGGGGAAGGGTATGCCAGTCAGATTGACTCTATAACAGATACTTGTGAGTAGGACATGAGTGGGCCTAGAGGCTAGCATAGACTTTAATGTGATAAAAGGCACCACAAGCATGGGTTAATAGACGAGTCATATGTATCCCTTGCCAGGAATAAGGAGAATGATTCTGTTTACCAAGTAGGAACTATCTTCTTAAGTCCCCGAGGGAATACTGACTTTTCTCTAAAATGCCAGATTTAGAAAAAGGAATTTCTTGAGACCTAAGATTTATGAGTATTATAATTCTTTCTGGCCATAAAAATAAAGACTTAAATTCAAGAGAGAGGAGACCAAGAATAGGCATGGCATGCTCACACAGATTTTTAGTGGGTTGACACTGGTCCCATTTCCTTCAGAATTTGCATATCTCTAAAGAGAAAAGTAAACAAAAGTAGCAACAAAGTGGACTGGAGCATGAAGCCTTGTTTCAGTGTTCGTACAGGCACCACAGTGCTGAGGAAAAGGAGCTACAGAGGTGTCATAAATTTTCAAAGCAATTACCTTAAAATGATGAATAATTTGCTTCATTTCTAATTTTAGAGGTTTCTGTTAAAGGGTGATTGGATCTACTTCTTTTAACTTTTCCTGGTATCACTGTCATAGTGCAGGAAAGTGGTGGAAACAAATGATCAATTTAGGAGTCAAGAAACAAAGAAAAAGTAGGAAGATATTGGGGCCCTATAGCCCCATTCATGAAAATACCCCCAGAGCCTAAGGGCTTCCCACAATGCCCTAAATCGGAAAGTGGTACTAACCCAAATACCCTGACCCTCTCCCCCAATGCTAGCTTGGAGGCCAGTCTTGAAATAAACTGCCATGATGGACAAAAATGACGAAGTAAGCATAGGACACATCTTAGTAAATTCGAGGTATAATAGTGACTATTACCTCCACTTATTTGAACATTTGTAAGCCCACTTGGTTTTATTTGGGGAACGGGGTCTCTTGCTTGAAAATAGCATCAAGGATATCATTCTTGATGAACAACAGTGAAATCCACACAAGAAGATGGCAGCAAACATCAAACAGATCATTTAAAACTAATTAAAACATTGAAAGTTAAACAGTTTCCATTGTCATACAAGGTGAATCCTACCTATCAGGCAGTGAGGGGAATGAGACAGTCTCTACAATGTCCAGTCAGTGTTTTATATTTTACCTCTAAAGTGCCTAAGTTTAACGAATGTGATCCTTTATTACTATGCCTAAAACAAAAAGGGTTTTGATGCTACTTGATAAGAGTTTGTGATGAGAAGAAATACCTGCAATTGTACAGATCAAAGGGAGAGAGAGCAAGCATTGTGAGGTTTTGTCACCCCATAGCAAGGCAACTTGACAGGATAGTCTTTCATTACAAAGAGGCTCTTCTGGCAATCTTTGCTTGAAACCAACACTAAGTATTTTGAGGAAAAAGAGAAAAAATATGCTATTTAATGTTTTGGCCTATTGATATTCAGAATACTCTGTCTCTCATTTTAACTGGTTCATTTCATGTGTGACAGTGTGGGAACATAGTACAGTTAAATGTTGAAAATGAAAGCAACCTTTTTTATTTACCCCACCCCCACCCCTGACAACATGTCTTGAGCACAGAATGTCTTTTTCAGTTATGGTTATAGATTTAACAGTTTCCACACCTAACCACATCACTGAAACCCATCCTTGTACTAGCACTTCAGGCTCAGGTAAGTAAAGTCTCCTGTCAATGATTATTGACTTTTCCCAATTGATGGTGTGTTGAGTGGGTAAACTTTTTAGGTCTCAGCATGATGGTGTGGTATCCTTGTCATGGTTGACAACCATCATGCTCATTACCTCAGGAAAATAAAGAACACACTCTGTGCATTGTGTTTTAGATTCATCTTTCCAATCAATTCACCTGAATTCTACATTCACTAATAGATAATATTCTCTTCTACACATCACTTCATTTATTAAGCAACACATTTGCCTTTCTGAAGGCTTGGGGCAATGTAAGAATCTCCATTTTTCTTCCTATTTAGATTCAGAGTGGAACTGTACTCTGTTATGGAGGTGGGTGAGTGTACAGTACAGAGATGTCCATTGCTAACAGAAGTGCTCTGTTCATTCCAGGAGGGTGATAATCCATCTTTCACCCTCTCATCCACTCCTGAGCCCTTTCAGCTAAATGAGAATCAAAGCAACCACAGTTCTGTGGATGTCATATAGCTTGCATAGCAGTCTCAGTTGGGAGACCTGGGCTAACAGTACAGCACTTGTCTAACTTGTCTGGATTGTAGTGGGCCTGGGGTCATCTGCATTGTCAAATGTCAGTTGGAGCTGAGTCACTGTGGCAGGCAGCCTTAGGTTGACTTTAATTGACTTTAGCCTGAGCTCTCTGCCCTTGCACTATTTTGGGGAGTCAGCCAACTGTCCTTTATAAATGTTCCTCTGTTATTCATTATTCTTGTGTTCATCATGCATCATGTATCTGTGTTGCCACTCCACATGCCACAGACCTTGGTTTTGCAACTCCTCTTCACATCATCTTCCCTTTCTTGACAGAACATAAGAACAGAGATGGACTTAGAATGAGTTATAGCCACATTGCCTGACTGGTCAGATTGGCGTTCAGGTCCCTGACTCAGTTTTGCCTCCACATATCATCATTCCTTCTTCAAAATGTCTCACATCTGTTTGTACTGATGTTCTCCTGAAATAACCAGAATACCATTCAAGTACATTAAACACAAAGAATCTGCAAAGAACTGTGGACTGCCCTTGTTGCTGTTGGGATTCAGCTAATCAAATTCTGTCTGTGTCTTACCTGAAGAGCAGAGTCATGGGAGAGGAGAAAAGGAGGGATTTATCCATGTGAATCACTAATACATAATTTGAATTGGAATGCTTAAGAGAAGTTTTAGTCCTAATGACCACCAACCACAAACATGATAAACACTTTTAATGGGGAAATGTTATATGCCTTTGACTGGGGAGAGATGAACAGCATACCCAAAGATACCATTTCACTCAGGCCTACCAGGATAAACAAGTGAGTTTTCTGGGGTTACCAACAGTCTGGATGACTCAAAGGCAGCAGCTTTACTAGAAAGTCCATGCCAGCCAGTGTGATGACTCATCGAACTGTATCCCTGGAGCTCCTTACACAACTTACAATCAGCTCCATCAAAGCTAGTCTCCTCTCCCCAGTGACTGTTGTTATTTAAAATAGCCTTGGGGACAGGCCTTGTTAATGTTGTCACTTTCTGGGATCCAAAACCTCCCAAGCTTTCTTATCTTTCTGAGTCCTGTGATTCTTTCTCTCCCTTGTCTAGAAAGGAATGTTTCAATTCAGAGGAAATTGCACAACAGAGAGTGACTAATGATTGGAATGTGGCATGTCTATGGTACAGACCGATGCTTAGAGAAAAATACTGGTCACAAAAGCTACTTGAATTATTGTGCAGAGAGTTATACTGAGAAAAAAAGAGAAAGTGAGCAGACTGCATATGTCAACATTGATTCTCTATGGTCTTGAAAAGACAAGAGTATAAGAAGGAGTCCAGCTTCTTGATGTCTCAGAACTTCCAGTTGGGCATCACTTTGGCTCCAGAAGAGAAACAGAAACCTGAGAAAGTGAAGGGTCTCTTTCCTAGCTAATGTTCATGGATACAGGGATACACATGAGTGATAAATTCATAACTGTGTACATATAAAAATTAAGTCCTGAGGTCTCAGCTGGAAATTCCTACAGAAGTCTGAATATGCAAGTTCTGTTCCCAAAACTGACATTCTGAGGACCAAGAAGATTTGATGTTTCATTCCTAGTCTTAAGGGCAGAATAGATGAAATGCTATTACCCCCACAGTCAGGCAGCAGGAGTTCACTCTTTTTTTTTTTTTTTTTTTGCAGACACCTTTACTTGAAAGGTATAATCCAATAAACAATGGACCACTTAGATAATGGGCATCCCATTCTACACATTTCAGCAAAACAATACTTATCACCAAGTGAAAGCATAACAGAAGATGAACAGAATCATTCTTACATGGCAGATGGTGGTTGAGGAGACAAACAATTGGAGGCATGAGACACAACTGAGTCTTGGGAAAAGTGAGCTAAGTGTTCAGTTGAATGGTTTTGGTGGCTATGAGGTTACAGGGACAGTGAAGTGGGAAGAATAAAAGCACAAGAGGAATCAGCACAGAAGTCAGAAATACAAACTTTCAAATGCTAGCAGAGGAAAGGGGGCTTTTCAGTAGAGTGGGAGATATGGTTGACCTCAGAGAGAAAAAGAATGAAATGAGAGAATAATGTCATATAAAGAAAGCTATGTTTGCATCAAGAATAACATGGTCACAGTGTGGGATACTGTAACAATTTCTGTAGGAAAATACAATGGTGTGAAGAAAAGGTGCTGTGTTTGTGCCTTCCCTGAGTAAGTCATGACTGTTAATTGTTTTCTGTGGCAAGTCACTATTCTTCTAATGAGAACAAGAAAATACACAGATAGAAGAAGTTGAAAGTCCAAATTAAACAAAACACAAAAAATTAAATTATCTGAGTTCTATAAATAATTGAAGTCATTCTTATAACATTTTCAATGAGCAAGGAGTGTGGAGGTATAATTCCCATCATCAATCATTTTTGATACTTTCTGAACTGGGCATTGATACCAAAAGAGTGGGCACAGACATTGGTGGCTTTGAATTGCAAGTAAAGAAAACAACTGATATTTTGAAACTAACCCAGACAACCTGGCTCTGTGTCCTCAAAAAGTCTTTGTAGCAGTATTCAGAGATGACTCCAGGCAGTAGAATCACATTGTTGACAAAAGCATAGCTTCTCAGCTGCCTGGGCCAGTGTTTTGCAGGAAAGGTCAGAGTGCAGTGTTGTTATCTACTGAAGGCCTGAGCAGATGTTGAGTTGTGCAAAGGCAAATGCTGGAGACAAGTATTATCACATAGAAAAGAAGATAAGAGCTAGCTTCTTGCCCATATGGCTCCAAGCAGGCCAGGGTCTAAAAATGGATGGCATTTTTAAGAAAATCACAAAAATCAGACAAAAGAAAGTTTTATCTACTGGGAGCCAATGAGTCTTGAAGTGTGCTAAGAATGATGAGTGGGCAGGTAAAATAAAACCCAGTGAGGCAGATATAGAAGGATACCCTGAATTATAAAGCCAGTGGAGGTCAATCAGTCCCTGAAGAATGTCAATCATGTCAGTACTCATTGCTGACACTAAAGATGCTCTATCCTTGAGGTTGTACCCATATTTCACCCCCAGTCAACAGGTTAACTTCTGATCATATATAAAACCACAAGTTTTATGCCACTATCTACAAACAAGCTTTCAGTTGAACTTCTTTCCTACCATTCCATCAATGAAAATGTATTTATTACCTAGTCACCTTCTTTGACCATGTGGTCACAAATACGCTGGCTGTAAGTGATGGTATGAGCTATACTTCTGGCCTCTCTTTCTGGCTTATTGCTAGCAATACCAATGATTTCCATGGCAATAAGGGTAAAGTGAAGACTCTCTGCAAATTCCTATCCCATGACCACAGGTCTTCTCCCTCTTTTCTCATCAGTCCAAAGTTTTAGTTTTATGTGTTTTTTGTTTGTTATTTTTTTGAGACAGGGCTTCTATGTGCAACTGTCCTAGCTTACCTAGAATTTGCTTTGCAGACCAGGCTGGTCTTGAATTCACAGATCCTCCTACCTCTGCCTCCTGAGTGCTGAGATTAAAGGCATGTGCCACCACTTCCTGGCAATGTTATGGTTTTGAGAGCCAGAAAAATACAACCATTTGTTTTTCAATATCCACCACAGTAAAGCTATTTAAAATACAGATAGAGTTGACATAAGGTGGTGAATGCTATCAATATTCTCTCAGAATTTTGAGTAAGCATAGTTAAAAGCCTGACTATCTGTGAGGCATTGATAGCTGGTACTTCTGAATAGATGTTGAAGAAATTACTTAGAGTAGAAAATAAAAAAACACTTTTTAGTCAAAAAAGTTTAGTAAAGTAAACTGAGGCATTTTAGTGTATTACAGAGTTTCAGAGACAGTGTTAGTTCCAATAATAAACTACTATATGGTTTACAGTTTCATTAAACTAGAAGTCCTGAATCCATAAAACATTCACTTTCAGACTTCCAATGCTAGAATATCTTTGAAAAAACAAACTTGCTTTTTGTTATTTAGCATTATGTGATAGAAGTGGCATTGTATATAGATGGTCAATGCAACAGAAAAAAAGCTTAAACTAACATATCTTTACCAAATCTGAAACCTCAGTATCAATTTGACCTCTATTTATTCATTAGTAGCAATCATGAAAGTCAGCTAATTCTGCCATGGAGCAATCTTTGGAATCGTGTCAGTTTCTTTCATATTTCTTTGTTGTCACTGCTTGATCTCTGGCTATTACCTCTCAAATTTGTCCTTTTGTCCTCAGTTATAAACAGGACTTCTTATAAAAATTAAACATGAATTTTTGTTTTTTGAGTCAGGGTTTCTCTGTAGCTTTGGAGCCTATTATATGAGGCTGGCCTCTAACTCACAGAGATCAACCTGCCTCTGCCTCCCGAGTGCTGAGATTAAAGGCCTGCACCATCACCTGACCTTAAACATGAAATTTTGTCCTGTCATTCCAAGACCATCTACAATGAAGCCCAAAAACTCTCCTTTCCAGAAACATCCCTTATGCCCCCATTAACTTATAGGGCATCAACAAGGGCCATTCAACTACCTTTTTTGAAAACATAAGGAACATTAATTCCCTACTGATTTTATTCACAGTACTTTCTCAGCCTTTTGTAGTCTTTCACCTTTTCAACTTTATGTCACCCATTTCTTGCCAATCAAAGCCTACTCAACTATATCAGTGACCTTCTCTGACCCCAAAGAAAGAATTAACCAATTCCTCCTCTAAACTCCCACAGACCTTTAATTATACTTTTGTCTGATGATACTAGGAGATACTATCCTTAAAGGGGAAAAGAAGAATCAAATGTGTATTTAAATTTCAGTACTTTTACAAAATTTATGTGTGTGACTTTAAACATTTAGTCCCTCTATGACTGAACTTATTTCACAGTGAACAATATTCTCTTCATCTGTCTGTCTGTGTATTTGTCTGTCTATCTGTGAGACTGGTTGTCTGTCTATCTCTACAACGTAAGTATCCAGATATTAAATACATATTTGTTAAATGTATTAAAATGAACTATATTCTTAAATAATGACTTTCAGATGTAATGATTTGCTCTGTTTAATAGTCATATTCCTCTCACAGAATCAATCTATGCTGAACAAATGAAAGAAATGCAATCACTCCTTACAGCCATTCCAGCTAATTCAGTATTTACAAACTTTGCCTTTGTCATAATCAATGCCACCATTTCTAACTTCACCCTGAAGTATTCTTCCTAAAGAACCTTTATTTCAAAGAGATAAAAGTATATTATTACACTAATAATTCTACCTTATATTTAAAACCTACTGGGGAAACAAGTGGAGAATTTCTTCTTTTAAAGCAAAATCCTTTCCCACAATTGTCTCTGGCATCATTTCAGCAGGGACTGTAACAGTGAAGATAGAGATCTCTGACTCTGCAGATCAGAAATGCCAGACATACCTGCTGGCAGCTGTGGAAAGTATAAGCACTTAGCCTCTCACTTAGATAGCTGCTCAAGATTATCAGCAAGAGTAAATAAATACAAGAGGCAAAAAGCCCATTTACAATTAACTCTAATATTCATCATCTAATGTGTATTACAATGCCAAAGAAGTAGTAGTACCTGTTACCAAAATCATTTCTAGTTTTGAAAAAAAATGGATACTTAGTTAATCCAAATACCTCATTAAATAAAAAAAAAATCAAAACAATGCCCATGCTTCCTGAAAAGAATATAGCATTTATCTAAGAAAAATACCCTCTCAGAATTGATTCTAAAATATTAGTCCAAGATTATAAAACATTAAATCATTTATTTACAATTTTTTACTCCTATAATAACACAAACATGGAAATAAATAAGTAATAATGTAATGATTGATTTAAAACGGTAACATTATCATTCTGGATATAAGTTAATTTATGTAAACAAGCAATGATATTTACTAATTGTTCAAGAGAGTAAATGTCTATGTACATGCATATTTTACATTTATCACCAAGAGCTCATTTTCTTCATAAGCTTTCTTTGCTTTTAATCTCTCTTTAAAAGTTGGCATTTCTAGATGGGGGAAAATTTAGTAGGGGAAAGAAAGAGAGCAATCATAAAATATTTTTCATTCCTCTCTGTCCTAAAGTTATATGAGAGGTGCAATAACTAATTAATGGTGATGTGAAATGCCAGATGTTGCAAAAAACTTAGAAAATCTCATTCCATAATGTCTCATAAAGGTGTATATCAACCATTAACACAGCACCAAGTGAATATGTCATTGAGTGTCTATTATTTCCTCCATTTTGCATATCAATCAATAGAGGCTCAGCTTAATTTCTTCAGTTGAGAAATATATATATATATATGGAAAGAGAAAATCTTGGAAGTATCTGTGTGAAAATTGAGGAGGTAGGAGAAGAAACATACAAGCAAGCAAATTAAGGATAAAAGTCTACAAAATGTTATACTTGTTTTGAGAGTATATTTATAGATCAGTCAACATTTTCCCCACAGAAATTTTTCTGTTTTGAAATTATGTCGTGGGATATTTGTACACAGTGTGAAGGCATATTGCTGTGATTGGTATAATAAAAATCTGACTGACCAATAGAAATCAGGAGGTATTGAGGGGACTTCCAGGCAGAGAGAGTAAGTAGAAGGAGGAATCTAGGCAAGTGAAGGAAATGACAAGGAGACACAGAGAACAAACAGGAGGTACAAGTTGGAAGAGAGGTAATGCCATGTGGCAGGATGTAGATTAATATAAATGGGTTACTTTAAGTTGTAACAACTAGTTAAGAACAAGTCTAAGCTATAGGCCAAACTTTCATAATTAATAATAAATTTCTGTGTCATTATTTGTGGACTAGCATCTGACAAGAAACTCTGTCTACGTTTTTTTTTTTTATGTGTGTAGCTGAGAGGTATTTCTATAGGTTATAAGTCTTATGGATTCATTTGTATAGTAAGAAAGGCAATTCTTTGGGTGAGGTGCAGGGTGTGTGTGTGTGCATATATTTATGTTTATCAATGAGTGCAAGTATGGAGACCAAAAGTGAGCACCAGATAACTTCATCGGTCATTTATCCACCTACCTTTTTGAAACAAGATTTCTTACTAAACCTGAAGCACTCTATTTTGACAAGACTGGCTAGATAGTGGTCTACCAGAAACACTTGTCTCTGGGGCTACTGAAATTCTTTACTTCTACTCCAGCATTGGGGTTACCAAGTATGCTGCCTTTCCCAATTAATTGTGAATGTTAAGCATCTATCTTCATGCTTTACACAGCAAACACTTTAACAACTGAGCCATCTCCCAAAACAGCTTTGCTAAATCCTGATGTGTATTCTCTTATTATGGAGAATAGTGCTGCTGACACATTATGTGTATTGAGCTTAAATACTCAAAAATTTATGAATTCTGTTCTCTACACTTGTTTAAATCCACTTTAGAGGCACACAGGTAAATCAGATTCCAAAGATATTTTTTTCCTTCTGTAAAGGCCTAACTAGAAAAATGCCCATTATTGTCAGATAAATTGGGTTCTTGAAAAGGAACAGGTCTGTAGGAGAATAATGAAGGCAGAGTTGAGTAATGGAAGATACTAACCTAAGATGATGGTATAAAAATGTATACTCAGGTTCTTATTTCTGTGAGAAATAGTATATTTATGACAACTCTTGCATTTAATTGTTTCAGATATATAGTCCTTTATCATCATGGTGGGAGGCATGGTGGCATGTAGTTGACATGGTGTTCGAGAAGGAGCTGAGAGTTCTGCATCTGAATCGGCAGGCAATGAGAAGAGACAGTCACACTAGGCCTGGTATTTGAGACTGCAAAGTAACATGCTTTCTCCAACAAGGCCACACCTCCTAATAGTGCCACTTCCTATGACCAACCAACTGAATACATGAGTCTATGGGGGGCATTTCTATTCAACCTACCACAGGCAATTTGATGCAGTTTCAAGTTTTCAATGGCCTTCATGGCTGTCTTCATTAAAATCAGGGATTTTTTTGGTTTTCATGTTTCAAAATTACCTAGTTATCCAACCTCAAGGAGAGGAATAGACCCAAGACAATGAACTTATCTAGGTGATTTCCAGTGATGTAAGGACCAACAGCCTCACTCAGTGTATCTGAAAATTATATCTCTCTGCATACAGATATACATGAAAGAGTCTCTATGAATACCAATGAATGAAAAGAATTTAAGTACATTGGGATGGCTAAACAGACAAATATTGTGAAGAAAAATTTTGGAATATATGGTGTATTCTCTAGATGAACTTTAAGAGTTCTCAAGGAGGTTTAAATTGTGATGCATAAAATTTTGTGGGATAATCAGTTAATGCATTAATCTTGATAATAACCCACACTGCACATTTTTCTAAATGAATTAACAATTTACTCATAAATACGTAATGGAAATAAAATTAAAATCAACTAATCATTTTTGTTCATATGGAATCATTGCAGGATATTCATTTTTCCCAAGGGTAAGTTTTGTTTTTACTAGATTTCTTACAAGATTGCTTGGTCTTGACACAAATACTACGATGTTATTCTTTGGTTCCAGTAAACCTGCTTCTCAATGAATCTTTATTCCATGTTTTAAAAGCATTTTCTGAGATCATGTTCAGTTACGAAAATAAAATACTTTCTAACATCTTGATTGTGGTCATTGTATGACACAGATGTCTTTACTAGGACACTGTCAATGGGGGAAAAACTGCATTTAGCACAGTGGATCAGAATGTGGGCTCACCCAAAGCATTGCTCTTTAGGGAAATTCAAGTAAAAAGATCCACATCAAGGGCCTATCCCTAAATAAAAGGTAAAAATCTATGTTTTTTCTGACCTCTGGTCTCATTTTTGGAAAACCTTTACTTCAAATTTTCCTTGACTAGGTGTTCTTTTTAATTTTAGATAAATACTTCACACTGTGCTGAGAAGGGCACCTCAGGGCACCACAGCTGTATCAGCACTGCCTTACAGACACATTAGTGAGAGTCTAAAAAGTCTTCACCAGCACAGCAAATGTGGAGATGAATGGGTTCAAAGATCTAGACTTCCAATTCAGCTATACAAGGTTGAAAGATGTTTTATTATGTGTTTTCTCTTCAGAGTTCTGGTGCTATGAAAACTAAAGTACACAGTATCTTCTAATCTGAGGAAGCTGTTAAATAAATGTCTTAAAGCTTTCTAACATTTCTCTGTGCTAGAATGGGGGGTGTGAAAAGAAATTGTATTTGTGATCCTGTTATACCAATTGCTAACTGTAACTTTGCTGGTGTTACTTAAGCCTCCTGAGCCTCAGTTCTCTCAGCTTCAAGAAGGAAATCACTGTGAATGAGATCAGACATAATACTTAAAGAAATCTGGCTCACAATATGACTGTGTTTGTTCATTGTTATTTTCTCCACTTCTTCATTGTTAATTCATCTATTCTTTCTTCTAAACCTGTCTCTCCACTTTTCATTCACTACACTAAGATATTGTAATCAACCTTACTGCTAAACCTAATGAATATATTGCAGTCCCTATCTAATATTTCCAGTTGTTAACATTTGACAGCTTTGGCCACTCCATCCTTCTAAAGTCTATTTACTTTGGCTCTACTGATAGTTCATTAGTCATAACTATGTGTCAAGCAGTTTTCTAAGTATGTTACATATAAACCTCTATAAATGTAATATTTATAGTGTCTTAGCTACACAGGTGAGATAATTATTCTCAAAGACATTTTTTTTTATATTTGGTAACAGAGCTAAGGACGGATAGAACTGGGATTCAAGAGGAAGCATGACATTCCTCAAAATACTGTCTTACACTGGATTTTTATTTCACTCTACAAGTTTGACTAGTTTGCTCCTACTTGGCTGTTGTGTTTTTTTTGTGGTATACCATTTTTATTTATTTAGGTGACTGAATTATAAATTCATCCAACATTGTAATTATATATGTGTATATATATAATACTAAAGCAATATTGTATATGTATGTATATACTAAATATATATTTTAATAAGTATATATGCATATATATGTATATCCTAAAGTAATGTTACATAGGCATTTTAGACTCTGATTTATTAAATAGTAGGTCAAGATCTATTTAAGTTATATAAATGATAGTGAAAGTCATAAAAATAGGGACAATTATAAGTGTTCCTAAATTACAGCAATCAAAGTTAAATTAATTCAAAGAAACTATGTAATGAATCTGACACATTTTCTGTTTGAGCTTACACATGTTGCATTACAAGATGTCATTGCAGGCTTGGCTCTGAACATACAACATGTGCACTTTGCACTATGCACTCTGTCTCAACATACAACACTAATAAATGCTATCTGAATGTTGCCATATTTGAGAATATTATATATTAGTAATTACAGTGGTTTTATTGAAAATGTAAATTTTATGCTCATACAGAAATGACATAATATGCTTATAGAAATGAAGGCTTTGAATCAATTTTTCTACTATCATTGCTCAGCACATAAGGACAAAATTTGAATACCCTTGAATTATAATGTGTTAGAATGCATAGTCATTTGAGTGAAAAGATACTCCCCATAGGCACAGGTTTTTGAATACTTGTTCCCCAGTTGGTGGCACTGTTTGTGGAGCATATGGAGTCTTTAAGGCATATGGCCTTGATAGAGGAACTGCACCATTGAGGTTAGACTGTCTGTTTCATTAAGGAGAAGCTCCCTAGTCTAGATTTGGAATAGGAAGGTACTCTCAGAGCAAGACCTCACCCAGCTTAAATTCCAATTTATAAAAGAGAGCTTAAGGGGTTTTCAACAATTACATACAAAGGCTGCTGATCATTTGGTTTAAGGGCTAAGGCTCCACCCAAAGCTGGATGGAGTCTAACTTGATAGTATTAAGCATGTGGCATTGATTTTTGAGACATGAAAGATGAAAGAGTAAGAATATTATGTGTTCTTCGTCCATAGATTTAGAGAGCAGTTGAGACCAGGGAACAAGAAAAGGGGAATACCTTACAAAGCCACGATTGGCCATTGTGTGGAGCTGTGAAAGTAAAGCCTTTGTTCAGGTGGAGACCCCAAGATGTTGCTGATGCCAGAGTCAGCAGACATCTGTCAAAGATAGCTTCTCACACTGCATAAAAGGAGCCAAAGAGAGAAATGTAAGCTGCGTATGACAAAGCAAGATGAGTGCAATCATCTGATATCTGAAACTAAACCCCCATCACTGGTCAAGGAACCCTGGTGTTTGCCCTACTGGTTTTTGTCTTTGTTTTGATCCCTTATTTCCTTGCTTTATAATAGAAATATATATATTCTATGTCATTGTGTATTAGAAGTATGTAATTTGCTTTTTAATTTGCTGAGAATTCAGTGTAAAAGGATTGCCTTTGGTCTTAGAAGACACTATGGACTTTTAAACACTGTTGAGGCTATGAAAGTCTAAGTATCTTCTGAAGTTGAGTTAAATGCACTTTGCAGTCGGATATAGGCATTAGACTCTGGGTCTCAGGGAGAGGAATATTATAGTTTGAGAAAGATATCCCTATATTCTTGGAAATATGAATAGTTGTTCTAGAGTTGTAGATACTGCATAGGTTTAGGAGATGAAACCTTGCTCATGAAAGTGTGTCACTGAAGGCATGCTTTCGGGTTTTGAAATCCATAGGTGGCCTCTAGTGTCTTCTCTTGGTTTTGGCTTGTGGTTCTGGATATAAGCTCTCAGCTTGCTACTCCAGTTGATGTGCCTGCCTACTGCCATGTATCTATACCATAATGGTGATAGGGTCTTAGTCCTCTGTAGCCATAAGCCCAAATAAACCCTTTTTATTACAAGTTCCTTTGCTATGGTGTTTTATCTTAGCAACAGAGCTGCAATGAAGGCACCACCCACATTGAGTTGCGCAACCCCATTAAAACTCATTAGTTCACCAAAAGAGACTTTGGTGGTAGACTTACTTTAGATTATTTTTGGTTCCCTATTATTTGGTCATATTTCCTCAGGAATAGTGTCATACCACAACCACAGAAGGCATAAAGGCATGGACTCTTCCTGGGATCCAGGCAGTCTCAGGCTAAGACCCATACCGAAAGGCTACAACTTTCAAGCCATCCTTCCTTCCTCCAAGCCCTACTACTATCCAAAACTGCCAGTGACTCCTTTTTATTAAGACTTAATGTATAAGGGAGGAGAAAAATCCTGACCTTCTGGATAAAGTAACAAGTCCTCCAAGACACAGTCCAATATGACCACAAAAATTAGCTTTCATGTTTTCCCTATTACATTTGGTAACAGTAGTTTCTCTCAATGTCCCTGTGCTCTGTTCCCATGCTTCCTTACAGAGTCATGTACAATGATTTAGGAATCAAGGTCCGAATCTCTTCCTTTGCAATACCTATAAAAAAACATGTTCCTCCTTAAGGTCTTCTAGCTGACTTCCTGAGAATAGTCCATATCTCTTGTCTGACCTCCCTGCTGAGAAGCTGGATAACACTGCCAGCCTCCTGGATTTGTTTCCATCACTCTTCCTTACACACTGGTTCAATTTGTAGACTCAAATTCTATCAGTGTTCAACCCATACCTAAGCCATTTCCCTTGCCAATCATTTTTGTGTTCAGGAACCAACATCAAATTTCAAACCAGGCACGTCACACACCACATTTAGGGTCCTGCACTCTTATTCCTGACATAACAGGTTCAACCAGAATTCTCCAAATACTTCCAGCCCACCCCCATCTTGTCCTAGATGCCCCTTTCATTAATAACACAGCTTAAATGTCACCCTCACTGCCTCCTAGAGAGATTTAGACATTTTTGTCTAGATTCTGGTAGCATTTTTGCCCTCCACTCACACACACCTCATGTTAGGCACTTGGGAGTTACCTGAGGCTATACCTGTTTTCTCAGAATCTGTGCTAACACAGAATCTCTGGGTTCATCTCAGAAAAGAACTGTTTTGTCTTGTTTGCACAAATGTGGTTCCCTGGCCACAGTAACAGCTTAGGGAATGCTGGATCCATGAACAACTGCTCTCTCATTTATAGAGAGATACACCCAGTTCTTACCCTGAAAAGTCCCAGGAAACAAAGCACGTGGAGGTGAGGCAAGAGATCTAGTTTCCATGAAGCCTGCCGGAGTTATTAAGCATTACTTACTTAGATTCCCATCTGTGCTGTCATTGCCTAGTGAGTTCTTAGTCTGCCTAACACCTACAAGCAGTTTTAAGTCATGAGTGAGGGTTTCCTGAATGTGACCTTTCCTTCCTTCCTCCTAAGTTCTGGTAAAGAGGGAAACTACAATTTAATTAAGGTGACCCATCCTCACAGTACTTGGCTGCTAGTTTGGAAGCTCTATGATTGCTTCCTCTTGGGTCACACAGATATCCAGCTGTAGAAAGTAGCTAAAAGTAGAGGGCACACTACAGCATAGTCTCCCAATGTTTGAAGAGGGACTGATGTGTCATGTGATAGTGGAGTGCAAAGTTTTGATCAATGTGTTACAGGTATGAAAACTGAATGAATGAGTCGAATGTAGACAAGAATGAAAGGTCATTGATTTATACAGGTGCTGGCCATTCACTTCCTTCTCATAAATCCTTCAACAGTTCTTGTCTCAACAACAGCTGGACAGAATATATTCATGTAGTAACCAGTAGAGATCATTATGATTCGACATGTTTCTTTGATCAAAATTGAGGGGAAATAGAGATCAAATCACTTGCCAAACACCTATTTTTCAGAATTGAAAGAAAATAAGGACTAGATAATGCTAAGGAAAAAAATTGCCCTGAATCCTGTGTTGGCAGAAAAGCTGAAAACGTGATCCCCAGGACAGGAAATGTAAATTCCATTCAGTTATTCATGGAAGCAAGTGTTTCCAAAGATATGATGTAGGGGCTGCTTCCTGCATCTTCAACTGGATGAAAGGATGGCAGTAGAGAGCAAAAGGCATCCTCTAACATAGCCCAGAGGTGAGTGTTTTAAGGGGACTTCTGTCAGTATTGGAGAAGATTTTCCTGCATCTGTGCTCAAATGTGTTCTATTGTGGTTATGAAGCTCCAGGGCCACAGTTTTTCTGCTTAGTATGTTTGTCAACATTGTTTCAGAGTTTCCTGCACTGACATAGGTTCAATTTCAAATGATGCAGAACAATTCTCCAGTGACTAACAGTTTGCTTCTGGTAGAGAAACTGAACATACAACAAATGAAACAGTTTTATATAGTTAGTGTGGTCCGTGGAGAAATCAAAAAGTACAGGGTATTGTTGGTGTGGTGGTAGAGGGACACTAGGTGCTTTGTATGGTCATGAAACCACATTCTCAGGAGTTGTTAAGCTTCAACTTGAATATTAGAAGGCAAGAATCCTTACTAAGTTCTGGAAGGAAATATTAGTCAAAACAGGATGAATTATAAGACATTCTTGAGGAAAAAAGCTTGTGCAAAAAAAAGAGCAGGAAGGAAGTCTAAGAATCTGGGATGAAACAGTATTGTCACAGTTGTACAAGGGCTCTTTTCTATGGCTTGCTTCTAGAGAAAAAAAAAACATTTGTACATGAAAACCCCAAAGTGGGGAAATAACCAAAGTCTACTGGGATTAAACTAGTGTGGGACACAGAATGAAATATGCTAACTCAGGGTAGACTTGGGCATGCTTTCTGATGAGGTGGACACTGAGTGTGGCCGCATAGACTTATGGAAGTGAATATATTAATGAAAGTTCAGCATATGGAACAGAAGGAGCCTGGGCACTTGCAAGAGCCAAAAGATATCCAAGAATGGGTTGGAGAGCCTCAGCGAACATAAACTAACACTGAATAATTTGGTTATAGCCATGTTTTCCAGACTTCACAAAATGGGTTTAGAAATACATTTTATCCTCTCTCTCCTACATCACTATTTGTGGACTGTGAGAGTGGGAGCCAAGCTCTAAGGTCTATGGTGTACTGAGGGCCTGAGTCCTTTCAGAGTGAAGGTGAGTGCTTGAGGATAGCCTGAGAAAGTCCCACTCCAGATAAAGCTACCAAATAATGGAAGTGCATGTTTGGTAAGCCTGCCACATACCTGGGATTCCCTTCTATGAATAGCCCACTTAGCCTTTCTGTCTGCAGGGAACTAGATGTTGAGTTTCATAGATTGGAGAGTTCCAGAGTCATCTGAAGTTAAGGTGAGGGTTTAGGCTGGACTGCAAAACTTCTGTTCTACATGGAGGGACATTAATTAATGTCACTGATCCCCTGTGGTAAGTGTGACATCAAATTGTGACCCATTGTGTGCATAAGCTCCCATCTCCTATTTCCACCCCAGTATTCTGTGAATAATAGATACCTTCCAAAATTCCTAAAGTGGAGAGGGACTAGTGAGGGTGGGTTGTAGAAGCCCCATTCTAGATAGAAAGTTCTCTATCAAAGGGACTGACTAACCAGAAGAAACAGTCACTTGATGTTTGTTTATGAATCTTCCTCAGAAAATTTAGGGAAGTTTTAATTTTTGAGTAACCCTAATTTTGAGGGATCCCTCGGTGTTAACTTTAGGAATTAACCCCTCCTCACCATTCCACACCCACATATAAGGTCTTGGGATATGAGGGATTATTTTGTGATTTTCTTAGACAAGAGACAGCCATTCCCTATGGTATTTTCAGAGTGTAAAAGAGAGCTCAAGGTGGATTACAGTGGGCCTTTGAGAACAGGAGGGCCCCATAAAATTCAGTGTCATCCCCAGGGTCAGCCTAGATTTAGTTGGAATAAATGTAGAAAAATGAGACTCTCTTATTTTGTTTGCTCTGTCCTCGGAATAAGCACTGTTTTCAGTCCTGGAGGGCTAGAGAGGTGCCTGGCTTGCAGAGTAAAAGTAGGACTGAGAGTGGAATGTGGAAACTCTACTCTGGATAGCCAGACAACAGATAGTATCGTTATTCCAGGTTGATGTGCACTACTGTAAACTGGACTGACTTGTTGAGAGTATCCCTTTCATCTCCCTCAGGGGGGTGGGGAGATTCTGCTCATCGGAGCCATTTCAGTTTCCCAGAGGGAAGAGGACAACTGATTTTTTGAGTCCAGATGGAAGCTGACTGTGGATAATAGAAACCCAATCTAGATGGAGAGGGTTGAATAATCAAGCTACATTGTATTGTTTTGAGGGTATTACATAAAATCGAGGCAGTGTTGTAGCAATGAGCATGCACCCAAACTTCCGCATCTGCATCCGGGGACTTGGATGACTCAGCACCCTTTTGTGAGGTTACTGGAGGCTAGAAGATTCCTCAGTGCTGATTTGTGGAAATGATCCCCTCCCCACCGTTTCACATCCGCCTCCTGGTAGTTTAGAGACTCAGAGCCATTTTGCAAGGCTTCTGGAAGGGTGAAGTACACTCAGCGCCTTCTGCATCTGGGGACTTAGCCAATTTAGAGCCAGCACACCAGGTTTTTCTCTATCCAGGAACTTGGGAAACTCACAGCCTTTTTTGTGAGGGTTCTGGAAGAGGTAAGTACTTAGCACCTTCTTCATCTGGGGACTTAGGCAATTCAGAGCTAGCACACCGAGGAACTTGGGGGACTCAAAGCCCTTTTGTGAGCGTTCTGGAAAAGGTTAAGTACACTTAGTGCCTTCTGAATCTGAGGACTTAAGGGACTCAGTAGTCATTTTGTGAGTGTCCTGGAAGCAGGGAGTCCTTCACGCTTTCTACATCCAGGGACTTCAGAGGCTCAAGCCATTTTGTGAGGTTCCTAAAGGCGGTGTTCCAGTCAGCACTATCCACATCCGGGTACTTAGGAGGCTCAGCGCCATTTGTGAGGTTTCCAGAAGGTGGAACTCTAGTCAACGCTTTCTTCTTCCTGGTACTTAAAAGGCTCAGAGCCATTTTGTGAGGTTCTTGAAAGGGAGCTGGTCTTGCTGTGCTTTTGAAGCCCAGGTGAGAACTGAGGGTGGGCTCAAAGTCCTCTTTCAAGATTAAAAGACCCAGCCGGGCGGTGGTGGCGCACGCCTTTAATCCCAGCACTTGGGAGGCAGAGGCAGGTGGATCTCTGTGAGTTCAAGACCAGCCTGGTCTATAAGAGCTGGTTCCAGGACAGGCTCCAAAACCACAGAGAAACCCTGTCTAGAAAAAACAAAAAAAAAAAAAAAAAAAAAGATTAAAAGACCCCAAATAATGCAGTCAGACCCCTAGTGTTAGTATGACTCCAAGTGGGGCCTTTTTGTAGGTATAAGCTCATTCTTGGGAATTGCACGGCCAAGTTTTCAGGGTTATGAGGAAAAAAGTCAGTTCTTGTCCAGGATTAAAATCTGACTGGACAGTGGACTTAGAAAACTCCAATTCTGATAGAGAGTCCCACAATATTATAGCTGTACCTCTGTGATGAGCAATGTACCAAATGGGGATCCTCTTTAGTAGTAATAAACCCTTTGCTTATGTGCTCACTGGAGACAAATATAGAGAGATTCTTAGACGTCTCTTTAGATAGATAATGACTTCACTTTCACTTTCTGTGTCTACATGTGGGGGGGGCAGAGGGATCTAGATCAGTGGTTCTCAACTTAGTGTTTTGTAACCCCTTTGGAAATCAAAAGACTCTTTCACCGATGTCACCTAAAATCATGTGAAACCACAGATACTAATGTTACAATTCCTAACAGTAGTGAAATTTCAGTTATGGAGCAGCAACAAAAGTAATTTTATGGTTGGGGGTCACCATAAAAGACAAACTGTATTAAAAATATATTAAAGGGTTGTAGCATTAGGAAGGTTGAGAATATACGAACTACAACAAACTTAAGCATTAATTTGTCTGGGGTCTTCTTGGGGAACTAGTTTCTTCCTCACACTCTCCAATGAGTCAGTGTACAGGAGACTCTAGAAAGAGGAGGTACCCAGGCATCTGTCTATCAAAACGAGTGCAGGGAGTAGTTTGAGAAACCTGACTCCAGATAGATAGGCTAACATAAAAAGCTACATTGTATACTTTTGACCATACTGTTACAAACTAAGGCTGATGTGTGGGAATGAGCCCCTCCCCATCTTCAGTTACTGCCTCCTGGGATTTTGGGGGACTTAGAACCATGTGCCAAGTTCAGGGGATGCCTTGGTGATGACTTTCAACAAGTCCCTGCTCTACCCTACACACATGCATACGAGGTTTCTTGTGGGGAGATAGCTAAATTATCAATTCAGGTGAAAGCAAAAACTGCACTGCAGATACACTTTCTAGGTAGAGATTTCCCAGTCCTGGCACCGAGTGGGACCCAAATGTTGAAAAGAGATCCTTGTCCTTTAGATCATAGGTGGGCTTCCATTCTTTCCTAATTACTGGCAGGGCCAAGGAAGAGTAATAAGATTCAAGTACCCCCCCCTTTTTTTTACCCTGTAGGATGAAGGCAGAGTACTTCTGAGGCGTAAGGCCTTAGATCAGGAAAGGTACAGTATCAGGGCCCTAAAGGAGGAACAAAGATACACCTGATATTGTACAGGAAACAATTGTATATGCTCTCCCCTATAAACTGTCAGCCCATAATGGTTCTGTGGAAGACTGGAGACCAAAAATGTCATCTCTAACTTCCTGTTCAGGGATTTAAGTGGAGATCAGGTTTGTCCTGGGCCTGGATAATGGATCCAAGGGTCAGCAGGGGCCGTATGTGGAAAATTTGGAAAACCTCCAGAATCCTCAAGACAAAAGAGGAAACCTCTTCATTCTACTTCCTATATTGATAAATCCCTAGGGATCTCAAGATGGACTTTGTCCTCACTTCTTTTTCCTCCTCAGGAAGGTGAGCCCATACATTGTGTGGTATCACCAAAGCAGCAGTGGAACCATCTGAGATTACCAGAGGGAAGTGTCCAGTATCTGTCAGCAATCCAGGTAAGAAATATGATGAATGTTAGAAATATTCTTAAGAGAAGCCTCTCCACCAACACAAATAATTCCAATCAGATCAATTTAGGCTGAATAAAAGATGTCCACATTTACTGCAGCATTCCTGGGTGGCCACAAGCATGGTGAGGGGAAGAGAAAAGGGGAGGGAACCACACAAAACCCGAAGACCATGTGTTTCCTTTTCCAGCAGCAGCCTCAATAGCCTGTGGGAGTGGTCCTGACTCTCCCTGGGGAGGCCTTAGCGCTTGGGCTTTTCGGGAGGTGGAGTCCTCTGGACCAAGGCAACTCCCAGGCCAGGGGCTAGGGTGATGCTTCGAACCAAATATTCCAAGGGAAGGGGCTAAAGATGGATGCCAGGGACTGGGCTGACACTTCCAATCAGTGAGGACTAAAGGTAATAAGAAACTCTACATCTACTAACAAGGAACTGCAGTCTGTATGGCTCAGTTCCTATGCCTGGAGGGCCCTGAATGGGTGGCTAAGGTTGAGGATTTACTTTTAGTTGCATACCTTTTGGTGAGAGTTCTCTGGGAGAAGATGTACTTGATACTAGGATTAAAGTCAGTTTAGAGGAGGTAGCTAAATATGGAGATGTGAGCTGGTGACACATCTCATCCAATCCTATGTGGGATCTACCATGATGACCTCATGACCTGGGCTCATCTCTTCTGAGATATGGGTTCCCTAAGTCCACCTGAAGTTCATCTCACCTATTCTTGAGACTTTTCCTTTACATCAGACCTTATCTACCCTCAAACTCTCACCTCTTCCCTGAGTTAGTTTAAGTAAGAAAGCCACTTAATGGCCCTGAGCATATATAGTATCTACAGTACATTTTCTCTTGACTTCTGATATAGCTCTCCAAGGAGCTCCATACTGACTCATTCTGCTCTCCAGGGCTTTAATAATCTCAGGGAGGGGAGAAATGTGAACAGAATGGGAGACCTTGGTTAACGACAGGGCTTCAGGATCTGACAAGTTCTTGTAAGGACCTCAGAGGACGGTTGGAGGGAACTCCAGCCCATAGCACAAACATGGGTCCCAAAAAAGTCTTCCTTAAAACAGCACTGAAACAGCAGTGCTGTACAAGGTCATAAGTCTGAATTCCTTGTGTTATTTCCAGGCATTAGTCTAAAGAAGCTGAAAGTACTGTTAAGAACATCTTGACTCAATTAATCAGAGGGAGGATCAGGTATGTTGGTACGAAGTTGAGACATGAGGGAGACCCATCAGCCCAACACAGAGACTCAGTACCTTCCTACCCTCCTGTCGGCAGTGAGAAAACCTAGACAATTTGGGTGGATTCCCTCCCTTCACCTCCACTTCCCTCAGTGTCATAAAACATAGAGCCTAGCCTTAAGGAATACAGACATGGGGGTCACTTGGAACAACCTCTTCCTTTATGCATTTATTCAGGTGAGGCTCAAACTGGTCTCATATGTAGGAAAGTCAGGCTATATTAAATTGGGCTATCTTTTGTACTTCTTAGGACCTAGTTTAAGGACATGTGAGGCACCCTACTTCCTTTCTTTGCATCTCAGAGATACAGAACTTTTGGGTATTTGCCTCAGGCAAGATGAGCAGTGTGCCTGCAGAAACCATAGTCTTTTCCTCTTTAAGGCTTTTAAGAGTGTATGCAGCACTGTAGTCATTTGGCCTTAGAGTATCAGCCAAACCAACTCCTGCAGCAAGTTTTTTTTGAGAGCTGCCTCAGGGACAGAATTAGAGTTGCCTAACATTTTCCTTCTTTCTCAGGCTTGTAAGTCTTCATCCCTGGGACCTGAACAGTGGCCTGCCTGCTGTTGTAGAAGAAACTCAAGATGGATTCTACTGAGAACAACCAGAGCATCAACCTCCCGAATAGCCCTCAGGCCCTAGTGGAGGAAAGGGGCCTGGAGGGTGCCCAGGTCTCCATAGCTGAGGCAGGGGAGGAAGAAGCCACTGGTGCTGCCTCAGGGGATGTGTCTGCTGGTCCCCAGAGTGCTGAGAGAGCTTCCACTCCTCCCACTACCATGGGAGGGGCATCATCTGGTGAAACCTCTGACAATGAAGAAGGGGAGGTGGCTGGGCCCGAGTCTTCCCAACAGAGTATACTAAATGGAAAGATAGTTGACTTGGTGAGATTCCTGCTCATTAAGTTTCGAAGGATGGAGCTAACCACCAAGGCAGAAATGATGAATAGGGCCATGAGAGATTATGAGGAGTACTATTCTGTGATCTTTAGTAAGGCCTCTGAGTGTATGATGTTGATCTTTGGTATTGACATGATGGAGGTGGACCCTTTTGTTCATGCATATTTCCTTTTTCCTGCTTTGGGGATTACCTATGATGGGATGATGCATGGGGTTCTAGGTGTACCCAAGACAGGCCTGGTGATAATTGTACTGTGTGTCATCTTCATAGAGGACAATTGTGTCAGTGAGGAGGTGTTCTGGGATGTGATGAATAGCCTAGGCCTGTATGCTGGGGTGAATCATTTCATATTTGGGGAGCCCAAGAGCCTCATCACTGAATATTTTGTGCAGGAAGGCTATGTGGAGTACAGACAGGTGCACAACAGCTCTCCTCCTCGCTATGAGTTCCTATGGGGCCCAAGGGCATATGCTGAAACCACCAAGATGAAAGTCTTGGAATTTTATGCCAGTATTGTTAAGAAGGATCCTAGATCCTACCATGAAAAGTATGCAGAGGCGTTGAGAGAGGAGCAAGAGTGGGCCTAGGCCAAAGAAGTACAGCAGATGGCTATTCCTGCTCTGAGCAACACAAGTCTACCACACTAACCATTTTAATTCCATATTATGGCAGGCAGAGCAGAAATGTAGTGAACTGCTGTGAAAAGAGTGTGAACCATTCTTTTTTTACTATTCTGTTTATGTGACTTTAGAAGGCTCTTTAAGATTTTGCTACTTATACTACAAGGTTTATTTGCTTGAGATTTTTAAATTTACAAATGACATTAGTAATGCATTTATTGTTGATCCAGGTTAGGAGAATTTTGTTATCTTGAGAACACACAGAAATGCTTTCTAATTTGTAATATGTAACAAGATATGAAAACATTAAAGTTGAAACTTCCTGGACAATGGAAAATAAATAAAGAACAGTATGAAATAATTTTGATTGACTTACTGTTTTTACTCTTTCATTCCAGTTAATTAATTAAAATTAAAACTAAAGTAAGCTAAATGGAATCTCTTCCTAAAACCTTCACTGAGGACCTGATCTTTGCAAAGTTCTGAGTTAGCAGTGACATGTAGGAGAAACCAGATCCCTCTCTACCCATGGTTAATTGGTACATAGAAGAAGCCAGATCCATGCTTTCTTCTAGATAAGGTGTGTGTAGGAGCCGCAGCCCTGTGGTGAAGAGAGAAGTTCTTTTAGACAATAAGCCCCAGTACAAGAAGGACTGCAAAGTGCTCTTCTTGGGTGAGTAGCACAGTGTGCCTTAAACTAAGACAACTTGAGAGGCTGGGAGAATTGATTGTTATTAAACTGAAAATTATTAAAGCCAGGCTCTCTGGAGGTGTGGCTGCTTTAGGGCTGAGAGAAGGGAAAACTGGTATTTTTAGTAAACTTCAGCATGGTGGAATCAACCTGGGATTCTCACCCAATGATCAAATTCTTTGATGTCACATGCAATCAGGGAGACAGTAACCCCAATACCTCAAAACACAAAACTAAAAATTTTAAAGAAGAATCCTGTCCTGAGACATGATTAGGAATTACAGCTGAATACATCTAATGCCCTCTAAGCTTTACTACTATGCTTTAAAGGAGGTTCTTCACACACATGGGGGAATCATGGAAAAGTGAAGCCTATAACTCCTACACAGGGCCACTTTTATCTATCTCCTTGGTCAGAGGAGACAGAGTTGACTGTTAAAATTACTTTAAATATTTCTTATGTGTATCAGTGTTTTTCTGGCATGTAAGTAAATGGGGGTACACATGTTCTGGTGCCTAGGGAGGCCAGAAGTAGGTGCCAGATTCTTTGGAACTGGAATTAGAATGTTAGCCTGCTAGTGCTGAAAACAAAACTTTGGTGCACAGAAAGAGAAACAAGTGCTTTGAATTAACCAAGCTATCTGGCCTCAGGTAAAGCTAAATTGAAAAAAGAATTATTTGTGTGTGTCTGTAAAGTATGAGGTCAATGCATGCATACCACTGTACATGTGTGGGCAGCAGAGGACAACTTTCACATTGTTTCTTGTCTTCCACCATGTTGAAGCAGGACCTCTCTTGCTTCTGTTGCTGTACTTTGTACTCCAGGGCTAGCAGTCCTGAGAAATTCAGGCCAGTTCTTCCTCTACCTCCACGCTCAAAAAAGAAGTGGCAGGATTTCAGTTGCACTCTGTTAAACCTCACTCAATGTGGTTTTGAGAAGTATATCTCAAATTGGCCGCCTGAAGCATTTAGCACTTTTACCCTCTGATTCAGCTTTTCAACCCTAAGATAACATTTACTTGAGTTATCTCCAGTACAGTTGTTGAACCATTGAAGATAGTGGTTTGCCTGAAAAATCCTCTGGGAGGGATGGAAGTGAGAAGCTGGTCTGTGACTCACACTCTAGGAGCATACCTGTAAGGGTGGTTAATCTGCACTCAGATTTTGAAGTGTGTCCAAAAAGAAGGAGGATTTAGTGAGTTTTATTCCAGAAATTTTATTGTGAGTGATTAGCTATATTGTGTCCCACTGGTCTAAACGTTCTCTGCTATATCCTAGCAACCATGGACAACAGTATGTCCCCAGGGTGGAAGAAACAAGGATAAAATTCTTAAAAAAAAAAAATCATCTGTCTTTCACTATGGTTACCCTAAAAAAACTGTACAGGTACCTTCAAAGGCAGAACACATATTCCAACAGCCCTATCAGACTGGCTCTATTATTTCCTAGTTGAAGAGCCCGATGGCTCCCAGACTTGGGAATTTTACAAATACCCACCTAAGAGGAGACAGTGCTGGGAAGAGACCAGGGTTCTTTATGCAGCTGTCTCTTAGCAGATGCTTCAATTGCCTCCTCTGGAGGCCAGAAAGTGTATCACACCATCTCTATATCTGACTTCCATGCTGACTTGTGCAGCTAATTAAATGTTCAGGCAAAGAATGGTCAGGTTGAACATGGAAGAAAATTACATTAAAAAGAAGAATACATGAATTTCAGGGTAAATCTGGTCTTAGAAGCCTAGCCAACAGATAAAGATACATAGGATACAGTAGCTACTTTTTGTTTTACATGGGCAACAGTTATAAAATTTCTATTTACCCCATTGCAATTACTATTCTACTACTACCTAAGCAGGAAGTAACACACATAATATTTTTGTGATAATATATACATTTATAGATATGATATTAATTAGTATTGCACATACTTCATAACACATGAATACATGGGTTATATGCATTGCTGCTACAAATATTCAAAAATACAAATGTGTCACAATTCTCTTAAAAAATCCTCATCAGGTGGCCTCCTCAAGATAATTCTAATATTATTTCTATACAGCTCTTCTGAATACTCTAGCATGACAGGTTTAACTCTATTTGATGTGGGAAAAAAAAACCTGGTGTGATTTTTTATGTTGACACATACTGTCATTCTTTAGGCTACAAGATCCTGTCTGTGTATTCTTCATAAAAGAACCATGTTGGGTTATGATTCCCAAATAATATTTCCTTCTATGTAATTTGAGCATGGAAGCAACTATGAAACCTCAGTCATTGACAAAAGCAAAAGTGGAATTAAACAAACTAAAACAAAACATCTGTCATGCCTTAAAGGGAGTATGTATGGAAAATTACTACAAACAAGTAAGAGAGACAGATATGTGAAGACAATGGAACCATAGGAGCACATTACTCTACATGGTAAATACCAGAGCAAAGAGGCACAGTGTGATTAAAATGTCACGGTTAATCCTGGAATGGGCATAAGCTCACCACCACCCCAACAAGGAAGGAACCCCAAAAGGCTGTTCACTTCATATCACATGTAACCATTCTCTAAGGAAAATCAGGGATTATGGAGGCATAAAAAATGATATCACATAGATCAGCTCAAGATAGCCAGACCCACACCAAGCAGTGTACAGCCAGATATATATATATATATATATATATATATATATATATATATATATATATACCAAAGCCCTTTTGAATGCTGTTTTCAGTTGTATTCTGTTCATGGCATTACGTTTTATAGTGACATTTCATGTTTTTTTTTCTTCCTGACAAACTATGAGTGGTCTTTAACTTTCCCTGTCTAGCTAGTGTTGCAGCTTTCAGAAACCTGATTTTTATCATTTTATTGGTTTAATTTTGACCCTATCTCAAAAAGCCAAAAATTAAAAATAAAAATAAAAGAAATAGAGGTTAAAATAAAGCCATAAAAAGATGAAAAATACACAGAGAGTCTGGATACTGTATGTTATTGTGTTGTCTTTAAATTGTTTGATGATGGATAAAGGAGCAAAAGCTGCTAAAAGACATTTGATTATAAATGCTGCTGGATTAATCAAATATATATTGGAAATGCTTTGACTTCAAAATTTAAGTCAAAAGATATGTTACTTTGAAGAAGAGGTTTTACTTTTGTTTCCACAGGAAATGAGGAACTGTTGATTCATTCAGTGTTAAGAAAAATCAGGTTTGACAAAGGAAGATCCCTTGAGAAATCTTTAGTAGGAACAGATTGATGTAGGAAGGTCATCTGTCTCTGTATTACTTTCATTGGTTAATAAAGAAACTGCCTTGGCTTTTGGTAAGACAACAGCTTAGATAGGAAGAGTAGACAGAATAGAATGCTGGGAGAAAGAAACAGAGTCAGGGAGATGCCATGCTTCTCCTACCCAAGACGGACAGTGGTTAGACTCATGCCGGTAAGCCACAGTCAAGTGGTGATACAGTTAATAGGATTTGGTTAATCAAGATGTGAGAGTTAGCCAAAAAGAGAGTAGAGCTAATGGGCCAGGCAATGTTTAAATGAATACAATTTGTGTGTTGTTATCTCAGGTGAGTCAGGGAGCCAGGATCCTGGCAGGAATGCAGCCCGCCACTCCTTTTGCAACAACAGATGGCCCGGATGTCTGAGTTCCACATCCAGAACAGATTCAAGACTGCTTCCTAGGATGATCAAGTCTCACAGGATACCCCAGTTAGGACTTGACCATAATTCTAAATTTTCTTTAGGTCCCAATAAGATTATTAGTACCCCCAATCAGCAGGAAGTAGCCTAGAAAACTATGCCCACATTCCCCCAAATAATGGATTATTGATATTTGCCTTTGTTTAGGATGTTGTTTACAAGTTGTTATGGATCACGGTCAGCAGAAAAGCTAAACAAAACCAACCCTCTAAAAAAGTAAATACCTACATAGGAGTTGCATCTGTAAAAGTTGATTGATTTCAACATCATAAATGTGGAGAATTAGGATTATTATTTCTCTTTGGCTATTTTTATCCTTTAAATAGCCATTCCTTGCTTATATCTTTATCAGATCTAAATCTTTTGAGTAATGAAAAACACTTGGAATTTATGCATAGATAATTTTAGAGTCAAGATGAAAGCTGAGGGTGCTTCGTAGAAACGCCATCCTAGATAGATAGTCCTGGATTCAGCAGTGTTACTTCTGAAGGTTCACCAAAAGGGTCTGAATTTCCAGAAGAAGCACTCATTTTTTTCTGCATCCTTAGTAGAGAACTTAAAAAATTCTAACCATGTTTGAGTTACATTGATTTTGAGAGATGCATCAGTGCTAACTTTAGGAATTAGTCTCCTTCCCACCATTCTACATTCACATATATGGGCTTGGGAGATAAAGGCTCATTATGTGAGGTTCCTGGAAGGGAAATAGTTATTCAGCATTTTCAGAATGTGAAAGCTTAAGATGGGCTGTATTTTAGGATAGAGGGTCTCCAAATAATGTAGCTCATGCTTGTGGTTAGCATACAACAAATTAGTACACATGAAGAGGAATAGTAGTACCTTAATCCTTCAATTCCTGGGGATTCTTTCTAGGCACCATTTTCCCAACAGGAAAGAGAGACTCATAACTAGTGAAAGAATCTAAGAAAAGATTATAGAAGTTTTGCTCTATCTGTATAGAGAGATTCCAGATTATTGGAGATTCTTCAGGGGATCTTCCTTGATCAAACCTGATTTTTCTTAGCCCAGAATGAATCCACAGCCTTTCATTTCCTGTGGAAACAAAAGCAAAACCTCTTCTCCAAACATACCTTTTGACCTAAATTTTGAAGTCAAAGCATTTTCAAAATATATATGTTGGATTACTCCAGCAGCATTTATAATCAAATATCTTTTAACATCTTTTGCTTCTTCCTCGGCCATCAAACAATTTAAACACAACACAATAATATATAGTGTTAAGACTCTCTGAGTATTTTTCATCTTTATGTGGTTTTATTTTAACCTCTATTTCTTTTATTTTTAATTTTTGGATTTTTGAGACAGGTTTTCTCTGTGTATCTTTGGCTGTCCTAGAATTCACTCTGTAGACCAGGCTGTCCTTGAACTCACAAAGAACTGCCTGCCTCTGTTTCCCAAGTGTTGGAATTAAAGGTGTTTACCACCACACCAACTACTCCAGATAATATTAATATTCCATTTTTGGTATGCTGCATAATATAGAGTCCTCTCTCCTTCATCTGGAGTGGTGCAGATTCTACCCATAGGATCCATTTCAGTATTTCTTTGAGAGGAGTTGACCACCTAAGTTTCCTAAAGATGAAAACTGGGAGTGGATATAAGGATCCCTAGTCTAGATAAGCATACCAAGGTTAATCAAGGTTCACTGTGTCCTTTTGAGGGACTTATACTAAACTGAGACTGAAAAATGAATCTTTTCATAAGTTTTCCAATCTGCATCTGGGAACTTGGAGGACATTTTGTGAGATTCCTGAGACATGACTGTGCTTTTGAAGCTAAGGTAAACACTCAGGGTGAACTCTAAAAGCCTCTTTCAGGATAGAAGGCTCCCAAATAATAAAGTTTCATGCCTGTGATCAGCATAGTTACAAGTGAGGCCCACTTATATGTTTGGATTCCTCACTCTTTCATTCCCTGGGACCTTTTTATCACCAGTACCATTTTTAGACTTTGTCAGAGAGAAATGAGGAGACATGAGAGTGGGCTGTGTAAGCTAGACTCTTGGCAGAGAGACCCCAGATTATATAATTCAGCTAGTGTCCGTCACTTGTGGAAATGAGCCCCTTCTGCTCCTTCTAGAAGATGGGAAGTAACCCTATCCATAGGTGGTGTAGGAGGTCTTTCTGTATTTCTGTTGCTTTCATTGGTTGAATAAAGAAACTGCCTTGGCCTTTTGATAGGGCAGCCCTTAAATGGTCAGAGTTGACAGAACAGAATGTTGGGAAGAAGGGAAGTGTGGCAGACACCATGAATCTCCAGTCACATGGTGATACACAGATTTAATAAAAATGGGTTAATCAAGATGTGAGAGTTAGCCAATAAGAGTCTAGACCTAATGGGCCAGGCAGTAATTTAATTAATACAATTTCTGTGTGGTGATTTCGGGGATTAAGCTAGCCAGGTGGCGGAACACAGCCCACTCCTCCTCTACAACACATAGAAATTGCTTCAGAGTTTTCCAAATGAAGGGACATGATATATTCCGAGTAAAATGGGACAATTGGAGTAGGACTCTGAAGGCCCATCCAGATAAATAAATTGGGATAATAAAGTTACACTGTATTTTTTGAGGGTTCTGTGCCAAACTCTGTATGACTTGTAGGAACTAACCCTCCACAAACTTCTGCTTGATGGGACATGGGGGAGTCTCAGAGCCATATTGTGAGGTTCCTGGAGCTTAGAGGATACCTCAGTGCTGACTTATAATAGTCCCCATATTCATTCTTTCACACTCACATCCAGGTACTTGGGGGGTATTAGAGCCATTTTATCAGTTTTCTGAAAGGGAAAAGATCACTCCATACTTTCAGAGTCAAGCTGAAAGCATAGGATTGATTCTAAGAGCCTCCTTTGTGATAGAAGAACTGCAAATAATGCAGATTCACCCCTTTGCTTAACATTATACCAGAGAGGTCCCACTTGAAGGCAGCAGTCGCTTGCTCAGTCAGTCCTTGGAAATTCTACTGAGGACCCATTTTAGAAGGTTCTGAAGATGAAGACTGCTTTTTTCCTTGAAAGTCTGGTCAGAGAGTAGACTGAGAAAGCCCACTCCAGATAGAGGCTCCCACAATATTAAAGCTGTACCAGTGGGGTGAGCACTGCACCAAATGATGGAACATATGGGCAGTAGAGGTCCTGAGTTTTTTGTCAGTCTGTAATTGTGGATAGTGCAGAGGAGTGATGTTTACATGTCTGTTTAGATCATATTTCAGCTTTCAAGGTACATTTAGCACTGGAGAGTGGACTGCAGAAATCCCACTCCATTTAGATAGTGCCCAAATAAATCAACTGTGGTGTATTTCAAGGAATAAATCTCTTATTCTCCCTTTCCTGTTAGGAACCAGGAGCCAGATTCAGAAAGAGATTAGGAGATTCAGAAAGAGAAGAGGCAATGTGCCTATTGGTAAAAATGTGAATACTTATTGGGCTGTGAAATCTCCACCGTAGATAGAAAAGATGAGACAATCAAGCCACAATGTGCACTTTTTTCACCCCGAAACAAAGTATGCTTCAACTGGGGAAACGAGCTTCTCCCCTATCTTCACCATCTAATTTTGGGAATGAGTTTCCTGCCCTTCAGATCACACATGGGTCTCCATTCTCTAATCAGCCCTGGAGACACTGGGGAGAATATAATCGAACTCAATGCACCACTTTGTTACATTTTGTAAAGTTATCAGGGAAGTGTGGGTCTTGTTCTGGGGAAAAGCCTCATAACTGCAGAGGTAAAATACTGGAGCCCTGAAGTAGGATCTACTATGGAATAATCCTTCTGTACACTGTAGGAATATATGTCACTATGACTGCTTTAGTTAACAAGCTGAATGGCCAATAGTGGAACATTATAACGTTAGGTGGGAAGACGAAACTGTCAATGATGAGCTGAGGAAAGGTAGAGTGAGAGGCCGGGTCAGCCAGCGGGAAAGGAAGCAGGACCTGTAGAAAATGAACTTACAAGCCACGAACCATGTGGCAAAGTATATGTAAGATATATGTGTTAAATTAGATGTAATTGTTAGCTAGCAAAAAAAAAAAAAAAAAAAACTGAGCATTGGCAGAGCATTTGTAATTAATATTAAGCCTCTGAGTAATTATTCAAGAGTTAGCAAGGCAGGATGAATAATCTCTACGAGGACCCAGAAAGACGTCTGATTCAAGGTATCCAAACTGCCTCTGCTTTCAGCCTAGACTGCTCCATGGAAAGACAATGGACCAAAGATGCTTTTTCCTTTTCCGAGAGTAAGGTGGGAATCAAGGGTGACCTGAGGGCTATCAGGGGCTTTTTGAGGAGTGAATAGGAAAACCTTTATAATTCCTAGGACAGTATATAACTACCGCTCAGTCTGTGAGTCTAGAGAAACTCCACCCAGGTTATACAGATGTGCTCCATTTTCACTCCTGTCTCCTCTTTAAGGAAGGAGAGTTTGTTAAGCAAGAGAAACAGAGTCAGAGAAGCAGAGGGAGCCAGGTGATTTTGCCAGAGGAGGTATTTGGTAACTACAAGTAGTCTAGGTAAGTAACTGTGGTATGAATTGGACCTGTGATAAGAATTAACATCCTCACAAGTCAGGGACCATAGGGAGCTGTATGTACACTATTCTGATGCCTTCAAATTTCTGACTGGGGGGCTGTTGTGAATGGCCTCTCTTAGGCTTCTCGAATTGGGGTAAAAATGCTGGCAGCGGACCATCTCAGTGCTAGTGTTGATGTCAGGTGAGCCGAGAGACACACATGAAAAGCAGAAGGAGTCATTGTGTGGACCTTCCTTAAGGACTCAAAATAAAGCAAACTATAAAAGGATAATGCTATCTGGCTATGTGATAGTGTCAGTCCTTAGCCACATTAAGTGTTTTGATTTTTAAAATTATCTCAAAAAGAAATGTGTGCATATTTGGAGAGATGAATTCTGGTGTAAAGGGGAGATATTAAGAAGCACAAAAAAGTTCAAGTGTACTTAGGGAGTACCATCTTAGCGGAGGTAAGTCATCACTGGGGATCCCATACAAAGGCTGACAGGATAAGAGTGTGTCAACAACTCACTTCACCTGGGAGGTAAGGAACTAGAAGAGAGTGGGGGCATACAGGCAGAGAGATCTCAAGATATGGCAAGGTCCAAGTAAGGAAACCAAAGGATGGCGAAAGGAACGTCCAGTTCAGACACAAACAGAGATACCACAAAAGTCTTCCTAGAACCCTGTCTCTCTCACAGTCCTCGGCAAAACTCTTACTCTGGAACTTGTATTCTGTTTTCAGGACTTTGTCTAGGGGAACATAAAGATCTTCTAAAACACCACTTGGTCAAAGTCATCAAAAGGAGGATCAGGTATGTGGGAGGACTCATGGTGAAAAATGAGACAGTCCCACCAGCAACACAGGGGACCAAGTACCCAGTTAGCAGTGGAAAATCCAAGCACTTTGTTAGGATCCTTTTCTCTTAGCTCTATTTTCCCTTAACAGAAATAAACCTTTGCTTTAAGAAAGGAGTCACTTCGATTGCAGAAAATTTTTAGACCTCTCCATCTATCCAGGTGAAGATCAGGTTGGTATCCAGTCCTTGCATAAAGGGCCCATAATGAATTGGGAAGCAGTCCCCCTGAAAAGGTGTAAGGAGGTGTGCAGAACCCACACTATTCTATCTCACAGCCTTTTGTTCTATCTTAGAAGCTCAGACACTTGTTCTGAGACTGTACTTAGGCAAAAGAGGTACACCCCAATGAGCCCCTTTCAGACTCTTAGAGCATAAGAAGGACCATATTTCTTGGCTCTAGAACACCACTTAAGGAAAACCTCTAGCATTTTGAGAACCATCCAAAGAGCAGCTTTCAGAAGTTATTCATCTTCTCCTTTTCTTTCCCAAGTCTGTGAATCTTAATCACTGGACTTGTTTGTGAACCTGAACTTGCCTGTTCTTTCAAAGGAAACTTAAGGTGAATCCTACTGAAAACAGGAAGATCTTGAACCTCCCAGACCATCCTCAGGCCCAAAAGGAGGAAAGGGGCCCAGAGGGTGCTCAGGTTCCCATGCATGTGATAAGGAGGTGGAACCCACTGCTACCATCTCAGGGTATGTATCTGTTTGAAGAATGCTCAATTCTTTCCAGAGTTCTCAGAAAGCCTTCTCTCCTCCCACTGGTGTGAGCTCCATTGCAAGATCACCATCTGCTGAGGGCTCTGGCAATCAAGCTAGCAAATTGGCTAACCCAGAGTTAGCCCTGCCTGATACACTAAACCAAATGATAGTTGATTTAGTGAGTTTCCTGTTCATCAAGTATAGGAGGAAACAGTGGGCAACTAGGGCACAAATGCTGGATAGGGTTATGAGAGATTATGAGAATTACTACCCTATGATATTTAGTAAGGCTTATGAATGCATGAGGCGGGTCTTTAACATTGACATGATACAAGTAGACCCCTTTGTCTAATTGTACATCTTGATACTGTCCTAGTGATCACCTATGACAGAATGTTACATAGTATTCTGGGAGTACCCAAGATGGACCTGATAATTAAACTGCCATGTGTTTCATCCTCACAGAAGAAAACTGTTGGTGAGGACATAGTCTGTCATGTGTTAAATATTATGAGACTGTATGTTGGGAAAAATGATTTCATATTTGGGTTTGCCCAAAAGTCTCATTACTGAGGAGTTTGTGTTAGAAGGGTATGTGGAATATAGGCAGATGCCCAACAGCTGTTCTCCTCTCTATGAGTTCTGTTTTTTTGCCAGCTTCATTAATCAGAATCCTAGAGCCTACAACTCCAGGTATGCAAAGGCTTTGGTAGATGAGATACAGAGGACCTAGGCCTGAATTGCCCAACAAATAATACTCCTGCTCTGACCAGCCCACACTCTAGTTTCCTGGTAGTTTTCAGTCATTATCAGGTCAGGCAGTGCAAGAGATCTAAGGACTATACCCTCATTGGAGTGCTGGTGGGAGGAGTGTGGGAACCATTTCTTTCTTCCTGTTCTGACTGGGTAACTTAGGCAATCTTGGCATTGTAAAATACTGATACTTTTACTTCAAAGTTTATTAGCTTGAGACTTTTAAGGTTACAAATGACATTAGTTATACATACATAATTGTTGATCCATGTTAGGAGGCTATTATTATCTTCAAAACAAATGAGAATGACCTCTAATTTGAAATATGTCACAAAATAACCAAGACATTGAAATTGAAATTTCTTGGACCATGGGAAAGAAATTAGCATTAACATGAAGAACAGAATAAAATTAATTTTTTTTCTTGTCTTACAGTGTTTACTTTCTCATTCTGGTTAAGTAATTAAAATTAAAACTAAAGCAAGCTGAATGTAATCTGTTCCCAAAACCTTCACTGAACAAATGCACTTAGCAAGGCCCCGTGCTAGCAAGGGAACATAACAGAAGCCATGTCCATCATTAGTCATACAAAGGTACACTGCAGGAACCACAGCTCTGTGATAAAGGCAGTGAACAGTATTTTAGACTCCAAAGACAAGTGCAGGGGGGCTGCAGATGACTCTTCTGGAGTGATCATCCCAACATCAGTGCTATAAACCAAGGAACTTGGGAGACTGGAAGAGTTGATTGTAATTAACTGGAAAGGAGCTCAGGCCAGGATCTTGGGAGATTTGGCAGCCTTAGGGATGAGTGATTTTGATCTTAGCCATTCTGACAGGTGTAAGATGTAGCTCAAAGTCGTTTTGATTCACATTTCCCCAATGGCTAAGGATGATAAACATTTTTTAAATGTTTCTCGGCCATTTGAATTTCCTCTGCTGAGAATTTTGTTTAGATCTGTACCCCATTTTTAATTTGATTATTTGCTTTTTTTGATATCTAGGTTCTTAAGTTCTTTATGTAATTTGGCTATTAACCCTCTGTCAGATATGGAGCTAGTAAAAAACCAAATCTCTTTTGTAGGGTGCTGTTTTGTTCTCTTGATGATATCGTTTGTCTTAAAGAAGCTTTTCACTTTTATGAGGTCCAATTAGTTAATTGTTCTTAGTGCCTGTGTTATAGGTCTTCTGCTCAGAAAGTTGTCTCCTGTGCCAATATGTTCAAAGCTATTCTCCACTTTCTTGTCTCTCAGATTTAGTGTATCTGGTTTTATATTGAGGATTTTGATCCACCTGGAATTGAGTTTTGTGCAGAATGATAGATATGGATCTATTTGCATTCTTCTACATGCTGGTATCCAGTTATACCAGCCCCACATGTTGAAGACACTTTCTTTTTTCCATTGTATAATTCTGTCTTCTTTGTCAAAAATCAGCTGTCCCCAGGTGTGTGGATTTACATATTGGTCTTCAGTTCAATTCCAGTGAAAGACCTGTCTGTTTTTATGTCAAACCATGCAGTTTTTAGCACTACAACTCTGTAGTACAACTTATAACCAGAGATGACAATACCTCCAGAAGTTCTTTTATTGAATAGGATTATTTTAGCTATTCTGGATTTTTTGGTTTTTCTTGTGAAGTTGAGTATTAATCTTGTAAGGTCTGTAAAGAATTGTGTCCAGATTTTCATTGGAATTGTGTTGAATCTGTAGATTAATTTTGGTAAGATTACCATTTTTATTATGTTAATAATACTGGCCCATAACATGGGAGATCTTTCTTTTTTAGCCTATTCATCATTTGTATATGAGAATGCTACTGATTTTTTTTTAGTTAATCTTGTATGCAGCCAATTCACTACTGGTGTTTATCAGTCATAGGAGTTCCTTGGTAGAATTTGTTTTTTTTTTTTTTTTTTTTTTTTTTTTTTTTTTTTGCTTTTTCGAGACAGGGTTTCTCTGTGGCTTTGGAGCCTGTCCTGGAACTAGCTCTTGTAGACCAGGCTGGTCTCGAACTCACAGAGATCCGTCTGCCTCTGCCTCCCAAGTACTGGGATTAAAGGCGTGCGCCACCACCGCCCGGCTGCTTGGTAGAATTTTTGGGGTATTTTTTGTATACTATTCTATCATTTGCACACTTTGACTTCTTCCTTTCCAATTTATGCCCTGTTGATCTCCTTTAGTTGTCTGATTGCCCTAGCCAGAACATTAAGTACTATATTGAATAGATATGGCATGAACTACCTTGTCTTATTCCTGATTTTAGTGGAAATGTTTTGATTTTCTCTACATTTAACTTTATGTTGGCTGTAGGCTTGCTTTAAATTGCCTTTATTATGTTTAGATATGTCTTTTCTATTCCTGATCTCTCCAAGACCTCTGTCTTGAAAGGTTTTGAAATTTGACAAAGATTTTTTTCAGAATTTAATCAGATGATCCTGTGTTTTGTTTCTTTCAGTTTGTTTATATAGTGGATTACATTGAAATATTTTCACATGTTAAATTATCCCTACATGTCTGGAATGAACTGTACTTGATCAAGGATGATCTTTTTGATGTGTTGTTAGATTTGGTATGTGAATATATCATTTAGTATGTTTGTGCCAATGTTCAAGAGGGAAATAGGTCTGTAATTGTCTTCTTTGTTGATTCTTTGTATAGATTGGATAACAGGGTGACTGTGGTCCCATAAAAATGAATCTGGAAATGGTGGTCTTGTGTCTATTCTGTGGAATAATTTCTGGAGTATTGGTATTAGCACTTCTTTGAAGATCTGATAGAATTCTATGCTAAGGCCATCCAACCCTGGGCTTTCTATGCTTTGTGGTGTGGGAGAATTGTCTGTATTCTGTCAGTCATGTTATAAATAAACGCTGATTGGCCAGGTAGGAAATATAGGTGGGAAAACCAGACAGGAAGTAGAAATGATGTAATGAGAACAGGAGAATTCTGGGAAGGAGGAAGTTGATTCCTCGCACTCCTTTCCAGACCACAGAAGCAACAGGATGTGATCTGCCCCACTGAAAAAAGGTACTGAGCCACATGGCTAACATAGAACAGAAAAATGGGTTAATCAAGATGTGAGAGTTAGCCAGTGAGAGGCTAGAGCTAATGGGCCAATCAGCTTTATAACTTATAGAGATCTATGTGTGATTTTCTTTGAGGCTAAACAGGTGGGGGCAGGACAAAAACCCCAACAACAGGCTGGCCCCTCCAAGTTACAGAATGGCGCCCACGTGGATAACTTCATCCACAAAAAGTCTGAGAAAGCTTGGGAAAGACTAGAGTAAAGCATTTCGGTTTTCAGCCATAGCAGGAAAAAAAGCTGCTGTTTTAAAATGCCCGCTTTCTGGGCCTTCCTGCCAGGGAAAACCCTGACTCTTTCAAGCATGCAGTCTGGACTATGGAGCTATGGATACATTGTTGCAACTTGCTTCCTGGCAAGAAAACCTTAGGAGCTTTTGACTGTTGATTACTATTACAGCTTGCTTGCTGGCAAAGACCTTCAAACGCCATAGAGTTGTGTCAAAAAACTTTTCCATATTCCTTAGCAAATTAAAGACCCATGTGGTCAGAAAAAGAGAGATATACAGTAAAGAAAACCTATAAATGGCTTACAGAGAGAGAGGGAGAGTAGACTGGGAGGCAGAGACAGACGGATCTCTGTGAATTCGAAGATAGCCTGGTTCACAGAGGGAACTCCAGGACAAAGATATACAGAGAACCTGTCTCAAAAAGCCAAAAGTTAAAAGTAAAAATAAAAGAAATAGAGGTTAAAATAAAGCCACGTAAAGATGGAAAATACACAGAGAATCTTGATACTGTATGTTATTATGCTCTCTTTAAATTGTTTAAATGCTGAGGAAGGAGCAACAGCTGCTAAAAGATATTTGCTTATAAGTGCTGCATAATTAATCCCAGATAGGTATTTTGAAAATAACTTGGCTTCACAGTTGAAGTCAAAAGTTATGTTACTTTGGAGAAGACATTTTGCTTTTGTTTCCACAGAAAATGAGAGGCTGTGGATTTATTCAGAGTTAAGAAAAATTTAGTTTGATCAAGGAAGACCACCTGAGAAGTCTCCAGCAGGAATAGATGGCCCAGATATCTGAGTTCTTCATACAGAACAGATTCAAGACTGCTGCCTGAGATGATCAAGACAGGACTTGAACATAACTCTTAATTTTCTTTAGGTCCTCATAAGATTATCAGCGCCCCCAACCAGCAGGAAGTAGGCTGAAATACTATGCCCACATTCCCCCAAAATGGACTATGAGTATTTTCCTTTTTTTTTTTTTTAAAGAAGGGGAAGTGGTGTGGGAGAATTGTCTGTATTCTGTAGTCATGTTATAAATAAATACTGATTGGCCAGGTAGGAAATATAGGTGTGTAGTAATAAGAGCGGCGGGGCTGCGTCCCCAGCACCAGGCTGCCCGTATGGCTTTACCCAAAATAATTACATGGAAACTATATTCTTTTAATCACTGCCTGGCCCATTAGCTCCAGCCTCTTATTTGCTAGCTCTTACATATTGTTCTAACCCATTTCTAATGTTCTGTGTAGTACCATGAGCTGGCTTACCAGGAAAGATCTTAACCTGCGTCTGTCTGGAGTGGGAGAATCATGGTGACTCCTGACTCGGCTTCTTTCTCCCAGCATTCTCTTCTGTTTACTCCACCCACCTAAGGGTTGGCCTATCAAATGGGCCTAGGCAGTTTCTTGATTAATTAACCAATGAAAGCAACAAATTAATACAAGACCCACCTCCATCATTTCCCCTTTTTCTGTTTAAACAAAAAAGAAAGGCTTTCACTTTAACATAGTAAGATTACATATAGCAAAACAGTTATCAAGCAAGAATTACAGTTATAATATTTATATCTATTTTATCTTTTATCATAACTAAGGAAAACTATAACTATCTACTCTTCAACTCCATCAAAGACTCCAGAAGGATATAATATTACCTAAGCAAACAAGAAATCCAAAACTCTAGAAATGACAGAGACATTTCGCTGCCTGTACAGTCACCCAAAGTTCTTTTGTACCGTTGGGGCATCCATCTTCAACCTACAGGCCCATAGAATCCAGCAGACATTTCCATGAAGCAGGGAAATTCCAAAGACAGTTCAGTCACTTTTTGCTATGTCCTGCAGAATGGCTCACAGACTCTTTTATGAGTCAGGAACCCTGAAAAACCATCTCACCTTTAGGCAAGTTTAGCAGTCCTCTTTTTGCGGATTTTCTGTGTCCAGTTTATGCAACAGTCCAGGCAAGAGCAGTTTTTTTGCCCAAATGGCTATCAAACTCCTTAAGGAGCCTCTTCGGTGCCCATCTTCCTCTTGAAGTAGATTGGTGCTGCCAGGAGCAGACGTGTCTCACTGTCATGAAAAGCCCTAAGTTATTAAAACATTAAATGCCATATTCTGCAGTCTTTGAAAGATATGAAGAACGCCTATCTAGCTGAAATATATCTATGTACATCTAGAAAATCTAACTAACATGACTAAAAGCTTGATAATTATCGAAAACCAGACAGGAAGTAGAAATGATGCAATAAGAACAGGAGAATTCTGCGAAGGAGGAAGTTGATTCCTCACACTCCTTCCCAGACCACGGAAGCAACAGGATGTGATCTGCCCCACTGACAAAAGGTACTGAGCCACATGGCTAACATAAATCAGAAAAATGGGTTAATCAAGATGTGAAAGTTAGCCAGTGAGAGGCTAGAGCTAATGGGCCAATCAGCTTTATAATTTATGGAGACCTATGTGTGATTTTCTCTGGGAATAGACAGCTGGGGGTACCTGGCAGGACAGAAACCCCAACAAACAAAACAAACCTAGCCCCTCCATGTTACAGCTTTGGAGACTTTTAATTACTGCTTTTATTTCCTTGGGGGTTGGATGTTTTTTATATGGTTTATCTGATCTTGATTTATCTTTGGTAAGTGGTACTTATTCTGAAATTTGTTCATTTCCTTTAGATTTTCCAATTTTGTGGAGTATAGGTTTTTGAACTATGACCTAATTATTCATTGGATTTCCTCGTGGTTTGTTATTATATCCCCCTTTCCATTTCTGATTTTGGTGACTTGAATATTCTCTCTCTGACTTTTAGTTACTCCAGATAAAGGCTTACCTGTCTTGTTGATTTTCTTGATGAACCAACTCTTTGTTTCATTAATTCTTTTAATTGTTTTCTTTGTTTCTATTTTAATGATATTAGTCCTCAGTTTGATCAATTTCTACCATCTACTTCTTCTTCTTCTTTTTGTTTTAGAGCTTTCAAGTGTGCTGTTAGGTTGCTAATATGAGATCTCTGCACTTTCTTTATGCAGGCAATTTGTGTTATGACTTTTTTTTTTTGTAGCTCCACTTTCATTGTGTCCTGTAAGTTTGGGTACGTTGTGCATTCATTTTCATTGAATTCTAGGAAGTCTTTAATTTCTTTATCTCTTCCTTGATCCAGAGGTGATTCAGTAGGGAGTTGGTCAGCTTCCATGAGTTTGTAGGATTTCTGTTATTGAAATCCAGCTTCAGTCCATGATAGGGTCTGATAGGATAGAGGGGGTTATTTCATTTTTTTTTTTGTTTCTGTTAAGACTTGCTATGTGACTGAGTATGTGGTCAAGTTTTTGAGAATGTTCCATAGGTGATGAAAGAAGGTATATTATATTCTGTTTGGATGAAATGTTATATAGACGTCTGTCAGTTACATTCGATTAATAATGTCTGTTAACTCCATTATTTTTCTGTTTAGTTTTTTGTCTGGATGGCCTGTTCATTGGTAAGAGCAGTGTAATGAAATCTCCCACTATTAATGATTGAGGCTCAATGTATTATTTAAGCTTTAGTAATGTTTCTTTTATAAATATAGATGCCCTTGCATTTGGGACATAGATATAAATAATTGAGATGCCATCTTGGTGTATTTTCTTTGATGAGTATGAAATGTCCTTCTCCTCTTTTTAATTAATTTTGTTTTGGTCTATTTTGTTAGATGTTAGAACAACTACCTTAGTTTTCTTCTTAGGTACATTTGCTTGGAAAATCTTTATCCAATCCTTTAATCTGAGGTAGTTTCTGTGTCTGCTGTTGAAGTCTGTTTCTTATATGCAGCAAAAGGACCCACACATAGGCAGCCTACCAGCAGTCCTCCTTCATTCACTCTGTATACCCAATTCCTACTCCCCTCTTAATTACCATATCCCAAACCCAAACTGAAGCAGAGACCCCCTGATGCACCAAAGGTTAAGCTAACCACCAGAAGTCCAGCCCCCAACTTAGACAGAGACTTCTTACTGGATCAGAAGTCACATTGACCACCAATTAATCAAGCCCTGTTTTAATATCCATTCTGTTAAACTTTTCTTTTTATTAGGAAATTGAGTAAATTAATACTGAGAGGTATTAATGACCCATGATTTTTAATTTTTGTTATTTTCGTGGTGGTGCTGGTGATAGTGTGTGTGTGTCTGTCTGTGTTTGTGTCTTTGTGTGTATATGTATAACCCTTCATTGGGCTATGCTTCTGTGAGATTATTTATCGCCTATACTTTTATGGGTGTACTTAAGCTCCTTGGGTTGGAATCTTCTAATATCTTCTGTATGGCTGGATTTACTGAAAGTTATTGTTTAAATTTAAGTTTGTCATGAAATATCTTGTTGTCTCAATCTATGTTGATTAAAAATTTTGTCTGGGATAGTAGTCTGGGCTGCCATCTGTAGTCTATTAGAGTCTACAAGACATCTACCCAGGACCTTTGGGCTTTTAGAGACTCAATTGAGAAGATTGTTATAATTCCAATGTTCTGGTTTTTTTATATGGTACTTGGTCTTTTTTCCTTGCAGCTTTTAATATTCTTTCTTTGCTTTGTCTGTTTAGTGTTTTTATTTTTATGTGGTACAGGGACTTTCATTTTGATACAATCTATTTGTTGTTCTTTAAGACTCTTTTACTTTTACCTAGATTTCCCATTTCCAGAATTCCTAAAGTTTGTGTTTATTGTTTCTATTTCTATTTTCAAATCTTGAACAATTTCCTTCATCTTTTTGCTTGTTTTTGGTTTATTTTTTGTTTTTTCTTTGCTTTCTTGTAATTCTTTAAGGGTTTTATGTATTTCCTTTTTTTATTTGTCTTTTCATTGATATCTTTAATTTTTTTTTAAATTTCCTATGTAATGATGACTATCATCTTCATAAAGTTGAGTTTAAGGTTTTTTTTTTTCCTTATGCATCAGCAGTTCTTGCTGTTGTAGGATAGTTAGACACTAGTGGCGACATATTTCCCTAGCTCTTGTTGATTATATTCTTACATTGACATTTAGGCATCACAATTATAGGTCAAGGAGCCAATTTCTGAGCTTGTCCTTGTTAGTGGTTGTTTTATTCCTTGGGTTCTTCTGATATTTATGGCCCTAATTAATTGGTGGTCAATGTGACCTCTGATCTAGTAAGAAGTCTTTGTCAAGTTGGGGGCTGAACTTCTGGTGGTTAGCTTGACCTTTGGTGCATCAGGGGTCTCTGCTTCAGTTTGGGTTTGGGATATGGTAATTAAGAGGGGAGTAGGAATTGGGTATACAGAGTGAATGAAGGAGGACTGCTGGTAGGCTGCCTATGTGTGGTTCTGGTGGCAGGTGTGGTCTCTGGTCCAGTAGGAAATCTCTGCCTGAGCTTTCATATCTGTTTTACTGAATTTACCTGTTCTTTAATCTGTCATGGTCTGCACCAGTTCTTCTGACCGGTGTGGCCTTCACCTGTACAGCAAAATTCTATTATAGTTGAGGACAGAAGCACTGCAGTGGGGTGGGGGGTTAGAGCAAGACAGGGCAGGCAATGGAATAGGTCTTGGGGAACTGAATCTAGGATCTAGGGGTCAGGGGATTTCTGTAGGTAGTTGGATCATTTACCCGTTCTTCTGACTGGTCTGACCTGCTTCTGGTTAGTAGACCCTTACTATTTTTTCTATAGTTTATACATGATATGCTTTATAAGGTCTAAACAGCTTTTTAAAAAGTATCTTCTTTCATTCTTTTCTGCCTACAGTGATTAAAATACTTTCCTCAACCCATCAGAGCAACTAAGAAAGTTTACATTTTGAGGTCTTGCTTGGTTTTAAAATCACAGTTAGGAGCCTAGTATCCTTTTACCACCTGTGTGGTACTTTTGTCATCCAGTACTTCTGGAACATTTTCATCCTTAAAGTATGAGCTTCACACCGCACTCTAACCCTTGCCAACTACAAAATGAGACATGGCCAGAAGCACACAATCTTCTTTTTGTATCTTCACACATACTATAATCCAGATCCCATATCTGACAGACAGGCAAGATTTTGCTTATCAGTGAATATCCCTGAGTGCCTGACAGTGGTGACTTGGGATCTATAGGGCTCTTGCCGTGGAATGGGGACTTAAATACCTATCTGCCGTCTGCTATTGCCTCCTTCCAAAAATATCTTCACTCCTAAAATCTGCTAAAAGATCGACTGTGAGGAATGCATGTCAAATAATGGAAGAACACCCCACAAATTCTCAGCAGTGTGAGAACTCTCTCCAAAAGGATTCCTCTTTCCATGATGGTATACATGCTCTAATTATCCTAAGTATCTTTTGAGATACTATACTCTTCATTCTGAAGATTCAGAGGATTAGTTATTTCCATGCTTTCTGATATATTTTATATTTATATGTATGTAAGTAAGCATATACATGTAAATTAGAATATTTAGACTACTAATGATCTTTAAACTTTCTTAATTACAACACTGTTTTGCCAATGGCTCAGGTGATGTGGCCTCCTTAACACTTAAGCATATTCCTAGATGGCTCTTCCATCTTAAATTAACCCATTTCTATTAATTTATGTATTGTCATGTGGCTGTGACTTACTGATAATGTTCTAGCATCTTTCTTCTTCAGCAACTACATGACATCACTTTGACTCTGCCTACTCTCTATATCTCTGTTCAGGTTTTCTGCCTGGCTTTACTCTGCTAAGCCATTGCCTAAAACAACTTTATTCATCTACCAATGAAAGCAATACATATACAAAGGACATCCCACATCAGTCAAAGTTCAAGATCCTTAGATAAAATTTAATGTTTGAATCTCTAAGAAAGTCTTAAGTATTGATCCATTCTTAATAGTGTTTACTGAAAAATAAAAACAAAAATGAAAACAAAACCAAATAAAAAACTTTGTTTATCCTTTTATGAAATGGACATTTAAAATCTGTAACTAGATCATAGCTTTATATATTTTCTGTTGGACAGAGTCTTTACCCTTTAAGTAGTTAATCATTGCTTTTCATGTAAAATAATCTGTTTAGAGAGTTTTCCCTATTTAGAACATTCATACTCAATTATATAGTAATTCTAAAACTAAGTGTATTAGCTAAGTATTTAAATCTATATATAAATTTTGTCTTTTATATAGTTGACATAATAAATGGATTATAAATGATATCGAATTATGATAATGAATATTCTAAATTAGTTACAGATTCTTCTTCAAAAAGTAAAGAAAATAAGATATTTCATCAACTTAAAAAAATACCATATCAAAAACTCCACTCTGTCTGAAGGAACAGAATTGTACTGAGGTACTTCTAACTGATTCCTTGATTATAATACTCCAGGAAGTTGAAAATTCTCACATAATTTGAGAAGACATTTGTTTGAAAATGATGGACGATATTCGTCTTAAACATTGTTTACAATTGAGTACCCTGAGTGGCTAAATATTTCTTTCAGTTTCTATCTTTCTTTAATAATTTTATAATTAGAGTATAATAAATTATTTATGATATTTAATATTTCATATAGTATATTCCTAAATTATAAAATAATGCTAATCTTCAGTTTAAATGAAGTGTCAAAATATGTACCTGCATTAATCATATTTTCATTGTGATTCTTTGCTTACCTAAACCCCTACATTATTCAAAATTAGTTTTTACATTTTAAAGATTCAAGTGTTGTAATTATCTTTATAAATACACCTTTCCCCATAAATCAGTATAATTCAGATAAAATAAAAAAAGCTAGTTTTAAAGTTAAACTTTACCTCCATTATTCTAGCTAGAGATACACAAAAATCTGGGTTAACTCTTTTTATCTAGAATATAGAAAACTCATAAATTTCTGATAGCAACATTCATATATACTGATGTTTGATGATTGAATTAATATCTAACATACATTATAATAAAATTAGGTGGCTGATGTGGGATTCCTCTCTTATGATGTAAATACCATTGGTTAATAAAGAAGTTGCTTTGGGCTTATTACAGCACAGAATGGGGCAAGGAAGGAATTCCCTGCAGATAGAGGAGAAGAGAGTAGGCTGAGTCAGAAAGAAACCATGTAACTGATGCAGGAGACAGATGCTGGACAGAATTTTACCAGTAGACCACAACCGCATGGAGATGAATAGGTTAATAGAAATGGGTTAATTTAAGAAATCAGAGTCAGAAATATGCCTAAGTGATTGGCCAAGCAGTGTTGTAATAACACAGTCTCTATATAATTAGTTTGGATCTGGGCAGCCTAGAAATGTACAAGAAACCTCCGCCTACAGGTGGCTTTTAAAAGAATTTAGCAGCATTTGTATTTTGATAATAAAAATGGCAGTGCTACAGTGTTTCCTTCCATAGTCCCATTTTTATCACTTAAATATAATTATTATAGCACAAACAACTGTAAATACAGGGAAAACATATAATCAATTCAATTTAAAATACATTTAAAAAATGCATGTTTTCTTCCTCTATTACTTCCACTCCATTAGATCAAACTGTGTTATTGAGTATTTTAATTTCAGGTATAGTAATCCTATTATATGTGACATGATTAGAGTCAAGTCATGATGGCAAGTAGTTTTGATATGGTCTAGGGATTTCTTTCTTATGGGCCTATACTGGGTGACCAGGTATTTTTCTCTCCTGAAACCTTTTGTCATGACCATTATTAAGCCTCATCAAATCTGAACCTAGAAACAATCATCCTAGCTACAAGAGGCCCTATTGGATTTAGCAATTAGTGTGTGTGCAGTCACAAAAACAAACATGATAGCTGGCTAGCAAGGGGAGCTGTCAATAAGGAGGAAATGTATCTATAAAGAATGATTGACCGACTAGAACTGCAGTGATGTGAAGAGATTGAACTATTACAGGTCAAAGGCTAATTACCTCTAGCAGATTTCTTCTGACTACAAGTGTTATATAATATTTTATTAGTGTTCTGACAAATAAACCTTACCTGGAGATCAGAGGGCACAGCTTGCTACTAGTTAACCATGGAGTCCAGACAGTGGTGGCATGAACCTTTAATCCCAGCATTTGGGAAGAAGCAGGAAGATCAGGAGTTCAAGGCCACTTTAGGCTACGTGAGATTAAATCAGTCTAAAAGAGAAACAAAGCCTGGTGGTGATGACTAACACGTTTGTTCCCAGCAATTGGGAGTATCAAGCCTTTGATTCCAGCACATAGAAAGTTAATGTCTTTAATCCCAGAGGTGGAAAAGGGAATATAAGGTGGGTATAGAAAGAATCTTACCCTCACTGATTCAATTATGAGGATTTGACAGCCCTTCAAGGTTTCTGTTTCATGAGAAAGTCTGAAAGGGATTCTGCAGGACAGAGAAGAAAGTGATTGTCAAATTTCTAATACTGTCTTTGAAATTTCCTGCTTCATGGAAAAGTCTGCCAGATACTATAGGCCTATAGGCTGAAGTTTGGGTTCCTCAATGTTACAGACAAACTTTGGGTGATTATCTAGGAAGCAAGATGTCTCTGTCAATTCTAGAGTTTTGGGAGTTGCTTACAATATACTTTCTGTTAACTTTGGTAATATTGAATCCTTCTGGGTCCTTGATAGGCTTAAAGAATAGATAGTTTTGTTATAATTTTTTATAATAAAAGGTAAAGAAGATGTTAAAGGTAAAGTATAAATGTTTTAACAGTAATTCTTGGTTAATAACTGTTTTGCTATATGTAATTTTGCTATGTTAATGTTAAAACCTTCCTTTTTATTTAGACAGAAATAAACCACTGGTTAATAAAATAGCTGCTTTAGGCCTATTGTAGCACAATATAGGGCAAGGCAGGAATTCCTATTAGATAATGTAGGAAAGAGTAGGAGGACTCAAGGAGATGTCATGTAGCCACCACGGGAGACAGACGTGCTGGAACCTTGCGAGTAAACCATGAGCCTCGTGGTAAAATATAAAATAATAGGAATGGGTTAAATCGAGATATAAGAACTAGCCAATTATAAAGAGTGAGTTAATACTCCAAGCAGTCTTGTAATAATACAGTTTCTGTGCAATTATTTGGGGTCTGGGTGACAAGGAAATTAATGAGCAGCATTCAATAACAGATACCCCCCCCATTCAGTGTGAGGATTCATAGAGACAGGATCTTTCCCATTCAATCTGAGGATTTATAGAGACAGGAGCCCCTCCATTTGTTCTGAAATTTAGAAGAGGTAAGAAGTCTATAGTGGCTGGCTTCTCTGCTTCTCTGATCTTTTAGCTTTTACCCCAATATCTGACTTTGGATTTTTATTGTTAAGACTAATAAGACTTTGCTTTGAAGAAAATAGAAGGAATTATCCACCTACACCAGAAAGGTGTCAACAGACAAAAGAAGGAAGCTCAACAACTTAGGTTTCATGAAAGAATAATTTCATTGGCAGTTGCTGTAAATGAAGATTCCTGGAAAGAAGCTGTGTTTTCAAAGGCTGACACTTTCCTTTTGTTATAAAAATATATATTCTGTTGTCATTTTATGATGGAACTATATGCTGGAAGTTGTAATTTGCTTTCTGATTCAACAGGAAGTCACAGGATATTGTCTTGCATTTTAGAAGATGCTTTAGAGTTTTCAGCATTGTTCTGATTGTTAAAGTCTATGGAGACTTTTGAAACTGGACTGAATGCAATGTGAATGATGATACAGTCAGGAGACTATGGGGAATGGTGGAATGTAGTGACTTCAATTAGAAATGCCTTCCTTAGACTCAGGGATCTAGACACTTGATCCCCTGTAGGTATCACTGTTGGGGAAGTTTATGGGGCCTTTAGGAAATAGAATTTTGCTGGAAGAAGTATATAACTGAAGGCGGACTTTCAATTCAGGCTGTTTCATTTCTGAGGTTAAAGAGGGGATCTATGACCTTCCTTTTCCAGCACCTGTTGTTATGGATTTTTCTTGTGGAAACCAACACCAAAATGAGCTTTCTTCCATAAGTCACTTTTGATCATGATATACTATCTCAATGAAATAACTAATACAGGATGCTTGGTTTTTAAATTTGCTGTTTGGACATCAAGCTTTATTTAAAAACATATCAAGTGAATTCTGGAATGGAATTAGCACAGAATTTATAAAACTTCTGGACTAGTCCTAAACATATTTCTGCCAGTTTACACCATAATTTTCTGCAAATTGGTGTTTTCAGAATTAATGATTATGAAATCAAAATATCAGTCACCTCTGGAAACCCTGAAGATGCTCTATGTATACTAGGAACAACTATTCAGTCAAGAGTTAATTCTCTATGTAGAAGTAAACATATCTGTTTCTATATTTAGTAGTCCATGATGTTTCTTGAGAACAGAAAGATTTTACGAGTTAGAGAACTGGGTTTTCTTCTGTGCGATAATGTCTTCTGAATATAACAAGGGAGTTGCACTCATAAAATCTCAAAATTATGTCACATACATAAGACATGGACAATAACAAAAATAACTGACATGCCAGTGTTTATGGGGGATATTTCATAAGGCTTTACTACTAGATAAAGTGCTACAAGCAATTAATGTCAAATGAAAGAATCAATCTTCTCAAAAATGAATTCCCTGATAAATTATCCATACACACATGAAGAAAGTTAAATGAATTCAGCAGGCCATATTTTCATATCACCCTCTCTATGTATGCATGTATCAATAATTAAAGAAGTAGAGAATTTGAGGAGTGGAAGAACTAGATGCCATTTGAGGACTTAGAAATGCTAAGCCCTATGAATTTTCACTCTTGCTCATCTCTGATTGTTTCCATCTTGATTAAATTTCTTATATTAGATAAGTCAATCTTAGCATTTGACTGGATTCTTAAATATCCATTCAGGTTTGTTATGAATATTTATTTTGTGATAAATACTGTGGTATACATTCTATGTATATGTGTTATGGGTGTATTGGCTATATGAATGAATGTATCATGTAAATGATGAGATAGATAGGTCACCTAACCCCCAAATAGTCTTTAGAAAGATTCTACAATCAATTACAATTACAGAGAGCAATTGATGATAACATAAATTAAATTTCTATTATTTTGCTTATAAATATCAGAGCTTGTCTAATACTAAAACCCTGTTCTTCGTAATCATATATATAAACAAAAAACACACAAGCACAGAGACAGAAATGAACACAATTTCCAAATATTTTAGCTTCCCCACCTTTATGCACAAACTAAATTTATAATAACTAAATTAAATTCTACTGCAAGGTTAACCTATGTTTTTCTTCATATACAAATTACCATGTTTACAACTAGATATGTCTTCCTACTAGTATCAAAATTGAATTCTGAAATAAAAATCACCATTCCATCCCTACACCTTATAAGTATCAGCCCATTAGAGCCCATGAGGAAGCACTACAGTCTTATTTGTAAAGTCAAACTATGGCAGAAAGTGGAATCTTAACTTTATTGATAAAATAAAATCTAGATGTCCTCAGTCCTGTGAACATCAGAAGGCCCATTCATTTGCCATCTTTTAAAAGTCTCAGAGTGGGTCTTCCTTACACCTAGGGCTGCTATCACTGAACCAACAATCCACCTATCCATATCAATGCAGAAAAGAGGAATCCTCAAGAAGACTTGGAAATGGTTGTATTTGTCATAAGGGAACAGAACATTTTCATGATTTAGCATATTGCTCTGCATGATTCTTTTAAAGATTATAAGTAATTCATACTAAGTTATAGTTACCAGAAAGATATTTTAAGCTAATGTTAGAATTAAGGCAATTAATTCCTAAAAACCACCTTTAAGAGGAGAAATGCAAATATTTTGACTATCCTATTAACATTTTCAAGATATTTAATACTTTATCAAACATTCTTCAAATTAATAGTGATTTCCACCTGAAAGTGAAATATTATGCATAATTTTACATTAAAATTAGATATTATGTAATTAACAAGCTTATCAGAATTCTTAAATTTGGGGGGTTGGAATACAAATGTACAGATTCAGATGCTTATTAAACAAGGTGAGTGATCATTATATCTTTTTCATAATTATAAAACATTCATAGTCTTGATATCATACACCATATAGTATTTATGTCGCTTGTGCAATGATATCTGTACATACTTCAGCAGTAGCATAAAGCAAGGAATCTGCACTATTTCTAAAAGTCTCTTAAACTTAAAGCATCAGCTCAGAATTGCACAGAAAGCTCCAATTCATGAGAAAGGAGATATTTTTTAAAAACTTTGAATTAACAGATTTTGCTTCAAGTCTCTAGTCATAACACCAGTAGAGATAGCTACCATTATTAAGCATTTCTCCACATGAATGATAATTTTTCTGTAGACCTTGACCTTCCCTATCATCACTTGCCTATTTTTAGAAATAAAATCATTTATATTTAAACATTAAAATATGACTGAATGTTTTATCATCATTGCAAACTTTGGAAGTCTTCCAGCAGAAAATAGATTATACATGAGTGAAAAGTGTTGTTTTCTATAAGCACCATTGATTTTTCTTTCTTTTTCCAGCATATAGATGAAAAATCCAGTAAATTCATAAGGCTGAGAGTGCTCACTCCAAAATATGTATTGCCTATCTGCTTATTCTGTATCAGTGAGTAGCATGGGCCCAGAGAATCTGAATTTTAATGGCTCCTTCAAATGTTTCTGATGTACATAATCCCTATATTCCATTTTTATATTTGGTTCTCCTAACAGGATGGCATTGTATTTTAGTGAAACCAACAGATCATGCTATACAAGAGTAGAAGTTTGAGCCTGGTGTGAGGGCATACACCTTTAATCCCAGCAAGTAGATGAATCTCTGAGTTCAAGGCCAGTCTGGTCTACAGAGCAAGTTTCGGGACAGCCAGAGTTACAAAGAGAAACCCTGTGTCATAAAACAAAAATCAAATCAAAACAAAACAAAATTAGTAGAAGTTTGAGAACTAGAACAGGCACTCTGAGTTTGACTGCAGAATTGGCCTTTATCACCATGTAGGCAAACATAGTTTTAGATATTGTACTTCACCATAGTTATTTTTCTGTTTTCTGTAAAAGGTGGATATTACTATTTGTCATTTACCTCTTAAAATATTATGGAGGTTAAAATGACATAATGGTCATTTGCTATAAAAGTAATATTATGTGATAGTGAACTTATTTTATTTTCCCCCTGATTACAGTTAGATTACCTTTTCTAGACTGTCCACTGCAGTTAACGAGATCATGTAGTTATTTTCTAGTCAATGGAAAGTCATATGTGTTACAGCTCACCATGCCTCATCACTGACTCTGTTCTTATTTAAACATCTATATATTAATTTCCTGAGTTGAGACAAGACCAAAACCCTCCCCACTGCATTAAGGCTGCGCACAGCACCTTACCATAGGAAATGGGCTCCAAAAGTCATCTCAAGCACCAGCAAAAGATCCTGTTCCCACTGTCAGGGGCCCCACAAACAAACCTGCCCACACATACAGAGGGCCTAATTTGGTTCCATTCAGGCTCCCCAGCTGTCGATCTAGAATCCATGAGCTCCCAGGAGCTCGGGTCAGTTGTCTCCGTGGAATTCCCCATCATGATATTGACCTCATTTGTTCATATATTCCTTCCTCCCTCTCTTTGACTGAACTCCTGGAGCTTGGCCTGGTGTTTTGCTGTGGATCTCTGCATCTGCATCTATCAGTTACTGAATGAAGGTTCTATGATGACAGCTAAGGTAGAGGTAGTCATCATTCTGATTATAGGGGAAGGCCATTTCAGGTTCCCTCTCCACTACTGCTAGGAGTCTTAGCTGAGCTCATCCTTTTGGATTCCGGGAATTTACCTAGCATATCATCTTGGTGTACTAAAAAGATCCCTGCTGAGAAATTAAAACATCCATATTTTTTTATGATCACCTATATACAGTGTCTGGAATCCTGGTCATTCTAAGATTCTTTAATTCATGGTACTTACCCAAGGCATTTGATGAGCTAGTGATATAGAAAAATGAAAACAGCTTGTTTCTAAGGACTGGGACAACTTTCTGAACTGATCTACATCATGAAACTTGGAGTACCATAGAAGAAACGGAATTTATTTGCCTTCAAACACAAACAAAATTAGTTATTTCTGTAGTAATGAAAGCAAAGTGATACATACAAAAATTTAATATCTATAAACTTTATGAAAACACTCAAAATATGAGCTTAGTTAACTTTTTTGATTAGTTTAATTTAAAAGTTTACAAATGTTTTCATTTTTCCAACTTAACCAAAAGTACAGCTCCTGGACCAGATCATAGGTTACAAAAAAAAATGATGAGTTTTGTACCCTAGGAAGATAGCTTAAGTGTCAAAATATTTTCCATGAAAGTACAAGGACTTTTGTTCAATTGCCAGTACCCATAGAGGAGAATAGGTTATATATGATCAAAGTGCATTTTATTTATATACAGAGTTCTCAGAAAAAGACAAGAAGGATATATTAACAATAGATGTGTAAAAGTATCAAAATAAGTATATATAAAACAGTTATTAATTAAAAATTAGTGGCCTATTTCAAAGAAAAATGGAATACATTTTTTTAAATGTCAGATCATCTTGAGTGATATAGTATTGGGGATTATGAGACTGGAAAGATGGCTTAGTGGTTAAAAGTCCAGCTGTGATTGCAGAGGACCCAGGTTCAGTTCCCAGAACCTATGTGGAACCTTAAAACTGTCTGTAATTTTAGTTCTAGAGGGTCTAATGGCCTCTTCTGGCCTCTGCAAGATACTTGGTACATAGATATACATGCAGGCAAAGCACGAGTACATATAAAATGAGTGATTAAGTTAAGGAAATTAAAAAAATTAACATGACACTGTCTGACAAACAGTACTCAAAGTTGTTCTCTGGCCTTTATTAGCAAGCATGTACACCTGGACACACTTAACTCGTCTTGTCAGAATATGTACACACATAAAAGAAGATGAATATTTTGGAAAAAGAAAAATGCAATGAAAATTTGGAGATGACCTGCTCTAAACATAATAAATTAAAGCTATCACAACATAAAAATGCTATAGTAACATAACACTCAAGTATTCTAATCCAAACTAATGTTGTAGTTTTTTGACTTTTGTAAGGGGACCTGTGGCAGCAGAAGACATGTAATGAAACTTATTGTTTCAAAGATAGCTGGATGGAGGCTCTGGGATAGAAGATTGTTATGGGAGGTTTCCGTCTGCCCAGTCCCAGAATAATCACACAGAAACCGTATTATTTGCAATACTGTTTGGTCAATACCTTAAATGTATTTCTGGCTAACTCTTACATCTTAAACTAGCCCATCCCTGTTGAAGGAGCTGCGGGCTGTGTTCCTGCCGCCCCAGCTCCTGGTCGCCTGGCTAGCTTACGCCCCGAAATAACAACACACAAACTGTATCCTTTTAAACACTGCTTGTCCCATTATATCTAGCCTCTTCTCAGCTAACTCTTGCACCTGGACTAGCCCATTTCTAATAATGTGTGTAGCACCCCAAGGTGTGCTTACCGGGAAGATTCTAGCCTACGTCCATCCTGGGTCAGAGCTTCATCGCATCTGCCCCAGAGAGGAGAGCTATCGAGTCTGAGCTCACTTCCTCTTCCTCCCAGCATTCTGTTGTGTTTACTCCACCCACCTATGTTCTAACCTATGAGGGCCAAGCAGTTTATTTATTTTTTAACCAATGACCTTCCTCCATCACATCCCCATTAATCTGTATATTGCTATGTGGCTGTGGCTTACTGGATAAAGTTTCAGTCCCAGCATCTGTCTCTGGCAGGACTATTATGGCTCCTCTAAACTTCACCTTCTTTCTCCCAGCATTCAGTTTATTTTTCCCTGCCTACCTATATTCTGCCCTGCACAGGCCTAAGACAGTTTTGTTATTAACCAATGGTATACATAGCATACAGAGGGGAATCTCCCATCAGAAGATTACATATTAGATTGTTTTACTATCATAAAAATTAATTTACCATTAAAATAAATTCTTAAACGGAAAAACAATGCCTGAGTTTCAGTGGAAAGTTTAATAGTTTCTAATGGTTTTCTTAACAAATTAAGGGGAAAAAACTAGCAAGTAACAAATATTTGTTTAACAACAACAAAACAAACAAAATTACAAAAATTACAAAATTCCATAGGAATATATTATACATGGTAGGATGACATATGATAGCAATTCATTATAAATGCAAATGCCCATAAGTGCCATTTATTTAGTAAAACCAGACACTGAGTAGCTTTTATTGGAAAATAGAATCACCAATACATATGGTAAATATCTGACTATAGCAAGAGACACATAGCCATGTATTCTAGGCACAGACATCCTTTAATAGTGGCAATATTGCAGGACTGATTGCAGGACAAATGAAGTTCAGTAAAAGAGATAGATTAAGCAGAGTGCCAATTTGATGACAGATTAAACTAACTTTAGCAAGGGAGGTATCTGAAATCCAATAGTGAGCATCTCTGGCTTACATGTCTTTGAAAAAGATTGTCAACCTCCTTCTGGTTACTGTGTTCATTTTCATATAGTGTGATCTGGTTAGCTTGATAATCTGAATAGAATATTCATTCTCAGCATCATAATAAATCTGAGCAGGCTCTCAAAGACATATGTGATCTAAACTTAAACAACAACAGAGCATAAGGCAAGTGGGGAAGTAATTATTTATGGTCTTAAATACCACATTAAGATATGTAAATTTTGTCCTCAGGGGAATGGAGAGCCATCTAAGAGTTCTGAGCAGATGAGGTATGTGGTCATATTTGCATTTTAGAAAGATCATTCTGACTTGAGTTTAGACAACAGAGTAGAAGGGCAGGATAACCCATCTAATTCATTTTTACATGAAATGTAATGAGTTCTGAGAATGTGGTAGTTAGTGGTGGTTAGGCTAGAGAATGTAGAATCTATTTGGCAGTAGAAGTGTGATGAAAAAGATAAATCATAGAGGTTCCACTGAGAAAATTGACTGGCCATTATACATTATTGGATTTGAGAGTATATGGAAGAAGATATAAAATTATCCTTTAAAATTCGATCTGGATGGATGGAAAATAAGTATTTAAATTATATTAATGTCTATACAAAAGAGGAACCATATATTGATAGTAATATTGAGTACTTGGGAAACATAGAAGAAAGTAGGAAAATAATAAAACTCCAGGAATATAATAGATGTTTGTGTTCACCATTTATATCCCCAATGCCTGGCTCAACAAATATTAGAATGATAAGAAAACTGAAATAAATTCTTATTTTTGAAGTATCATTAAAGTGATTTCAATATATGGATTCAAAAGAAATCTCAGTCTGTATATTGACTTAGGGCTACTGAACAGCTATTATAGACCAGATAGAATTTTAGGCACATGTTGACAAATAAAACAACATAATGAGGCTACAGAATGACTGGAGGTTTTTTGTTTTGTTTTTGTTTTTTCGAGAAAGGGTTTCTCTATATAATATCCCTAGCTGTCCTGGAACTAGCTCTGTAGACCAGGCTGACCTCGAACTCACAGAGATCCACCTGCCTCTACCTCCAAAAAATGTGGGGGTTAAAAGAACATGCTACCACCACGAAGCATGGTGGGATGATTTTAAAAGAAATTTTCAGGGACTGGTGAAATGGCTACAAAACTTTCATCACAAGCATGAAGACCAGATTTCCAATATCAGCACTGACATAAAAGCCAGATATTCATGGCAATCTGCTTGTCATCTTTGAGCTCAAGATGTAGAGACAGGGGATTCCCAAGGCAAGGTATCTAGTAGCAATACTGAATTGGTGAGGTCTACCTATAGAATGTTTGTCTCAGTACATAAAGTGAAAATTAATTGAGGTAGACATAGAACATCAGCCTCTGGCCTCCATAAGCACAAACACACATGTATACATGTATACATGTATACTTACACATATGAAAGAGTACACACAAACAGAAAGAAAAAGCAAAAAGTTATAAGTTATAGTTTACTGAAAAGGTTTTAAAACTGACCTGAGTGAAATGGAGTATATATCATGTGTCTATCTGTGGGGAAAATAAACACAGTAGTTAAAAAGATCCAATGGCAGAGATATACTGCCACCTTTATGTTCAAAGACTATGAAGCAGATCACTGTGAGGTAGAGAGTTAAACAAGAGAAAGAGAGAAAACTGATAGGGTCAAAGAAAGAAAAGACTATGCCATGCAGAATTTAAAGCTATTTTTGACATTGGTGCTTAGTCAGATTGAGTGAGAACCATTGGCTGGTTTGAACCTGAGAAATGACAGGGTATAATTTCTGTTTTCACAGGATCACTTTGGTATACAGACAATAGTTAGTAGAGAGGCAAGGGAAGAAACAAGTGGACCAGTCAGAAGACACTGAGCATTAATTTAGCAATAAGTTTTTAAAATATTTGTCTTCTTATCTGTTTTTTATCTATTCATTTATTTTTATAGCTTGCATCAAGGTAGAAACAATTGTGAATGATTGAGTTATAGGTGTATTTCCTGATTGATTTTATTTTATTTTTATTTGTTTTTTAATATGTTATTGATAGGGATTGTTGTAGTTATTTCTGTGTGTTATGGGATGAAAAGGAAAATAAAGCTGATGGCAATACATTGTAAATAACTGCAATTAACTTAGATGGATAAGATGGCAAGAAGGGCATATTTAAGGTTGGCTTATTATTTGTTTAGTATTTGCCAACCTCACTTAGAAATAATGCTTATTTCATACATAGAGTTAGCAGATACATGAATCATTATTTCAGGTGAGAAGTTTAGTTAGGGGATGTCGTAACCATATAGGTAATGTTATAGCCATGCAACTGGTAAGGATTAGCCAATAAATAAATGTAAATAGAAGAGAAAATAGATCTAAGGTTAATATGGGGTCAGGAAGGTAGGTAAAGTATAAAAAAGGATACAGCATAAGAGTTGTATACTAGACAGCATCCTGATATTGTGGGAAGAAAGAAAAACAAAAAAAAACATTAGATAAACAATTTCCAGGGAAGAAAAATTCACATTTGCTGAAATGAGAATTACAGGAAATCTCAGTTCCCTGTCAGTTGACCTTGTTATTTTGATAAACCAGTGGCTTAAAAGAGTGTGTTTGCTAGTCTGTGGTAGAATTAAGTTTTTTTACATCATGATACCCTAAGAAGAAAGAGAAAGAGGAAGACAAGTTTGCCCACGTCCCCTCCAAGAGCATGCCTTGAGATCAACTCTTAAATTTATTATTTATTCAGGGAATAACAGATTCAAACAAGAGCAAAAGGATAGTATGGTGAGAGAAGAAACAAAGACTATGAGAATTTTAGAAACATGGAAATTAGTATATTACAAAGAAGGGATAAACTTTTCAAAATGTTGTGTGCAAATCAGGTAAGAAGATCAAATAGCATTGCTTGCTATATTTAGCAACTAGGAAGTCACTTTTGACCTTGACAGCAGCTGTTCAGTAGAATAGAGAAGTATGATTTGGATAAAAAGTATGTTTAGAATGGAATCAAGAAAAATGATAAAACAGAGAAAGAGGGGTCAATAAACAGGCTTTTACATGTATTAAAAATGTAGTTATATATTCAGGATTTCCATAAGCATTTAATAATGCATGACTTTGGGGTATGTTTTTTTTGAGATATATAGAACCATGATTCTTCAGAAGAATATGGGGGTTCTCTACTATTTAAAATTTGGGTGAAAAGTGATGTAATGTTGGTATCAGCATAAGAGACAAATATGTTATTACTTAAGTAGGATACATCAGTAAGAAAATATTTATTCAGAAACCATAACAGAAGGATTAAAAGGTGATCTATATTAATTGCTATTTGAAGTCAAATAGGGCAGTACAGTAAACTTGACAAAATATGAGCTGGGGCTTTTCTTGTCTCTTCTCTCAGTAGAATGAAATTCTTTCAGTAGGATGAAAAGGGACAATGTAGAGGCTAAAGTGTAAAAAGTCTATTAATCTTAGATTGAGGGCATTGTCCTCAATGATATGCTTGCAAGGAGAAAGTGTCTGTCTATGTGTGTAAGTATGTGTGTGTGCCCACACATATGTGTGTGAGTGTGTGTGTGTATCTGTATGTGTGTGTGTGACCATGTCCATGTATTTAGTAAAATGTCTACTGACTTCTTTGAAAAATTAACAGTATAGATAGAGAATTTCAACATTTATACACTGAATCAATTTCTTAATAAAGGAAAACTGAGTGGATAACTAATATAATCCTAAATTTTATAAAGGTGAAAGTTCAGTGATGAAAACATAGAACACAGTGAGTAAAATTCATATCTTAATGACTTTACAGCTGAAATTAAAGCTTAATTACAATAATTATATCCTCCTCTTTTCCTGGTATAATTACTTCTTCCATTTCTCTGGATTTTGAACTATTCCTGATGTTTATTTGAACGACACTTTGATAACGTACTTCTACTAAGAAGTTTTCCCTGTTTGCTCTCTGGGAAACATGTAACTGTAAAAGTACAATTAAATATGACTTAGAAACTGGCACTGAGACAGAGATCTTGAACAGGAGATAATTCTATTTTGTGTCTCTCTGCTACAAGACTGTATCTGGAAAAGTCGCTCAGTAAACAGTTTGGCAAGTGGAGTTCTATATGAAGTAAAGAATTGAGGATTTTAACAATATTCACTTCCACTAATGTATAGTAGTAGGCTAACATATAGTCCTACTCGATCAAAGGAAAAATATTTTTAAATATCCGTTCACCAGATTTCTGAAAAAATATGGACTTTCTTTGTTTTTGTATTTTTTGCCCTCTTTTTTCACTTCTTAATTTTATATAGACTTCATCCTCCAATTGTGATTTAACTATTATTTACTCAGCAACCACAGTAATTTACGTTTTTTAATCTAAAATATAAAGTTCAGTAGAATGTCAAATTGAAATTTTTAATGATTTTTAGTACTCAGAACAAATATCTTTGCAACCACTATTACTAACCTATTTTACAAGTTGAATTAGGGTGCTGAAAGAATTTTTTTCAACTTCACACAAGTAGGTATAAAGGAAAATGCCTTAAAATCTCATGTTGGTGGCACTAAAATCTATGTGCTTAATTTTCAAGATATATTGTTAAAAAGGAATGTTTCCTGTCTAGACCTCACAGTTTCAAATAATTGACTCAGAGGCTAAATATGAATTATAAATTCTTGACCAATAGCTGAGGTTTATTATTAAGTAGCTCTTACATTTTAATTTACCCTGTATTCCTTATTTTTGTTCTGCCATGTGGCAGTAACTTTATTAGCATGGCGCAGTCATCTCCTGTTTCCTCTGTATCTAGCTAGAAACTCCTGACTCTGCCCTTCTCCGTCCTATCAACATTAGTTTGGTCACCCTGTCTTTACTTCCTGCCTGACTACTGGCCATTCAGTGTTTTATTAAACCAATTTGAGTGACAAATCTTTACAGTGTACAAGGGGATTATTTCATAACATATTTTCTTCCTAGGATTAAAATTTCCTATTAAACTCAGAATGCTCATTACCATTTCACTGAACCAGAAGTTGAGTTTCAAAGGAAAGGATCAAGAAAATTTCTTAGGTGTAGGTGCTGAGAAGTTTCATCTGGACGGGTAGTGTGTGCTATCCAGGGGCGGACTGTCCTGGAAGAGAGCACAAACCCACCTCCCCCAGCTCCTGCTGCAGGGCTTTCTTTCCTACACACGTTCCCCCCCCCCCAAAGCCTGCCTTGTCTACAAGGTCCTTTGCTGAGGATCAGCTTCCTGCTCCTACACTAAGGCTACCCACCCAGAGCAGTGAGTGCCTGACTAGCAGGCAGGCCTCAAGGTCCCTGCCAGGGAGCATAGGCCCCTGCTGCTGGGGCTGCAGGGTCTGCTGTGCTCTCCTGGACCTGCCCTGCCTGCCTCCTTCTTCCCTTGGTCCCTGGCTCATTGGTCTACCAGATGTCCCTGTGTACGTGCTGAGAAGTTCCATCTGGATGGGTGAGTGTGTGCTATCCAGGGGCGGACTGTCCCGGAAGAGAGCATAAACCCCCCTCCCCCAGCTCTTGCTGCAGGGCTTTCTTTCCTACACACGCCCCCACCCCAAGCCTGCCTTGTCTGCAAGGTCCTTTGCTGAGGAACAGCTTCCTGCTCCTACACTAAGGCTACCCACTCAGAGTGGTGAGTGCCTGCCTAGCGGGCAGGCATCAACAACCCCTGAAAGGGACCGCAGGCACCTCCAGCTTGTGCTGCAGGGTCACCTGTGTTCTACTTGACCCCGCCCTACCCCCCTTACCCCCCACATTTGCCCTTTTGTCCTCGGGTCATTGGACTACCAGGTGTCCATGTTTTGGTGTTGAGGAGTCCATCTGGAAGGGAACGGTTACTGCCCCTACACTGAGGAGATACACCCAGATAGTTAGTCAAAGCAAAGACTGGACCAAGACACCAGGCCTCTCCTGGATCCATTTGAAGGAAGAGATGGGCAGGCGCCAATTCAAGAATTCGTCCAACAACCTGAAAGGCAATGTGACATCACCAGAATCTAGGAATCCCGAAATAAGAAGAATTGTACACCCTATTCCAGAAGAATTAGAAGAATTCGAGTCAAAAGTGAATTATATGAAAATAATAGAGGACCTTAAACAGGAGGTGAAAAACTGCCATAATCAATTAGAGATTACAAACAAAAAGGTAGAGGAAATAAATAAATCTCTCAATGATACCCAAGAAAACCAAGAGAAACAAGAAAAACTAATCAAACAGGTAAGGAAAACGGTTCAAGACTTGAAGAATGAAGTGGAAGTAATAAAGAAAACACAAACCGAGGGAAGGATGAAGATGGAAAATTTGGATAAACGAACAGGAACTACAGAGACAAGTACTACCAACAGATTACAAGAGATAGAAGAAAGAATCTCAGACACTGAAGATACCATAGAGAAAATAAACACACTGATCAAAGAAAACAGCGAAACCAACAAATTCTCATCACAAAACATTCAGGAAATCTGGGACACAATAAAAATACCAAACTTAAGAATAATAGGGATAGAAGAAGGAAAAGAAGTACAGCTCAATGGTCCAGAAATATATCAAATAAAATTATAGAAGAAAACTTTCCCAACCTTAAGAAAGATATTCCTTTGAAGGCCCAAGAAGCATACAGAACACCGAATAGACTGGATCAAAAAAAAAAAAAAAAAACAAACAAACAAAAAAAAACAAACATCTCCTCATCATATAATAATCAAAAACACAAAACATACAGAATGAAGAAAGAATATTAAGAGCTGCAAAGGAAAAAGGTCAAGTTACCTATAAAGGTAAACCTATCAGACTTACACCTGACTTCTCTATGGAAACCATGAAAGCCAGAAGGTCCTGGATAGCTGTACTGCAGAAACTAAGAGACCATGGATGCAAGCCCAGACTACTATACCCAGCCAAGCTTGCGTTCACTATAAATGGAGAAAAAAAAATTTCCAGAATAAAAACAAATTTAAACAATACGTAGCCACAAATCCAGCCTTACAGAAAGTAATTGAAGGAAAATCACAAACCAAGGAGTCCAACAATGCCCACAATAACTCAGACATCTAATGACCCTTCACCAGCACAACTTGAAGAAGGGAAACACACAAACTCTACTACCAAAAAAAAGAAAGAAAGAAAGAAAAAAATGACCGGAGTTAACAACCACTGGTCATTAATATCAATTAATATCAATGGACTCAACTCACCTATAAAGAAACACAGGCTAAAAGACTGGATATGAAAACAGGATCCAACATTCTGCTGTTTACAAGAAACACACCTCAACCACAAAGACAAACATCTACTCAGAGTAAAGGGCTGGGAAAAGGTTTATCAAGCAAACGGACCTAAGAAACAAGCAGGTGTGGCCATACTAATTTCTAACAAAGGTGACTTCAAACTAAAATCAATCAGAAGAGATGGAGAGGGACATTTTTTACTCATAACAGGAACAAGTCATCAGGATGAAGTCTCAATCCTGATAATCTATGCCCCTAATATAAAAGCACCACTTATGTAAAAGAAACATTACTAAAACTCAAGGCACTCATCAAATCACACACACTAATAGTAGGAGATTTCAACACTCCTCTCTCACCAATGGACAGGTCAATTAGACAGAAACCTAACAGAGAAATAAGAGGATTAAGGGAGGTAATGAATCAAATGGACTTAACAGACATCTATAGAACATTCCACCCAAATAGGAAAGAATATACCTTCTTCTCTGCAGCTCATGGAACGTTCTCGAAAATAGACCACATACTCGGTAACAAAGCAAAATTACACAGTTACAAAAAAATATCAGTTAATATAGTGCTTGAAATTCTAGCAATAGCAATAAGACAACATAAAGGGATCAAAGGGATTCAAATTGGAAAGGAAGAAGTTAAACTTTCATTATGTGCAGATGATATGATAGTGTACATAAGCGACCCCAAAAACTCCAGCAAAGAACTCCTTCAGCTGATAAACACGTTTAGTAGCGTTGCAGGATTCAAGATCAATTCCAAAAAATCAGTTGCCCTCCTATACACAAAGGATAAGGAAGCAGAGAGGGAAATCAGAGAAGCATCACCCTTCACGATAGCCACAAATAGCATAAAATATCTTGGGGTAACTCTAACCAAGGAAGTAAAGGATCTATTTGTCAAGAACTTTAAGTCTATGAAGAAAGAAATTGAGGAGGATACCAGAAAATAGAAGGATCTCCCTTGCTCTTGGATTGGGAGGATCAACATAGTAAAAATGGCAATTCTACCAAGGGCAATTTATAGATTCAATGCAATCCCCATTAAAATCCCATCAAAATTCTTCACAGATCTTGAGAGGACAATAATCAACTTTATATGGAAAAACAAAAAACCCAGGATAGCCAAAACAATCTTATACAATAAAGGATCGTCTGGAGGCATTACCATCCCTGACTTCAAACTCTATTACAGAGCTTCTGTATTAAAAACAGCTTGGTATTGGCATAAAAACAGAGAAGTCGATCAATGGAACCGAGTAGAAGTCCCTGATTTTAACCCACAAACATATGAACACCTGATTTTTGATAAAGGAGCTAAAAGTATTCAAAGGAAAAAGGAGAGCATCTTCAACAAATGGTGCTGGCAGAACTAGTTGTCAACCTGTAGAAGAATGAAAATAGATCCATATCTATCGCAATGCACAAAACTCAAGTCCAAATGGATTAAAGACCTCAATATCAGTCTGAACACACTGAACCTGATAGAAGAAAAAGTGGGAAGTACTCTACAACATATGGGCACAGGAGATCACTTCCTACGTATATCCCCAGCAGCACAGACATTAAGGACAACATTGAATAAATGGGACCTCCTGAAACTGAGAAGCTTCTGTAAAGCAAAGGACACTGTCACTAAGACAAAAAGGCAACCCACTGACTGGGAGAAGATCTTCACCAACCCTGCAACAGACAAAGGTCTGATCTCCAAAATATATAAAGAACTCAAGAAACTAGACTTTAAAATGCTAATTAACCCAATAAAAAAATGGGGCACTGAACTGAACAGAGAATTCTCAACAGAAGAAGTTCAAATGGCCAAGACACTTAAGATCATGCTCAACCTCCTTAGCGATAAGGGAAATGCAAATTAAAACAACTTTGAGATACCATCTCACACCTGTCAGAATGGCGAAAATCAAAAACACCAATGATAGCCTTTGCTGGAGATGTTGGGGAGTAAGGCGCACACTCATCCATTGCTGATGGGAATGCAAACTTGTGCAACCACTTTGGAAATCAGTGTGGCGATTTCTCAGGAAATTTGGGATCAACCTACCCCAAGATCCAGTAATACCACTCTTGGGAATATACCCAAGAGATGCCCTATCATATGACAAAAGTATCTGTTCAAGTATGTTCATAGCAGCATTGTTTGTAATAGCCAGAACCTGGAAACAACATAGATGCCCTTCAATGGAGGAATGGATGAAGAAAGTGTGGAATATATACACATTAGAGTACTACTCAGCGGTAAAAAACAATGACTTCTCAAATTTTGCATGCAAATGGATGGAAATAGAAAGCACTATCCTGAGTGAGGTATCCCAGACCCAAAAAGAGGAACATGGGATGTACTCACTCATAATTGGTTTCTAGCCATAAATAAAGGACATTGAGCATATAATTTGTGATCCTAGAGAAGCTAAATAAGAAAGTGAACCCAAAGAAAATCGTATAGTCATCCGCCTGGATAGAGGAAATAGACAAGATTGCCGGGAAAAAACTGGGAACTTGCAGGTGAGGTGGCATGGGACTAAGGGGAAATGGGGTGAGAAACGTGAGAAGGGGAGGATGGGAGGAGCTTGGGGGATTGGGATGGTTGGGATATAGGAAGGGTGGATACGGGAGCAGCGAAGTATATATCCTAACTAAGGGAGCCATCTTAGGGTTGGCAAGAGACTTGACTCTAGAGGTGCTCGCAGGTGTCCAGGGAGATGTCCCCAGCTGGTACCTTGGGCAACTGAGGAGAGGGAACCTGAACTGACCCTATCCTATACTGATGAATATCTTGCATATTACCTTAGAACCTTCATCTGGCGATGGATCGAGGTAGAGACAGAGACTCAATTTGGAGCAACGGTCTGAGCTCTTAAGGTCCAAATGAGGAGCAGAAGGAGGGAGAACATGAGCAAGGAAGTCGGGACCACGAGGGATGCACCCACCCACTGTGACAGTGGAACTGATCTATTGGGAGCCCACAAAGGCCAGCTGGACTGGGACTGAATAAGCATGTGTTGAAACTGGACTCTCTGAACATGGCGGACAATGAAGGCTGATGAGAAGCCAAGGACAATGGCACTAGGTTTGATCCTAATACATGAACTGGCTTTGTGGGAGCTTAGCCTGTTTGGACGCTCACCTTCCTGGACCTAGATAGAAGTGGGAGAAACTTGGTCTTCCAGCAGGGCAGTGAATTTGGACTGCTCTTCAGTATCGAGAGGGTGGGGGAATGGAGTGGGGGGAGGAGAAGAGGAGTGGGGGGAGGGGAGTGGGGGAACGGGACAATATGTGGGAGGAGGGGGTGGGAAATGGGAAACGGGGAGCAGGTGGAAATTTAAATAAAAAAGAATAAAAATAAATAAATAATAAAAGTAAAAAAAATAAAAGTTAAAAAAAACGAAAATTTCTTAGATAATACAAATAGAAAACAGAATTTTTAGGCAAAAGGTACTGTTATTTTTAGACTTGTAAAATGTTTGATTTGTTTAGACCTTGACTTTTCCTTAACTCGGTAGTTTCCAAAATCTGTTCCTTCATTGATTTTCATAGACAGTATATTTTTTAAGGTTTCCATTGGCCTTTTATTCTCTTCATTTTGACTTGATATGCATATCTCCATTGACTATTGTGCCGTGAAAAAAAGAAGTTGCTTTGAATAAGGAAGAGAGCAGGACAGGTCTATGTATATAAAAATAAATATTTGAGAATTCAATTTTCAAGCATGATCATTTAGGAAAATAGCAATAGCAGGTTCCACTATAAGGTGTATGACCTCCTTACCTGTAGCTTTTGATCAGCATTACAGTATCAGGCATTACATTTCCTCCCATAAAGCATACTTCAAATTCCATAAAAAGATGAGAATTATCCTATAGCAGTTATGCCACTATAGCATCCATAGGCAGATCTTGCCTGTCAAGTCAGTATGGAAATATGCAGAGCCTAGAACTAGATAAGATTTTTAATGTATTCTGTTCCTCAGCAGCCTGAATATCATTGCTTGGCACTATGTAACCTAGTCAGCAGGGATAAAGTTTCCCAATTTATTTGACATTGTTTTTTCTATGTCTTACAGCCAATTAGGACATCTATATTAATCCCACCACAACAAGGCTCAGGAAACAATGCAGAAAAGAAGGCAGAAAAAATATATGGAGAGAAGTGCTGTGAAAATGCTTTACTCTGGACATTATGTGGCTATCACAATCATGAAACCACAAAAGATGTTTTTACCTGCTCAACATCAAGCCAACACAGATGAAGTACATGATCTCCAGCTTCCATATTACAATGAATTGGATATTGTCAATGGATAGTTGCTGGTGTCGGTAGAACAATTTGTTTGTTAGGACGTGGCCACTGGTAGGTTTCCTTGAAAAAAAACAGCATGAAATTGGAGTAGGGGGTCCTGTTGGGGGGATATTGATGGAATTAGAGGAGAGAAATGGGTGCTATAATCATTTCTTAGTAAGTACATAAAAGAAATTTTTACAAATAGAGGAAAATCTAGCACTTCTATCAGCAACAACATTTGGTTTATTCTCAGTTCATCAATGCTAAAGATGAATATTTGTCATTTACTTATTGTTTAGATTTATTTATATTGTTTTATTATATGAGTGTTTTTGTCTACATATATGCGTGAGCACTGTGTACATGCCTGATAACCATGGAGTTGCATATGGTTGTGAGCTGCCACATAGGGACTGATAACCAAAACCCAGGTCATCTACAAGAGTAGTAAGTGCTCTTAATTACTGAGCCATCTTTGCCCCTTCCACGCACAAAGAGATGTCATTTTGCAAATCTTTGCAATGCCTTGGATAGGCTAATATGTCTTTGAAACTTTGAGTTATGAGCATGTGTTGGCAATTTCACTTGGAACTTGTTTATCTCAAAGTACCTTGCTAACATGTGTACCCTACACACTTTGGCTAACTTGATAATCCCTGACTCTCTGGTTTGTGTTGGACTTAACTAAATGACACTCAGATATCTGCATCCACTTAAGAAACACAGTGTTCCTTCTTGTAAGATGCAAGATATGATGTTTCCAAAATAATGCCTCCTATACATGCTATTCATCATGGGGGATTATTGTAAAGATGTTGGTTCTTTTGAAATAACTCTTTTCTTACTATCAGAGTAATGCCGTGGGATAATGTTCTTTTACCCTTTAAGGATTTGTCAATCTGCCTGCCTCTACCTCCTGAGTGTTGGACATAAAGGCTGGCCAAACTCATTCTAAAACCATCCATTTAAAATATGAAATACAGGTGAGTCTTCCATCAATCTCAGAGACAAATGAAACCTGCCAGAATCAAGTTTGAAGGTAGAAGGGTGTCAGCACAAAGGACCTGGCCAAGAGAAGAAAGTCAGAGGAAAGTGGCTCCTGGCTCCCAGCGCTGAGCCTTCCTGCACAGTGGCAAGCACCCAGCTACGTCATTTCAGCACCCAAAGTCTTCCAGGTTGGAGCATCTGAAAATGTTGTAATTCAAGCCCATGGCTACACTGAAGCATTCGATGCAACAATCTCTATAAGAAGTTATCCCGATAAAAAAATGACCTACTCTTCAGGCCATGTTAATTTATCTCCAGAAAATAAATTCCAAAACTCAGCAATGTTAACAGAAAAAAAAAAAAAAAAAAAAAAAAAAAAAAAAAAAAAAAAAAAAAAAAAAAGATTTGTCACTCATGTTGATTTAATACAACACTGATTGGCCAGTAACCAGGCAGGAAGTATAGGTGGTTGACCAAACTAGGATAATTCTGAGAAGAAGAAAGGCTCAGTTTGCAGTCATCACCCGGATGCAGAGGAAGCAAGATGAAAATGCTACACCGAGAAAAGGGACCAAGCCTCTTGGCTAAACATGGATAAGAATTATGGTTTGATTTAAGTTTATAATTAATACAAATCTCTGTGTGATTCTTTGGGACTGAAAGGTTGCAGGACCAGGTGGGACAAAAATTTCTGTCTAAAATAATATCTTCAGATTTTGCTCCAAAGTTCTATAGAAAGATTTTATAGATGTCCTCTTACCCACATACTCGTAACTATCATCAAGGATGTCCCTAATACTAAGAGACACAAATTTGTGGTTTCTCATCTTTGTTAAGCTTAGGTGAATACAGCACTCTGATTTTTTCCAAAAAAGTCTTTGTAATTGTATGGTTTTATCTGAGTAGTAGCCAATATAAACACTAAGGCATTTAAAGCATAAGAGAATAAGAAAGGGAAGTTGTTTCTTGATTATTATCATAGTTTGACTTTAATGAGGTCATGTATACTATTATATCTGCTTTAACAATGAGGTGAAAATGTTTATAGTGATGGGAAATCACAAGATATAAGTAAATTGGAGAAGTGATACCTTGATTCTCACTTTTTTGAGAAAGGCAACCCCTCAATTATATGTACCAGAAAATTACATGCTGAAATGTAAACTTATTTTTTTCTAGAATGCTTTAGAATTAAAAGGTAACTATAATTTTGTGCCAAATTTTATGGCTATTAAGTGAAAAGTAGAAATTTTATTTCCTTAATTAACAAGACCAATTGAGTTGTGAGCAGGAAAGGTTCTCACAAAGTGGTTACATCTGAAGCCTTGTACAGATTGAAAGGAAGAGCATGCTCATGCATGTTCACCCCGCCACAAGACATTTGTACTTAGAATTTCCAAATTGATATAATCACAGGAAATGATAGAATACCAGAATTTAAATAAGCCACTCACTTATATACCTAATTGTGTCAACAATATATGTACTAGTTACAACAAGACATAAAACATTTCTATAAAAAGATACTATAATGGTTTCATTTATTGTTAAAGAGCATAAAGTCATTGGTCATTTTGAAAGGGGAAATACTACAATGACAGGAATAAAATTTTGAGATGCAAAATAACTTGTAAGTGAATGTATAAAAATGTGCCTAGTTATCCTAATACTATCAAAATTTCAGTTAATAACAATAATATGTACAGTACAATATTTACAGCTATGACAAAGAACAAAAAATAAACATGTATACACATGGCATGATTTTTTGTGTGGTTTCAGGGCTTATGAGAAAGGTGTATTCTTATTTTTGTTGTATAGGTAATCAGCATTGTGAGTGTGAAGAATTCTGATTCATCTTGCATGTTTGTGTCATCACCACTGTAAGGGAAGCAAATATAGTGATCAACTTAATGGCTTTAAAAATCGTGTCTCCAAATAATATGTTCAATCTTAACATGTTCATGGATGAAAGATGCTGACTTTAGCTGCTGCAATACTGCTTACATGACCATGTGGAAATGTATTCTTCAAGAGTAAAATAGTTCTACTCTACCTATTTATAGGTGTGTTGTAAACATTCATTTAATGTCATTCATAAAATGTCTCAAATTTTCTCTAGCCTAAGCATTGCATTTCTCCTCCTGCAAACTTTTCCTCCTTTTTTATTCTAATGTTCTTTAATACATCTTTCACAGATCATCCATTTGAATATTTAAAAGTAGCAATTCTGTCTGTGCATACTTATCTGCATCTAAGCACTGAACTGGGCTGCTAAAGTCCAATTGTAGAGCTGGAGGAGTGAGAATATGAGCAAAGAGGTCAAGACCGTGATTGTTATACCCACTGAAACAATCTATCTGAGCTAATGGGAGCTCATCAACTCCAGCTGGACAGGGAAGGATAGGTCCAAACTAATCCCCCTGAATGTGGTTGACAGTTGCTAGGCTGGGGCAGACTGAGGGGCCAGTGGCAGTGGCACCAGAATTTATCCCTTTTGCATGCACTAGCGTTTTGGGAACCTATTCTCTTTGGATGGATACCTTGCTCAGTTTATACATGGTAGGGAGGACCTTGTACCTTCTCTAAAGCAATGTGCCTTACCGTCTCTGTGGAGTGGACGGTGTGTGGGGGGGGGGAGTGAGTGGCAACTTGGATTGGTATATACAATGAAAAAAGAGATAGTTTGTTCTCCTTTTTTAAAAAAAAATTAAAAGTGCAATTTAAAATGTCAAACTTTCAAGTTATCACTACTATTTACCATTGGGTGACCTAACCTACAACTTGTTATGCATGCCAAGCTTGCCTTGAACTCACAGAGATTCACCTGACAGTGCCTCCAGGGTGCTGGGATTGCAGGTGTGTGCCATCACATTCAGATTCTTACATACTTTCTTGACACTTAATCTTATGTTCTTTCCAGAATTTTACATATGGAACAAACATATGCTACAAAGCACCTGGAGTGTTTATTAAAAATTGTTTTGAGAAACTTCTTACCAAAAATAAAATTTTTGAGAGTTGGTCTCAGAATTCTACACTTATAATTGTAATGAATAGATTAAAAGGATACAGATATTACTGTATATGTATATAATAGAACAAAATCCCAGTTCGTTTAGATGTGCTGCTAGGATTGGGAACCTCTGATGTGAATGTCATCCTTCTACCTCATATACAGGACCATCGATTACCCTACCAAGAAGTTTTCTACTAAATATCACTTTGAACCCAGATAGGAATGTACACAGAAGAAACATAGATTATGCTACAATATAAAATAAATACAATCTTCATCCTTAAAATTGAATTATTTTTCTATTTAATGAAATAAAACTGGAAAGTTATAAAACTTATCTACAAAATATCAAAGTATAAGATTGTTAAGTCTTACCAAAATATATTAAAGCAGTATAGTGGAAACAAACAAAATTAAAAATAATTATTAAATAAATGTTCTCTAATCACAAGTTGTAGCCTTGTAAAGTTGTTGACTTTGCTTAAGTTAATTTAAAAAATTGAAGCAATTCAGTGAAGTTTTAACAGGTTCCTTTTTTATAAATTGACCACATTAATTATAAAGGGCCAGAGTAAATGTTATAATTTTGATAAAATGAATACACTGGAAATCAGTTTCAGAGTTATTTTAAAGCAGCTATAATTTAAGCAGAAAGATGCAGAGTATAACATAATGTACAACTTCTAAGTTATGTAGTAGAACTAGAAAGAGACACATACATACACATAGTCAGCACCTGTTTCTTGACAATTTTCAAGGGCATGACTGAGAAGATGGAAAGCATCAGTTGTTAGAATAGATATATGAAATGACTATCTTATATTGTTTGTGAGCACAGCAATTGGTCTTAAAGTTGACATGGGTAACTGTTTGATAGTTTCTTATAAAATGAACAATTGCTTACTATATGAACCTATAACCCTACTCTTAATATATTTATTATTCAAAGAAGTAAACAGTTGACTGCATGAAAATTTCATATAAATACTTGTAGTAAATTAATTCATATATGGTAGAAAGAAAAATGCATGCCAAATATTGATTTGGCCATAATTTCATTTTCCTGGCTAAAATTTCCTTCACATTTCTGAGACTGTGTTCATTTCCTAATATTTTCAGGCTTCCATAATTTTCTTGAAAGCAGATCAACTTAATGCAGAAACACAATAAAGGCATCTTTCTCTCTTGTCTTCCCCTTGTGTCTTCAAAAATGTGGAATCATGCATACTCAAAGTTAAAAAGGATTTGAACTTCCAAAAGAATGTTCTGTGTTGCATAAGACTATTTAAAGACCATTACAAGGGAAAAGTAAATTGGAAATCATAGAGCAATGATTTTCTTATAGAAAAAATATTTATAGAATATATTCTGATCATGCTTTATTCATCCCCTAACACTTCTCAGATCCCACTGACCCATTCACCCAAATCTATGCCTTTTTCTTTCACTCTTTAGAGAAAAAACAAAAAGCTAAACAATTCTCCCCAAAACCTCAAGAATATATCCTTCCTCCCACTCTTTATCTCCCTACCCTGTTTCTTGCATGCACATGTATACACACATACACAAACAGACAGACAAAACACTAAGCTGGAAATTATAACATACAAGCAAAGGACCAATGAAAAACAAGCAAAACTGTCCACACAAATAATATGAAACAAAAAAAATCTACAAAAATGCCATTGAGTTTGTTATATGTTGTCCCTTACTGCAGGCATGGAGTGTATTCTTAAGTGTGGTTAATTTAAAGAGTGAGACATTGTTGGAGAAAACTAATTTTACCTTAGCAACCAAGTATCAACTGTAGAGAGTTCCTTGATTATGTGTGGGAGTCCATGTCTACTCGCCCCTCACAGCACTGGGATGTGTCTGACTTGAATCAGTGTAGGCCCTGTGTTGTTGTAGGAGGTTTCTGTCCCACCCAGTCCTGCAATAAATATACAGAAACTATATTATTTAAATCACTGCTTGGCCCATTAGCTTTAGCTTCTTTTTTTTTGACCTAATTTACTTCATTTATTGTGCATATTAAAAGAACACCAGAAGAAATGAGTGGAAAAGATGTTTTTCTGCCAAAATAATCCATATTATCTCTGTTGGACTTACCACTTCAAACATCAGTGGCAAGAAGCAACTTTGGGGTCAGAATTTATGGTGAAATAACATGGTTTCATGTAGCTCTAGATTCTTATTGGCTAACTCTTACATCTTAATTTAGCCCCTTTCTTAACCCATTTCTATTAATCTGCATATCACTACAAGTCTGTGGTTTACCAGGTGAAGTTCAGGCATATATATCCGGTGGGGCTACATGGCTTCTCCTGACTCTGCCTTCTTTCTCCCAGAATTCAGTTTAGTATTCTCCACCTACCTCTGTTCTGCCCTGCTATAGGTCCAAAGCAGTTTCTTTATTAATCAATGGTAATCACAACATGCAGAGGGGAATGCCACATCACTGTTTGTACTAACTCAGTTTTTGAGGGTTTACATGAACATCAGTCCTGTTGTGTCTGAAAGGCTTTATTCTCTGGAGTCATCGATCCCAATCTGGCTCTTAAAGTCTTTTCACTTATCCTTCTTCATAGTTTCCTGAGCCCTGAATCAGGGGGTTTGAAGAATACATCCCATTTAAGATTACGTGTTCCAAAATCCCTCACTTTTTACAAATTTTCAGTCATGGCCCTCTGTATTTGTTCCCAATTACTGAAAGAGGAAGCTTCTCTGATAATAACTGATTGAGGCACTGATCTATAGGTACAGCAGAATGCCATTAGGAATCATTTTATTGCTATCTTCCTTTAGTAGAAAAATCATATGTGATTTTCCCCTAGGCCCATTGTCTACCTAATATCAGGATTTTGGATATCATAGATGTGGGTTTCATCTCCTGAAGTAGCACTTAAATCCAACTAGGCAGTAACTGGTTTCTCCTAGAGTTTGTGCCATGGTTGTACCAGCAATTCACACAGGCAGTTCACCAATGTAGATTGCAGAATTTGTAGCTGGATTAGTGGTTACCTTTATCCACAGATAGTATTCATATTTTCTCTAGTATAATGAACACTAGTAAGAAGAGAAGAAGAACTAGTTAGGTACCAGCTTAAATTCTTGGTGTTCAATGAAATAGGTAAGTGTTGTCTTCAGCAATAGAGCCTTACCCTCAGTTTGTGAAGATCAAGGAATAGCATTGGCAATAATAGTATGAGATATCTGAGGGTTTCCAGAGTCTATTTGGTCAAGGACTTGACTAGATGTAAGGCATTCCTGGCACTGCAATTTTCACTTGGTGGCAAAATACGTCGATTTGTGGGCAATGTCTCCCCTGGAACTTAGTTATACCATATAGATTTATTTCAGATATGTATATATTTTTAGGAAGCTTCTATAGTAGTTGTTTTTTATAAAACCCCTTAAATGGCCATCAGGAATACTATTTTTGATATTTGCGTGCATGTAACACAATATATAAACACAGAAACTTGGCGGCACAACTCCAAAAACTCACAGTGAAAGAAGAGACGCAAGTCTCCAATGCACATGTGGCTTGGTAAATGCACTCTCACATACATATACACATGTATAGGCACACACATACATACACAGAGAAAGAGAGAGATTGACAAACAGTAATTTTATAGCAAATTATTGGAATTGTATATATGTGTGTGTATGGGTATATGAGTGTATATGTGTAAAATTCCATTATTTGACATTTCTGAGTATACATGTGTCAGTACGTTGTCTTCTACCTCTTCTAAAGTGCATACTTAGAACACAGGTTTTCTTTCCAGAAGTAACTTAGCATAGTGAAAGGTATGTACAAGTTACAATTGGAAGCCTGTGTTTATACTTTAATTTTACAATGTATTCATCACACAATTGGATATTCTTTAGAATTATTTGACATTATTTTAATCTCATGTAAAATGAGAAGCACTATGCATTTTATCACAAAGTATTTTGTAGAGTGAATATGACAATATGTGTTAAAATCTTGCCAAGTGTATTGAACAGATTTTTGTGCCAACATAATAAGACTGTCTATTTAATTTCCAAACTAGAATGCAGCATCCTCATTAATAGTTTCAATTTTATTATAGAATAATCTATTGATTTAACTTATTCCTTAAATTGTTATTTCTAGAAATCAATTAAATTATATATGTATAAATGCAATTTAATTTAAATAATAATTTCATGGTATTATTAATGTTATTAATTATTATTAATGTTACTAATAATAACATTAAATTATTTCTAGAAACAACTGACATCATGTTTTCATCATATGCTCATATATTTGAAGAGAAAAAAACTTTGTGGATCAACAGAGAGACAATAAAGATAATATGTTACATGAAGACTTTTTTTCAGGACTGAGGTAAAGGCGAAGGTGTAAGTCACAAACAATTTCACACCAGTTTGGAATTATGATTAATAGAATGGTTATTTATTTAAAGGTGGAAAAACTTACAGATCACCGTCCCAGACAACAGCCCTCTGTGCAATCAGGAAGGGAGTCTAGTCGCCAGGAGTGGAGCAGGAAGTAAGAGAGAGCGAGGAGGGAAGTGGCCGCTTTTTTAAAGGGAGAGAGACTACGCCCCAATGGGCTGGTATCTCCGCGGCTATTGGCTGGAGGAGCGGAAGGACCTCCCGCAACACCTCCCCCTTTTGTTTAAGTAAAAGAGTTCTAAACCTACTATGAAATTATATACAATAAGTACAAATATCCTATTCTAACTAGTTTAGGTCTTGTAAATAAATAGCTTGGCCAAGTAATGAGTGGAAAGTAACTACATTTATATAGTCTTCAACCCCATCGAAAATCTGAGAAGGAAAATAATGTTACCTGAGTAATTAGGAAGTGCAATCAAACAACTTCCAAAACATGCAACAAATCACAGAGACAACTAGCTACCTGGGCAATCACCCAAGTTCACGTATGCAACATTGAAGCAACCAACTTTGGCTAAGGCCTAACATAACTGACACCATTTTAATGGCAAGAAACTTATCAAAACTATCTTACCCTGTCTTGGCAGGATATGACAGTCCTGTTTTTTCCATTCACAGATATTCTGTATCTCTGTCAGTGGTTGAAGTATGGGCATTTCTTTGCCCAAAGGCAAGTTCAGCCAAAAAGAAAGGCTCCAGGTGGAGTGTCGTTGGTGCTCAACATTCTCTCAGGAATAGAGCAGTGTTGCCAGGAGCAAATGTGTCTCACTACCACAAAACTCTGAGTTAGATTAAAGGCCATTTTCTACAGCTCTCTGAAGAGGTTGAAGATTATCTATCTATACTGAGTATAATCTCTATGTATCTAAAGAACCTGATTAGTCTAATTATAAATGACAAACTTAGAATACTATTGATCTATATAATTCTCAATACCTATCTAACTTAAAGACTAACACAATTAACGACTGTGAAACAAATGAGGACAATGACCTCCAAATATAAACAATGTACAAATATACATTGCAGTATGGTAAATATATATCAATACACAAACAATATATAAGTATCTTAATCAGAGGTAGAAATGTATACTGCAATATGGTAAATATATACTATATATATATATATATATCAATACAATATATGTCAATACATAAAAAATGTTTTAAACAGAGGTAGAAACATGCATGCATACAATAGTCAATATAATTTCACTTTGTATCAATATATAAGAATTGATACCAATACATTTGTCTCAAAACAATGACTCACAAGTACCAATCTATTATCCCATCATCCCATTATCCCTCTTTTTCTTTTCAAATGATCCCTGAGCTTATAAAATTCCTCCCCCAACCCTCAACCGTATACTAATTATAATCAACCCCTAAATGATGTCCCTAAACCCAAGGGCAAACTTTACTGGGAGAAGGGACATCATCCTCTAGAATTACTTCCAGATGTCATGGGGGTGACGTTCTTTCTGGGGGATCCTGTGAAAGTAAAATGATGGTTAAATTTCAAGATCAATGTCTTTTAAAATTGCAAATAGTCTCTGAGTATTTTGTGCAGGTCTGACCAGAATGTTGTATAAGATGTGCACCATTTCAGCTAACCAAGTTGGAACTGTCTTTTGCAGCTGGTACCCAAAACAGGTCTTGTAGTAGTGCTATCAGTATCATGACATCATATCAACCAGGTGGAGTTGTTATGGGGCCCCATCTTCTTCCTGGAAACTTCAAATGTAACTTCAGGAAAAGCTCATTGTTCATTGTGAAAAACTTAAACATTAATCATGTAGACATATATAGACACACACACACACACACACACACACACATATATATATATTCAATAAAAGACATGATAGATATATTCAATGAAAAGTATGATAAATATGAAGAAAAGCAAAGATGTTTTCTAAACTCATTATTTCTTTCTGTCCCATATCATGGCTCTTGACATGAGACAGAAACTCCAGAAACTCTGGGCTTTTCTCTCTTTTTTTTTTTTTTATTGAAAAAAAAATTTTCCGCCTCCTCCCTGCCTCCCATTGCCCTCCCCCTCCTCCCGCCCCTCTCCCCCTCCCCCCACTCCTCTTCTCCTCCCTCTCCAGTCCCAGGATAGAGACAGAGACCCACACTGGAGCACCGGACTGAGCTCCCAAGGTCCTAATGGGCTTTTCTCTTACCAACAGGCTTGGAATTGGAGAGGGACTGAGCCAGAGTCCAACTTCAAAACCAGCTCTATAAATTTTCTTGATAACTGTTTTGTTATATGTAATTTTGCTATGTTAAAGTGAAAGCCTTTCCTTTTTGTTTAAACAGAAAAAAGGGGAAATGATGGAGGAAGGTCATTGGTTAATTAATAAAGAAACTGCTTGGCCTCATAGGTTAGAACATAGGTGGGTGGAGTAAACAGAACAGAATGCTGGGAGGAAAAGGAAGTAAGCTCAGATGCAGGGCAGCTCCTCTCAGGCGGACACGATGAAGCAAGCTGCCAGGTCAGACATGCTGAATCTTTCCCGGTAAGACTGGTACTACACAGATTATTAGAGATGGGTCGATCGGGATATGAGAATTAGCCAGTAAGGGCTAGAGCTAATGGGCCAAGCAGTGTTTAAAAGAATACAGTTTGTGTGTTCTTATTTTGGGGCATGAGCTAGCCAGGTGGCCGGGAGCTGGGTGGCAGGAACGCCAGTCCACAGCTCCCACAACACTGAGGAATATTTATTAAGAAGATACAATTAGTTACCATTATAGTGAGTAGAAACTGGTTGTCAGATGGCTTACTTATCAGCAACTATGCATTTATAGGATAAATAGACACAATTTATCATTGCTATGGCCAAGCAACTGGTAGAGATAATGTAAAAGAAAAGTTTCATTAGCACTTATAATTCAAAGGGGTAAATCATAGTGGAATAGCTTAAGTAGTGCTGGCCAGAAATCATAAGGAGAAGAAATACAGGAAGTGGTCAGGGAAAGATAGATTCTTCTGTGGTATTCCCCATGATGTGTTTTTCTGTTATAGCCCCTACATCTTGCTTTGCACAGCTTTCAATAATTGCATCATGTTATGAATTTATCAAGGGATGACTCCTTTGATATCATCACAGCCTTCCTGGTAGAATGGTCTCTGGTAATGAAATCTGCAAAACTCCTACACTAAACTGTCTGTACAGAAAAGGAAACAATAGACTTGCAAAGGAAGCCTAGAGGATGAGAGAAAATATTTGTAAGCCATATATTTTATAAGAAATATTACATGGAAATTAGTATATGATGATTTTACACAGCTCAACAGCAACTCATCCAAGGAAAACAAAATCTAAGTATGAACTTATAATGATTCAATTTAAAAAAGTTTTAAGGACTTTTGATTTTCCTCCAAGTTAGACATGCATTTGTCCAACAGGTACATGAAAAGAAGCTCAGCACCATTAACCATCAGGGAAATGAAAGTCAAATTCAAATAATAAAATCTCCTTTCTTATTAAGGTTCCTACTATATGAATACAATACAAGCACTGGTGAGGTTGAAACTATTGAAATCACTCATTGATGTACTTGATATTTTAATTCTTCAAAACATTAACCTAAAAATATTGAATGGCTTTTCAATACAAATTCTGAACATTTAAGCCAAATTGAAAGCTCTATATCAGAGATATACTCATGTGATCCTTATATTATTCCTTATATATTCCTTATATTATTATTCACAATAATCAAGACATGGGAACATCTTCTTTTTTTCACTTTTTGGCTAAGAAAAAAGGACAGATATAAACAATCTTATTTTGATAAAGAGATTAAAAAGGTACAGGTATTACAGTATATTTAGATAATAGAACACTATTAACATTAAGTAAAATGGAGATAATACTGTCTTATTTAACAGCATGGATTAACCAGAATTGTAACACACTAAGTGAAGTAAGCCAGTCACAAAAAGATAACTATTAGATTGTTCAATTATAGAAGGAGTCTAGAACAAACTGACTTGTGAGAGAACAGAGTGGTATAATGGTTGTTAGGTCACAATGAGTTGTTTTTCCAAGAATTAGCCTAATATCAGTTATTAATGTGCTAAATTTTATAATCTTATATGTATATACATGGCAAGCCAAGAAGTCTAAGTCAGTAAATTAGTTGCTTTTCCTTTAAAAAAAAGACGTAAAAAATTTGCTTATTAATGCGGCTAAATTTATAGATTTCTTGGTAACTTAACATTAAATGTTCCAAAAAATATCAACAAAGACTATGCTTCTCTAAATTTGTCAAGTTTTTTATTTGTTTGTCTTCAAGTTCAGACAACCAGAACTATGAGACAAAATCATTCATTTTGCTCCAGCATGGGAACTTGTCCTGAAGTTCTTAAGATTCTTTGATACGCTGAAATTTCCTTGAGTTGGACCATTCAGTGTACTTAATCATTCTTGTTTTTAGCAGCACTCATAGCAAGCCAGCAAGAAAGAAGAAAAAGATTCATCACCAGATGGAGAAAGGCATTAATGATACTTGACCTTTCAAGTGTTGCATTACTGTTTTCTAGGCCCACATAGAGATATTTCTGTCAGGTAGATGACAACAACTCAGGATGATACCTTATTGAATGCAGTGTGCCCCGAAGTGAAAGCTAAAAGAGAACATTAATGAATAAAAAACAGTGTCTCAACACATTAGTCTACAAAAAGAAAATTCCAGAGTTACCTTTAGAAGATGTATGAGGAAGTGGAAGGCAGAAGAGTGGCAAAGGAGAAAAATCTATTCACTGCTTTTAATAAAAATAGCACGAAAAGGATTTTCCTAATCTCAAATTTTTATAAAATAAGTACTCTGACTTTGCCTAACTCAAGTTATTCATTATAGCCAAAGTCTTTTGAGAAATTATTTCTTTTTGTGTCAAGGTCTCACCATGTATTCCTTTATGACTTGAAGCTCACTATGTAGACCAGGCTGCACTGGAACTTGGAAAGCTCTGACTACTGAGTACTGAGATAGGGAGTTGTGTGCCACCACTCAGGTGACAAAAGAATTTTTAATCTATTTTTGGTGAATTCTGTCTGAGATTTCTAAAATGTCTTATTTTTTGTTGAGTAAAGTAGCTTATAATACTTGTAACATTTAATTTCCTTGTTGCCTTATTCTGAGCTGCCACAAAGAACAGAATGACAGTAAAATAAGTTTGAGTCTTATCATAATAACAAACAAATTTATACATGTAAGGAAAGAAGGAGAGACAATCATTACCAGCTATGGCATGACAAATGGTGGAGTATTTGTTAAAAATTTTGAAAATTTTCAGCTCTTTCTACATTAACCAAAAAAATACCACAGCAATTATTTCTGCCCCCTCCACCACATATAAAATGAGGTAAAACTCAAATATAGAACCTCAGAAGTATAAAATGACATGTTGATTTAACAAATGGTTCTTGGCCTTCCTCTCACTTGTAGCTTCAGGTTGAAGTTAAAGTCAGTCTGACTCTGTACCACTCTGCATTGGAAACAGACATTTCTGTCTTTCTCTTCTGAATCTTTATAAGGTAGGGAACTGTCCTGCTTTCCTGCTCTCCCCAAATCTGTTCTCCACAGGGCCTCACTGCTTTATATTTGCCAACATATATGGAACCCTATGAGAAGAGGTAGATACAAGTGTTTTGTCAGGAGAATAGAGCATCGATTTCACTATGAACTGAGTGGAGTAGGACACACAGCCTATAGTTAGAGTGGACTCACTATCTCCAGCCTTTTGATATTTGATCCACAATAGTCTATCATTTGAGAACCACGTAGAACTGAAAAGGTAATCCAGTCTTGCTTCTTTGACTCTAAGACAAAACAGAAGTCAACCTCTGAATGTTGGCATTGTTGTCAGAAAGGATGAGCTCACCAAGACCCACTTTTCTCAAACAGCATATCAGAAATTGCACAATAAGGAAAATGAAAACTGGCTCTTTCTTACAGAGAAAGAGGCAAAACTGAAAATATGGACAAAAGAAAGTTAAAGATCATTTCCTCTGTACCTTGAAATCAGACTCTAGGTCAACTGGAGAACATAAGGACCCTATGTTAAAATAGCTAAGCAGGCAAAGGGAATGTCTCTTGCTAAGAACTATATAAAATCTGCACTGCTTAATTCCTTCAACCCTGGTGTGCCTGCAATGAATCAGAACAACACAAATTCCTGCAGCAAAAGTTTCATTTGAGCTTAGCAGCTTACACCCACCGATAGAAGTAGGAATTACTCCCCACTAGCTTGGGCTTCAGGGCTTTAAAAACAATAAATCCCATCTTCCTTTAAGGGCCTTGCTGAACTCAAAGGAGATACAAACTGGCAATTGACTGAGAAAATATCTTGACTTTTGTCCTTCCTAATTTAAATAAAAAATGAATAGGTGGAAGTGCAGACCAGTGTATGACAGAATTTTTCTGTGGTATTGAGATGAAGTGAGATTTTTGCCTAAACAATGTAAATCCTCAGAGTCTAGGAGAAGCATCACTACAGTGAATTGTGTGAAGTGCTGTATCTTTGAAGGAGAAGGAGCCTTTACTTTTCTAAGCAAATACTGCAAAACTACCATGTCGGGTTTATTTCTCCTTATGTATTCATTCAATGAAAACAACACATTTCAGTATCCACACTGGCAGGTCTACTGCTAGCACTGTCTAAATATGTTCCATACATGGCCCCTTTCCTTAAGAAAAACAAAAATGAATTAAGAAAAACTGAATAAAAAATAAATCTGAACTTAAGTAAAGAGATAATTTGTTTTTTTAATTTATTTATTTATTTTTATTTATTTTTTATTAATTAATTTATTTAATTATTAAAGATTTCTGCCTCTTCCCCGCCACCACCTTCCATTCCCCCCCTCCCCGAATCAAGTCTTCCTCCCTCCTCAGCCCAAAGAGCAAGCAGGTTTCCCTGCCCTGTGGGAGGTCCAAGGACCACCCACCTCCATCCAGGTCTGTTAAGGTAAGCATCCAAACTACCTGGGCTCCCACAAAGCCATTACGTGCAATAGGATCAAGAACCCATTGCCATTTTTACTATGTTGATCCTCCCAATCCAACATTGGAGCACTGGACTGAAGTCTCACGATCCAAAGGAGGAGCAGAAGGAGAGTGAGCACGAGCAAGGAACTCAGGACTGCGAGGGGTGCACCCACACACTGAGGCAATGGGGATGTTCTATCGGGAACTCACCAAGGCCAGCTGGCCGGGGACTGAAAAAGCATGGGACAAAACCGGTCTCGCTGAACATAATGGACAATGAGGACTACTGAGAACTGAAGAACAATGGCAATGGGTTCTTGATCCTATTGCACGTAATGGCTTTGTGGGAGCCCAGGTAGTTTGGATGCTCACCTTACTAGACCTGGATGGAGGTGGGTGGTCCTTGGACCTCCCACAGGGCAGAGAAACCTGCTTGCTCTTTGGGCTGAGGAGGAAGGAAGACTTGATTGGGGGAGGGGGAGGGAATGGGAGGTGGTGGCGGGGAAGAGGCAGAAATCTTTAATAATTAAATAAATTAATTAAAAAAAAAGAACCCATTGCCATTGTTCTTCAGTTCTCAGTAGTCCTCATTGTCCGTTATTTATTTTTCTTGAAAAAAATTTCTGCCTCCTACCCTTCTCCCATTTCCCTCCCCCTCCTCCCACTCCTCTCCCCCTCCCCCCACTCCATTCTTCCTCCCTCTCCAGTCTGAAGAGCAGTCCAGATTCCCTGCCCTGTGGGAAGTCCAAGGTCCTCCCCACTCCATCCAGGTCCCAGAAGGTGAGCATCCAAACAGGCTAGGCTCCCACAAAGCCAGTTCATGCAGTAGGATCAAAACCCAGTGCCATTGTCCTTGGCGTCTCATCAGCCCTCATTGTCCACCATGTTCAGAGAGTCTGGTTTTATCCCATGCTTATTCAGTCTCAGTCCAGCTGGCCTTGGTGAGCTCCCAATAGATCAGCCCCACTTTTGTTGAATAGAGGGAGGGTCCTTTTGCAATGAGAAGGGTTGCTCCATAGTCAGGCAAGGGGAAGAATGAAGACTCAAGAAAAAATTAGGAGTCAGGAAGTACAGTGAATGCCTGGGGGATAGTTAGACTGAATCTGAGTGTACATTGTCTGGAAATCAGACAGCTTTGCATAAAGAAGGCAAGTCAGAGTTCAAGATCTTGGAAGAGAAGAAAAGACTGAGAGAACCTGGTTACATTTTAGTTAATAATTTATGAACAAAAGATTAAACTATGGGAGGTCAGAGTTTACCTGGGTCCTGTATATCCCAGTGAAATATTCTCATGTGTTTCTCATATATCATACACAATTTCAGGGTAAACCAGGGTGAAGTGTTTGTTAAAACTGTCATTCCTCTCCAGGAGCAAAAGACTGAGGAAAAATTAACATCATGAGCAGGCCATGACCAAGATATTCATTTCCATGATCAGTTAAAAATGTATCTGATACATTACATTGACATTTTTTGTCAGTCATGTTTGATTCTATGCTAGGTTTCTGGGTCCTGGACCTCCAGACAGTGTCAGGGAGCTTGTATGGGTTTGACCCAGGTCCTGTACATATAGGTTATGACTTTGTATCTTAGAATTCTTGTGGGTCTCCTAACAGTGGTAAAGCGGGGTATCTCTGTCTCTTTTGCCTACTTGTGGGACCCTTTTCCCCCCACTGAGTTGCTTTGCCCAGTCTTTATATGAGGGTTTATGCGTATTCTTAGTGTAACTTGTTATGCCATGTTTGGTTGATATCTCTGGGATGCCTACTCTTTTCTGAAGGGAAACTAAAGAGGAGTTAATGGGAAATAAGGAAAGGAGGAGGAGGGCTGAGAGGGAAGGAGGGAGGGGGAAACTGCAGTAAGGATATTATCTAGGAGAGAAGAATAAAATTATTAATTGAAAATGAATGTATGCAAATGTATGAATTTTATACAAAATTGATTAAAGACTGTTTGGCATATAGAGGAGAGTCCCATTAAGTGGGATTAATTACAAGAATTACATAGAACAAAAATTACCCTGAGGTGGGGTTTCAGAAACCAATTCATTCAACTTCAAGACTGAACTTCCTTCTCATAGTTTTTCTCATCCTTCCTACACTAAGACCTTCCTACACTAAGACCATCTACATACATACGTCTTCCTGTGCTATACAAATGTGAACTTTCATCTTACAGTTTTAATCACTCTGTCAAAATTATTATGACTTTTAGAGAAGAGTTGATATAGATGTTAGGGGTATAGACTAAATAAATCACGTTAGCATTCATTACTTTGTGAATTTTATAATTAGAGATAATGATGTTCTACATGTAGATGATAGTTACTGTCTAGAGGAAAGTGGGAAGATTCCAGAACTACAAAAAAGATATAATGAATGATATTTGTTCAGAGATTGAGGATGGCTTTCATATGCAAACATAAGAAGAAGAAAGGAGGAGCTATTAAGTTCATCCTGTGGTGTAGTTATTTTGTGGGTATAGAGTTATACTGTGTATGTACTATTTCTCATGTCTCATGCATGACTTTTAGTGAGTCTTTAGAGCACTTTCTAATATTCTAGAAAATTCATTTTCTTTTCTTAAACCAATTCAGATTGGCTTTGTCTCTCTTTCTAACAAATGGACAGAAAGAATACACACTCAGCACTGTTTCCCACAAACCTTTCATACACTACACCTCACATGCATTCCTGAATCTCCTAATTAGGTGTTTTGTTTTTGCTGCTTTTTCTACCTCCTTGCCTCCAATCCTAATAATTTAGGACTTAGGTAGGACTTTGGTCTGTGATAATCATGATCATTTTCTTAATTAGGCACATTGACAATACAGTAAAATTTAAACTCCTACAGTTTGTTTTTAGTACACTTAACTCTTTCTAGAATATGTAATGCTTATTTCTATATATGACCATATGTATACACAAGTTTTATATTCTGTGAACGGCAAAACCATAGTAGATAGGTGCCACATGTTTTTAATGTCTGTGGATCAGTGACATGCACATAATATCAAGATCTTGAATGAGTGAATTCTTTCACCTCCTTACTTATCTTCATTAAACCATTTCTGTGTTATCAATTGCTGTTGGAAGGGCCTACTTGTTTGTCCAGGCAGCCAAGAACCAAAATAATCACACAGAAATTGAATTATTTAAATCACTGCTTGGCCCATTAGCTCTAGCTTCTTACTGGCTAAGTCTTACATCTTAATTTAACCCACCTCCATTAATCTGTGCATCATCATGAGGTCATGGCCTACCAGCAAAATTTCAGCATGTTTGTCACCAGCAGTGGCTCCATGGCTACTCTCTGACTCTACCTCCTTTCTCCCAACATTCAGCTTAGTTTCCCCCACCACCACCTGGCTCTGTTCCCCTATAGCACTGCTATAGGCCCAAAGCAGTTCCTTTGTTTATCAGTGGTAATCACAGCATATAGAGAGAAATCCCATATTAGATTGCCTTGGTCATCATTGACTCTTCTTTATCCTTACCCTGCATCCAATCATTTGCTTTTCTTTGTGTTGCACCATTCTCTCATCTTCTAAATTCATACCATCTATCATCTGAAGCAACATTTCTAAAGCTTTCATCCCATTATGCCAAACTTCAGGAACATAATATTCCTATTTGTATCAGGAGCTGAAGGAGATCACACTATTATTAAGTAATGATCACTCCTTCTCATTTATCTTGTATGGCAGGAGTATTTTCTCTGTCCTGTTGATGCTAGGCTTGCCTTCATACCTGCTTTGGTCAATTGTCTGATGCAGCAGAAGTTTGATAAGAGCTATTGTGGTTGAACTTGCTCTCCTGTGCTTCTGGCATTCTGGGAAAATAACTTCTCTTAGGTGGCTAGCTGTGTATAGAACAGTAACAAAAATAAAATAAAGACAGATTTGAAGCTATACATTAAAAGGACATATGCTTTTGTCAGTCTATATCAGCCATACTATTGACAGACACTCTGAAGCAGAACCTCTGAAATTAGCTAACAGAATCATTGCTCAAAACAATTGAATGATGATGTAGATGCGAGTTTGGGGAAAAAATTTCAGGATGTAAAAGTTTATTGATACTCTAATTTTATAATTATATTAGTAACATCATAACCACTTTATTTTCTCTTTAATATTTATAGAGTTCCATCTCATTCTCCTAAAATAAGAAATATAACCATTCATAAAACGTCGATGACTCTATGTTGTCTGCAAAAAAATCAAACTTATCACAGTTTCTAGACTTTAACTCAAACTTCATCTGCTGTCATAGTCATTATCATATGTATTAATTTAGTAAACATTAGGTTACTAAGTGCCAGATTAGGTGTAATGAGAAAAATTGTATGGAAATTGTATGGAAACTGGAATATAATATAACAGTATGACAGAATGTGACCAAGAGAATTGTTATGAGGGATGTAGAATATACCTGCTGTATTCAAAAGCCTAATGCTAAAAGAGAACAACATTTGAATGCAATTCCATCCATTTAGTTCAGTAGATTATATAAAATATTAAAAGAAAAAAAGGGATCCATTTGCATGAATGCATTGTTGTCTGAATATTAGACAATTAACCATGAATAATGAATAACAAAATTGGAATGGCTGATTAGCATTTTGACTATCGTTAGTAAGTGATGTATTGGGGAATATGTTTAAAATCTTTTTTATCCATTTCTTTTTGTCATTTTTCTTTCTTTTTTTGTATGTGTAGATGTGTGCAGGTGCATATATGTATGCAACTTGAGTTTTGTTTATCTGAAACATTCCACCTATGTGGACTATTGTAGCTTCTACAAAATATTTTTAGAAAAGTTGACAATAAAGAATCTTGAACACAATCCTTAGGCATGACAGAAAAATATACAAGTGTAACTATATGAAACTATAAAATTTCTATTTATGAAAGGTACAATGAAAACTTATTTAAAAATTGGCAGAAAATATCTGCAAATCACTTATTTGATAAACAGATAATATTAAAAATAATAAAGAATTCACACAACCCATAGGAAATAATAACCTCAATCAAAATGAACAAAGGTAGAAAAAGACATTTTCAAAGAAATATAATAATGACCAAATATTATAAGAAAAATCATTTGCTATAATTCATCATTAGGAAAAAATAAAAGCTACAATGAGGTTAAAAAGCAAGAGTATCAGTAGGCAAAGTGACAGAAAAAAACTTTCATACACTATTGGTAGAAAGGTAAGCTAGTACAACTGCTTTGGAAAACAATATGTAGGATTCCCAAAAACATGAAAAATAAAACTAACTACATAACCAAAAAAGCTCTCTGCTGGATATACAAACAAAGGAAATAAATCCAGGGCATATGGAGACAAGTTCCAAGTTTCAATGCATCTTTGTGTGTGTGTGTGTGTGTGTGTGTGTGTGTGTGTGTCTGACATGGACATGTTGTGTACCACTTAAATATTAAAACAAAAATCAACCATGTGAACTTCAAGAAATAATAGAACAAAATAGCAATAATTACTTCAAATAGTGGTAGGCAATAAGAACTTGACAAATCAAAGTGGATTTTCTCTATTTTAATTTCATCATGAAGGCAAATGGAAACCATTGAAAGGGCTTCAGTAAGGCTTGAGGCTAAAGATATCTTCAGTAACTGATGTTGCATGGAAAATTAATGATAAACTATGTCAGAACATGGAGAACATCATCAGGATGGCTTAATAAGAGTTAAATCACAGCTCATCATGTGGTCAATGGGGTACAAAGGAGGCCATGGGGATAACATCCATATCTTCTTGTTGTACGATGATGGAAAAGGATCATGATGAAATCAGCCAGTTATAGTATCCATATAGCTGAGGAGTTGACCTCCTAGAGGACAATGACAGGACAACAGTTTGTGAAGGGAGAATGGTAAAGTCATTTTGACATCTCTGAACTTGAGGTGTGAGATATCGAGATGGCCATGGCATGTAAGTAGAGTTGCTGTCACTCAAGGAGTAGATGCTTTGATCACACTGAGTTACTTATTCCCCTGAGAAGACTGTGCTCACTTACCTTTCTCTGTTTTACCATTAACTATTGGTTATAGGCTAATTTTTCTCTCCTCTTGTACTAGAGGTACATTTTGCCAACTTTATATAAACTAGGGTAATCTGGGAAGAGGATATCAGTTGAGATAATCAGTCTATCTGACTGGCCTGTTAGTGAGGCTGTAGGGACATTTTCTTGAATAGTGATTGAAATCGGTGCATTTAACCTATTGGAATCTGTGCCACTCCTGGACAGGTATTCATGTGCTATATAAGATAGGTAACTGAGTAAGCCATGGGATCAAGACAGTTAGCAATGTTCCTCCACGACTCTGCTTCAGTGTCTGCCTAGAGGTTCCTGCCTTGAGTCCCTGTTCTGGCTTCCCTTCATTTTTTTCTCCACAGGTGACTTTTGGTTATAGTGTTTGCCATAGCAACAGAAAGCAAATAAGACACCCCATATTATACTTAAAATGTTAGATCACCATGCTCCTCTACCATGAAGTTTTTCTTCCTTTTCATAGCTAAACATCTAATTTTTGTGAGTACATTGCCTTTATTAATGAGCATTGAGAATGTGTTGCTCCAGCTATTCAGTCATTTTCTTTGAATATTTCTATCTTCTTCTAGACTCTTACTCCTTGTATACTTGTGTATTTGCTCTAATGTTTCTGCCTCCTTCAGTTTCAGCCCAGAGAAAACACAAGGTACATAGGCAATAAATATGGATCAACTTTAATTTAAATAATGTATTCTGTTTAGGAGCTGTTTGCAGAAAAAAATAGGAGTGTATTTTTTCTCTCAAAAAAGTGCTACAATTCAATCCTTTCACCAAAAACCTAAAGCACAAAAACTCCTGTTTGTCACTTGCCCTTGGTAGTGCAGGACAACAAGGTATAGAACATTTTTAAAGGTGCTAGATTTTGATGAGCTTTTCTGAAGCTCACTTCTCCTGCTTTGAATCTGCCCTTTAACTTCCTCTTGGCGTAACTCTACTGCTGCTAGATTTGCTGATTCTATGATTCCCTGAAGAATCCCACTATCTTTTCTACACTCAGCTTTTGCTTCGGTATTGCTCAGTATTTTGGACCTGATTCTTGTCTAGCATTTCTCAGTCTATCCCTTGTCTATGCAATTTTGTTTGAAATTTTTGATCTTTTTGTAGGACATAGAGACATACAATTGTTTTTGTATTTGTCTTGTATAAAATTCAAGCAGGTCTTACACCAGAAGAGCCTGGGTAGGCAGCTCTGCTGTCTTTCAGCAACGCTAAACCCAATTGGTCGTTGTGTTATTTTTTTAATGCCACTTTTGCTTTTGCTTCCTGAACTCTTTAGCCTTGGTTTTCCCTTTGACTATCTGATGTGGGAGTGATTTTTTTTAATCTGTTGCTTTCATTGGTTAATTAATAAAGAAACTGCTTGGCCTCTGATAGGGTAAAATTTAGATAGGTGGAGTAAACAGAACAGAACGCTGGGAGAAAGAAGCCGAGTCAGGAGTCGCCATGATTCTCATACTCCAGACAGACACTGGTTAAGATCTTTCCTGGTAAGCCAGCTCGTGGTGCTACACAGAATATTAAAAATGGGTTAGATCAATATGTAAGAGCTAGCCAATAAGAGGCTGGAACTAATGGGCCAGGCAGTGTTTAAAAGAATGCAGTTTCCATGTAATTATTTCGGGTAAAGCTAGCTGGGTGGCGGGACGCAGCCCCACCGCCACTCATATTACAACAACTATCTAGATAGATACATAAACACACACACACACGGAGCTCTGAGCACCTAGGTGATTTGGATCCAGAAGGCACACAGAAAAAGAAATTAGTAAAAACAAATCTCAAAGCTACAGTCATTGATGGGCTTTGCTTTCTGGTCTTGTTCCCTTTTATGACACTTCTCCTTAGACATCTATCTCAATGGAAAACATCTTCATAAACTTATGACTGTAAAGTCACTTTCACCATTGATCCTCATTTCCATTTTATTGTCTAGTTCTGCAAAGTCTGTATAACTCACAGCTGGTCATCGTGGTATTTACTTTAATCCCTGCATTTACTCACAAGACAGAGACAGGTGGTTCTCCATGAGTTCCAGGGCAGCTTCGACTACCAAGTGAGTTAATATTTTCCCCCCTTAAACTCTGCTCCTCACTCCTTTTAGTTGATCTTCCATATACCAGATAATAGCTTGTCTTGTCTTAAACAAGATTTATGATGCCATTGCTTTTGAAAGCTTTTGTTGACTTCCTAATGTATAGCAAAATTCTACTCATACCAGGCTCTTCACGAGCTTGGTATTCAGCCCCTGGATCCAGAGGCCAAATTTGTTCACCATTTTATTCTTATCAATAAATGTTATTAGAAACACAGAAACGTCAATAAGTTTACTTATTGTATCCCTCTTTCTTATCCTACAAGAGCATAGTCAGTTACTTGTAATGGAGATACCATAGATGCTGAATTCTCTAATATTTGTTCTCTGGTACTTTGCAAAAATGTCAACCTATAGTTAGAAATGTCTACTATTGTGATGCAGCTGTTACTTTCCTCACCACATGGGTGCCATAGCTCATATTGTTTCCTTAGCCTCATACACCTCCCCAACCCGTGTTCAACAACTAATATGAACTTCTCAGTATTTTAATTTGAATGTCATTTCCAAGGAAGATCTTTAAGTGGCTGACCCTGCTCCTTTGTTCCGGTCTGATAGTGAATTAGACTGAATTAAAGAAAAGTCTTTATAACAGTCTCACATATGACTCCTTGAGAGTGTATTTAAATCCATCTCACTCACTACTGATATGAGCTGTACTAGTTTGACATGTGATAATCATAAAGGAATCTAAGAAAGGCCTGGTCTGTCATATGCCTGAAATATTATCATCTGTTTAATCAATGCATTCTCTTTTCCTACCTCTTGACATTGTCTTTTAAAATGACTGTAAATCTGGTATCTGGCTGTGAATTAGGAAAATGCACTAATAAACAAAAAACAGCTTTAAACATAAAAAGTTTTAGTATGAGGTACAGTACATGAATGCTGTCATAAAGAAGGTGTTGAGTGAGCTCTTGTGGGACTTCCAGTGCAGGATGAAGTGGTAGTAACATCAGGGCTACATGACTACGGAGAGAAGAAAGATAAAGGATCAATATGTCCTGCCCTCATCATCATTTAAACATGTTAGTGCTTGAATTGAGAGAAGTATTTTTATTTCTCTCTAATTTTCTTAAATTTAATGAAAAATTAATTAAGCAAAGGTTATTTATTCATTTAACACTGTGACTAATAGAAGCGAAACAGGAGTTCAAAGCATAAATCTGTTAATTTTGAATGAGTTACCATTACCTGAAGGAATAGATTTTGTAATTAAAAGGCCCAGGGACTATGGCATATTACCTTTGATGAGTTTCTCACTAATAGCATTGAACTAAAACAAAATCATAATTGCATTATCAGCCATCACAGAATGCTCCCCAAATCTTAAAAAAGCATAGAAAGACTGAAGAATCAAAATCCTTAAAATCTGAAGACATATTTTTTTCCTCTTCTTTTAAAGATAACTTTCTATTTCAGTAAAATGAAATTGCAAAGAATATTAATGAGTACATCTTTTTATAGTGAAGATAATTTTCACTTGTTTCTAGTAATTTCTATTGATCTACCACCTAAACTACAACAACTATAATTCACTGGAGTAATTTATAATTGCATCTAATTAAGTGTAAATTTAAAAAAAATGATCCAAATACAATTACCGAAGAGGATACAATGATACCAAACTTTGTGCTTCATTTACTAGCTCAAAGTACAGCTAAAAATTGAATTTTTGGATAGAAATAATAAATACAAGAAAATCCTTGATTCTGGTACTATAATGCCATCTTCAGTGCAGTGGATGGAGGAAGCTATTTTTCCTTTGTAAAATGCTACCACTCAAAACAAAAGCCTTGGCAATTGGAGAAATTATTGAATTTTTTATCTAAAAAACATGATGCTTAATATATAAATAGCATTTGCTGATTATTGATTGGCATTAATTAATGCATAGAATGTATTGTTTACTAATAAACTAAAATAGATCAAGTTTTTTAATACCCAGGATACATTTTTCTTGATAATTTTGACTTGAATTGTACTGGCACGTACTCCAGAAACTTTTCACATATACTTCTTCCAAGATCATTTAGTGTAAGCCTTTATAAGAATTATTGCTTTTACATAGCTTTTATTTTTCTTTTCTGGACAATTCTCACCTTGGACACTGAGGGTAAAGAAGTCCAGGCCCTATAGCTAGTTCTTTCTAGTTGCATGCTGCTGTGGAACCCTATAAAAATTACAGTTGTGCCTCAATGGGTTTTCTTGTATAACCTTACCCATAGATTCTCAGTTTCTCTTGAATTTTAAAATAAAACAAAACAGTACGATGAAAATATTATGCTGTGTGTCAGGAGTTCCTTGACCAGGGTGGCAATGATAGACCATGTCCACAGTTGGCTTTGTGGCATGGTGTAGGCATCTGGAAATAGTAAACAGAGAGTGGAAATGCTGCCTACAGGCTAAGCATTACTGCTTTATAATATACATAATGGAGCCTATTGGAAAAAAATGACAAATTCAAAGGGAGATTCGTGGACCTAGATGTAATTTTTAATTAAATGCTTCCATTTGATTCTCTTAATACCTTCTTTTCTTAAGTATGCACTGACTGACTTCTTAATTCTGATGGTTTTATTCAGTTTCCAATACACATTTCTGTGTAACTGCTTAATTACTTACTGAAAATAAGGATTTATGAATTTCCATGATAAGAATTGATGCAGCAGCATTTCAGCAGCTGTACCAAATCTAACAAAAAAACAAATATTTTTTGAAGTACTGAGTGTAAGGAGAAAATAATAGCCATGTCTGTGGGAACCATGTGGCAACCTTACCAACAGGTCAGCAATAGTTTACTTCCATATTTAAAGTAGGGGGTTTCAGAGTGCAAAGTGATTGTTCAGATTCTGTCTTGACCAAAAACATCTTACAAAAGTTGAATTTTCTGCTGCTAACTCTGTCTTCTTATACTTATTTTTGTTTCAGCAAGATTTACTGCACTGAATTTTCTGTATTTCTAAAACTTTTAAGAAGAAACTGGTAATGCAAAGTATGAGGATTCTTTCTTATAAATAAGTGTGTTTCCAGAGTGGAGAGTAGTTTCTACTTTGAAGAATAGTATTGAATAAAATGACAAGCAGTTCCTGTGGGAAGGAGGATAACTGATGAACAAAAAGAAAGATTCAGTGTGGAAAATACACAAAACTCTTGGGTATCATAACCTTATACTGGCAAATTGATGCTTAGCCCCAGAATCTTATAGTTACATATATATTACCACTAGAAAAAAAAAAAACTCCCTAAGCTAGTCTGTGCCATAGATAGTGCTGGCTGTTCATAACAGCAGAAGAGAATAATTTTCAGCAGGGAAGACTTGGCAAAGATGGCATATCCTGCTATGGAGCAAAGGGATCCATGGCAGATACATGATTTCCTGGGGATCCATGCAGGAAATGGTTTCTGAAATAGGCACTTGCTATTTTCTACTGAAGTAAATTTTCTGAAAACAAATCAGAAAACCTTGCAAAATTTTATTATGCCATTGGAACTTAAATGCTAAAAACAATCTATTTGAGTCCCTAAAATAATCTTAGGTACAATATGTATGTTTTATCTACTTCTATTAAACAAAAATATTGCTTGACATTATTTTAATAAAAATACCAAATAAGAAGGCTTTAACATCAACCCATAAATTCTTCCAACAACAGAAAAAAATGTATCATCCAAGGGATATGTTTTATTTTACTAGTTTACCTGAAAAAAAATAATTAGGATTGCTGTACTGGAACTTCTTAGATTTCATATTAATTTAAAAGAAATAGATCACAGTTAAAGTAAAGAAAATGAGTTTAACATTTGGTATATTTTGACCAAGAAGACTTTTCAGCAATTAGGTTTTGAGATCTGATATCTGTTTTTGTGAATACTTCTTTGACCTTATTGTCCTACCTAATCTCTAGTCTCCAGTTTCAACCAAATCGTCTTTCTTTTAAAACAGATTTGCATGTTCTAGTAATTTTTAATCACAAATCTCACCAAAGAATTCCTTGTTTTTTATATAGATGATTCTATATACATAGTATCCACATGCTTCTCTGAGCTTGTTTATACATCTTGTAGCAAGCTTGATTTGCATCATGGCTGGTGTTCTGTAAATAGCACGTGATATTCATTTAATAAGCATACAAATTATGAGCCAAGCCGGGTGGTGGTGCACGCCTTTAATCCCAGCACTCGGGAGGCAGAGGCAGGCGGATCTCTGGGAGTTCGAGGCCAGCCTGGTCTACAAGAGCTAGTTCCGGGACGGGCACCAAAGCTACAGAGAAACCCTGTCTCGAAAAACCAATATATATATATATATATATATATATATATATATATATATGCCAAATGAGAAATTGAATAAACGAGGAAAATCAAAAATCAAATCACTTGACAATTGTGTGACTGAAAACCGAGGTGATAAGCTCAGTCCAACTACTACTATATACTATACAATGGTTAGGTTTCAATTTAAAATGAAAAAAAGTTATCAATGAGGATGAGAGATCTGTAAAATTTAAATAAGTCAGGAACATTTCAATATTTAACAACTAGTATTTGTGTATCATTCAGTGTTTGTGTGTATTATTTTCTGTGTGCATGTGCATATGTACAGATATAACTTTCATACTTATTTTATGTAAAGTAATAGGGTAACTCATACCAAGTAAATAGCAAATTAATTGAATTTCTCTTTGTACTTGAGCTTTGCTAAAATCAGACTAATAAAAACACTGAATTTCTACACATATGACCTATAAGAAAAGACTTTTATTCTTGAAAACAGCATTAAAGTTACTCCATACCAACTCCAGAATTTTAGCACATAGTTCACATAAAACAATGATGTAAATATACATTGTAATTTCTTAGAAAGGAGGACAATGCTTAATGCAATTCTTAAATGTTTCCATAATTAATATCAATTGCACAACATGGATTCCTTAGATGTTTACCAACAGCATTTGATACAATTTTTTGTGAGTTCCCAACTGAAAGAAATACATTGTTCAGGTATTCTAAAAGACTTCCTTGTCTCTCTATAGCCAATTTAAAAGTAAAGGCAGGTATTTATTCATTACATACTCCCATTAGCTCTCTAAGAATTTATTCATAAATTTTAAAGCAATTTTCCATTATATCATAATATTAGAATGGCTAGAATTTGTGATTATGTGCAAGCAATGTCTACAAAAGCAAACTATAGTGGAATATTGACTTATTATCTCTTGGTTCTGGGTTCTATTGCAATTGTAACTTGTAATTACCAAACAATGTGGAACTCAGATATTTTATATTCCCAGTGTCATAATTTCTGGACCCAAAGTATTCCATTGCCTCAGATCTTCAATGCATTTCCCCTGTGTAAATATAAGAACAACAAAATAAAAAAGTTTTGCAAAATTATAGAATATCATAGTATTTCATATAAAAAATAATAGAGCCAATTTCTTTAATTTTTCCTTCTCCAATGATATTCTATAAATCACTAGAAACTAAATAAAGAAAATAATACAATAAAATTAAATTAAAATTTATACTACACGTAGCTTTTGTAAAAAACAAATAAGTTATTTAGGTTCATTTAATCTCCCATTTGGTTTTAATTTAACAAAAGTGAGATCCCCTAGAAATCTGCAATTGAGAGATAACAATTGTCAGTTAAACTTGAAACTACTAGTAAGGGACACTGCCAACAGTTCAGTTCAGTTAATCTGACCTGTAACTAATTGAATGAACACTGAACATGAGTATGGCTCTTGACTTGATGTCACTTGTCTACATACTGGAGTGGTTGAGAACCTTGTGCTTCCAATCTGATCTATATTGCGCCAACTTCCAGCACAGTTTATGTATAGTTATAAAGCCACAGAAATCTCATTTTATACTTCTGTGCACTCTTTTTTCAATTAGCTTAAGAATATATGATTAAAATCACTTTATGGCATAGGCAGTCTTTCGATATTTTTTCTGCACTCAATTTAACAATAATGCAATTCGTTCATTTTTTTCCAACCACAGAAAATATATCAAATAATTGACTGATATTTTTGGTTACCTTAAAAGAAGCTAAGTTAGAAATAGTCATTAAGTATCTAAGCAACTTGAAATGAGTCAAGCTTGCTATGGAATGTAGAGGTTCTGAAGTTTCTATGAAAATATTTGAGTTGATAGTTCAGATTGAATACTAATATTTGCCCATTTGAAGTTATGTTGGATTCTAAATGATGAGAATACAAAAGGATCAGAGTATGTTGATTTTGACAGTCTCTGACAACTGTTCTCTGAGGGACTGCCACTACAAAGGAATACAGATTGAAACTACATTTATAAAGAAAAAAATCTTTTAACAGAGGCTTAAAAATTAGGTTGAGTGTAAACAGTATTATAAAGATATATATATATATATATATATATATATATATATATATATCACCCTTAAGTTTGAGTTATATAATCAGTTTGGTGACTGTTTTATTTATTTTTTTCTGAAAAACAATGAAAAGATAAATATACTTAACAAACAGTGGCTTAAGAAATAACTTTGTACCAAACAATTTTATTAATGGTTCCAGAAAAATGACATTTAATAAGTTCTAATACCTTGGTGTAATTCAAAGCAAACAAAATTCATTAGAACTGTTCGTTCTGTGATTTACATTAGATTTTATAGCATCACCTGTTTTTATTAATTAATCTAAAATAGAAATAATTGAACTAGGGTAAAAACAATATAATACATACTCTCTACTTTATTTCAAAATAGTAACTATAAATACATTCTTAATATATTTTCTTCCTAACTCTTTGGATGCAATGATGAGAAAAAAATTAAAGAAAAAAATGAAAGATGGAAGAAAATCTCACTGTGCTTGCTCATTTCAGAAACGATCCATGTAAGTCTTGCAAATGATATTTTAGATAAATATTATCACTATACATTTATAGATTGACTTTGATATTTCTGAAATACCTGTGGCATTACTCATGAGGCCATGTCCTTTAATATTTTTGCTTCCTTATGGAGCACAAAACTAAATGTTTATGAAAAGCAACAAATGGTAATGGTCTGTAATATATTTTCAATTAACATATTTGTTGATAGTGTTATTTAGAATGGAAAACTAAGTATAGGATATAAATTGCCTTGTGTATTTGAATCACTGTACTTTAATAGCTGCTTTCTCATAAAATTACACAAAGATCATTTTTATCGATTTCATAAAAAAATAATTTAAAACTTGATTTATATTACACGGACACAATATATTATCTCACCCCTTCACTGATTTCATAAGATCTAGTGTTCTCTGCAACTGTTCTAACACAGTTCATACACAAGAATACAATGCCAAGAAGACCATGATGTGTTATACCACATTAGAGATGATCACTTCTTGGCTTTTTAAGATTTGAATCAAAGTCTACTAAAAAAAAATGTTTTACCATGTACATATTATATCTCAAGGGGTTAAACTACATCAAGAATATAGGCTGAAGCCAAAAAACACAGATACAGTATTTAAACTGCTCTTGTACTCAACTAAGAATTTATACGTAACTACAGTACCATAAATGATATAAGAACTAATGATAGACAGGTGCAAAATAGCATACACTGTATAATGTAGGCACAATGACTTTAGTTAAGGAAAGCATATTAGCCTTAACCAAGAATTCATTAACTTCCATTTATAAGTAGAACCTCCAAATAAGCACATACAGTTAAATTACTCTTTTTTCTTAAAAGTTTTTGAGCATTTATAGCTTTCAGCAGTAGAGTGTGAGATAGCTGATATACTACAGCAAGCTTTGAGATGGTGGTAGGTACTCTTGCCGCTGACAATTCTGCAGAAACCTTGAAACATCTTCCAAGCATCATCATACTGAATGAAAAGGCATGATCCCAACAACCTATTAGTCCCAGATTATGCATGGAGTTTACTGGTTCCTCCTATAAGTGTCCATTTAAGATTTCTGAATTCACACTTTATTGACAGGAAAAACAAAAACACTTTGTTGGAAGCCTTCACATCTTTATCTTGTCAGTGTGCATTAGGAGCCCTTTAATCCATGGATGCATGCATGCATGGTAATGGCATATTAAATGTCCTTATGAAACTGCAGATGAAAATTAGCATTTGAACGCACTTCTTTTCTTTCAAGATCAGAAAGCATTGTTTGTTTGGATGTACTTATATCTATGTAAAGTTTCACAGATTGTCATGAAACTGAAAATTACACATTAAAGTTTAAGAGCACCAGCACATACATAGGGAGATTTTATTTGCTATCTAAAAAAAACCTCCAAATTAACTACATATATGAATATACACCCAAATACACATGCGTGCACACACACACATATTTTTTTCTTTAAAAAATTGGAACCAACAAATAAAATCTTGAAATTAGTATTTAATAAAGGGATTGCTGTTACAACGTTAACTGTAATATCCTTTTAGAAGCTACACCAAAATATCTGCCACTTGAAATTCATGAAGAATACCTGTTTGCTTTCTTGGCTTCCTTACTGAATAATACAATAATTAATCACACCACAACACACACACACGCACACGCACACAAAACTGGACAAGAAGGCAAAGGCAATGAGTTTCAGAATATTGATTTTCTAATCAGAGATATTAAACATCTTCAGATATCAACAAATTATCAAATACTTCATTCATTTGATCAATTTTGATCTAGAACTTAACAGCACATACAAACACAGGGGCATATCAGCTGTAGTTGTAGATCATGAATTCATCCGAGTCCAGTGCAAGCATTTTACACTGTGGCTTTGATAGCCAAGATTTGCTGTGATGTTCACAGTTCTACTAGATTATCTGGTAGTAGTCAGAATGATGAAAGAACAGGATATTGATGCATATAAGATATATTAACCTTAGTCATTATTTTGTTAAATATTGTAATTAAAACTATTTGAATTAAGCTCATAGAATCCTGAAATGCAAGACAATTGATGGCAAATAACAACTGCCCCAGACACAATACTATAAAACTAAGGAGCCTATTTTAAAATGCACAGTTGGTAACAAATCTGAAGATAATACGCTAAATTCACAAGAATAGCACAGATTTTTTTTAAAATTTTGTGGGTATTTTTTGTATTTTTTTCTACTTTTAAATTACACCTGATCAGAGAGCCCAAAATATTTCTGTACACATTAGCTTCAGTTTCATTTTAATGTTTTTTTCTTATCGCAATTTATACTTACTGATAAATTTGCTGTGATCAGGAATATAAGTCGGGCATATTAAATACATATTAAGGAGTACATGGTTTCCTATTTAGTATATAAAGTACTTCATAAATATGAATTATGTTACAAAAATAGCTTTGGGTGCGCTCACACGGTAAGCACTTTGCTAATTTGGGACAACCTTTAAGGATTGTGGGTATTTGACATAACTGAGAACAAACTCTAGTTTAATTTGAGCCATGTTTAATTCTGATAAACATCATATTTTTCTCTAGATCACCACAAATGCTATGCAACTCACATTTATTTTTTCTCCTTTAGGATTTTATGTATAGACAGGTAATATTTAAAGTGTTCAAATGTATTTTATAGTTATGTAATGCATGATATATTTTAAACAAGTATTTGCACAATTTAACATTATAAATCCAGCAGTTTCAAGATGCAGGCCATATATTTTACCAATTTACAAATACTATCAAATATTCTCTCTTTGCATGCTTGTTTTGTACACTTTTCAGGTAATCGTTACACAGAGTTGTTACAATGCCACAAATCAAGAAGGGTTATTCCAGTTTCACCAACTTAATCTACGTGCAAGATGAAGGACCCAGCTGAGGTACAAACACTGGTACCAGTTTTCTTGAGTTTGCTTTACAAAGCAAAAAGAGTACAAAACTGATTTGCCTCTTAAGGTTAAATTCAGTATATTATATTTATAAAGCATCCCTTTGGCAATAGAGTTTGCAGTATCCCCACAGGACTCCACAGTATAGGTTTTATGTAGTAAAATCTATTAAGGAAATTCTCTTCTACTTGACACATCTTTAGAGCTACAGTTAATCAGATACCCTCAGAAACACCTGCCTCTATGCCTAATGATAATATAGTATTTGGAAATTAGAAGTCAACAAAAGGCACTTTCATCATTAAATAATGTCCTCTGTATGAAGTCGGATTACATGGCCTATATCTTATTCAAAGCTGTTTGCTCCTCAAGGACCTGTAGGTAGTCAGGGGAACTCTGAAGTTTTGCCTTCAGTTCAAAATACTCACTCTTCCTTTGTTCCACAACAATTTTGCTGTGGTTACCACCTATCAGTGACTTCTTGTTTTTTTTATCTTGTTTTTCTGGATAGCGAATCTCAAAGCCACTGACACCAATGCTGTTATACTCCTTTTTGCTTTCAAGAAAATTCTGAATAAACACATTGGAATCTCTGCTTGGGAATAGTTCATCCAGCTCATCAATTGTACTCAGTCTCTTCCTGGTATCTACATGCAGTAAATCTTTGTCTTTGTCAGCAGCATTTCTCATCATGACCTTCTGTCCCGGAGGATCTGAAAACATGAACCCAGTTTCAGACTCTTTCAGGCCACAGGTATGACTCTTGCTCATCTGTTCTATGGTTTGTGGAATGAATGCTTCTGTGCTCTGTTCATCTTTTTTATTGGTTTTGTGGTCATGCTTCCTTAGTTGCAGCTGCATGGAGCCACACTCAGGATTCCCCAGACCTTCGTGCTTCACTGTGGGTTTCTTGTTGCGTCTCAGCACAAAAACAAGAAGGCAAAATGCAACAAACACAGTTAAAATGAGGACCACCAATATGCTTAAGATTAAAATAGACAGAGGTACTGGACCCCCTGGAGGACTTCGAATGGGACCCAATGGAGTGGTAAATGTAATTGCAGGTGGAGGGCTTGTGAATGGTGAAGATGGCTTGTTTAAGAGTTTAGGACATAAGATTTCATTTTTGAGGGACTTCAGTTCAATGTTGGCAAACTGAACAGGAGTCTCACATTTCAGTTCTTTCACAACAATCCCATCATTTAGCTTCTCTAGCCACAGCTTTAATGCTACCAAGTCACAAGTGCAGTCCCAAGGGTTGCCCTCTAAATCAATCTGGGTAAGAGACTGCAACTGATCAAGGACTCCACTGACAGGTAAGTACATGAATTTGTTGTTCCTCAGGTTCAGTCTAGCAAGGGGTGCTCCAGAGAAAATGTAAACTGGCAGGCTTTTTAAGAGATTGTTGTTCAGGTACAGTAGCTGCAAATTGGGCATGGGGTCAAAAGTGCCTGCTAAGATTTCCTTAATCAAATTGTATTCCAAATACAGATACTGCAGGTTGTGAAGGCCTGAAAATATTTCAGGGTACAGCCTTTCGATCTGGTTGCCATTGAGATAAAGCCTGCGCAGATTGGTAAGATTGTGGAACACTTCACCTTTGATCACTGTGATTTGATTGCTGCCTAAATGGAGCAAATCCAGTCCTTCAAACTCAGTGAAGTCTGAAATGTCCATATCTTTGATGTTATTGCCATTGACATGCAACTTCTTGGCATTTAAAGGTTTTGGTATCAGTTCAGACATGGATTGTATATTTTTCTCCTGGCAATTCACACTCAGTCCTAAATCAGAAGGATGTGTTTTGCAAAAGCAAGGTGCCGGGCAAGGTGTAAGAGGAGGCACTCTTGTTTGGTATGACACAATTTGACTGAGATTTCGGTTGGAGAGGGCTTTGCCTGCCACTATTCCAGAGATTTTGGAAGGATTTGTTGTTTTGGGTGGTTTGGTCACTAATCTGTGCAAGGTTGTTTGAGTAGTGTGACCATTTGGAGTAGTGAAGCCATTTTCCAGTTGAGATGGGGGCAGAATGCGAACATCAAAATCACTCCCTGTGCCCATGGGGCATAATTCTTGCTTGTTGGTTTCCTTTAAAAGCCTTCCATACAAGTCACTGGGAGTTTCACAGATAGCTTCTCCTATGTAAATGTTATATGGCATATTCTCCAACCAAGCCTTTAGAGGCAACAAATCACAGCTACAGTTCCAAGGGTTATCTTCCAGCTGCAATTCAACAACCCGGCCAATGTGTTCCAGAACGCCAATATAGGGGAGTTTCTGGATTCTGTTTCCTCGTATATCCAGATGGGTTAAAGATGCGAATCGAAAAATATTATCAGGAAGGTACGAAATCAGATTGTCATTAAGAATGAGAACTTTCAGTTTGTGGAGCTTATTGAAGGCTCCTCGTTCAATATACTTGATTAAATTGTAGTCAGCCTGGAGATACTCCAAGTTCTCTATGCCAAGGAAAGTGTCAGCTCGGAGAATCTTTAATTCATTGTTGTTCAAGTGCAACTGCTTTAATGCACTGAGCCCAAGAAAGGCTCCTCCCTCAATGTTCTGCAGCTTATTATTTCCCAAATGCAGAGAAACTGCATGTGAAAAATTCATGAATGTATTTGGATAGAGAATATTTAAATAATTGTTTTGGAAATTGAGGTGATAAAAATTAGACCAAGGTGGTTTCAGCTGGTTTGGCCTGTAGACTGAAACCTTCTCACAGTTGACATAGAGCACATTCTCTACTGACACGCAGGAACACACATTGCAAATTTCCACTGATATGTCAGAATCAGTATTTGTTGAAGAAATCAGGGCTGACACAATCAGAAAGAGCCAAAGAAACATCTTCTTGCAATCAGCAAACAAATCTATGCTTCTGAATAAAGAGAAATAATCTAAAAAATAAAAAGAAAACAGTTTTTCAATGATCATTCCTTGAAAAATAGATGTGTGCTTAAATTATCTTATTGTGAATACATGGCTACAATCGCTAGCATTGTAATTTTTAAGGAAGCCAGATTTGTACACCACTGAACAGTACATTATATCTGTAATTTGTGCATGTGTAGAATATACAACAAATGGTAAGAAAAGAGATTTTAAATTATACTTACATGTTAATAAAATCAATTTTTAACTTGAACCACCAAAATTTGCCCTTAAGCACTAACCTAGACCTTGAAATTTGCAACTAAAATGAATATACCTAGAGCATCATTTATTTCATGTCCTCTACACCACAAACATACCACAATTGGTTTAAATCTATTCTCTAGGTTTCTGCTAAAAACTGAAACTAGTTAGAGACCATAATTGAACTCAGATTTCAGTGAAAGATGGCAGTGGGAGGACTGGATTCCTTTAAAGAAGACAGTTAAAAAAGCTACATGGAATGTGCCCTGGAAAGAAATTTGCCTGTGTTTTGGTACTTAGGTAAGCACATTGCCATGAATCAGTTAGCTCCTGTAATCTGCTTTCAAAAGCACAGGTGACCCTATGGGGTTCTAGAAAACTGGCAGATTAATAAACAGCACCTTCTCTGCTGTATGTCATTTCCAAAATAGAGTTATTTTTTTTTTTGTTTTGGGGTCCCTGGAAGCAGAAAAGGAACCTGCTTATTCTTGCACTGCTCAGCTGATTTCCAGGCAGTATTTCCACCCACCAGAAATGGCTTTTTTGCCTGTCTGGTCCTTTCCTGTTCTTCACTTGTCAGTTTGAACCCAGTCCCTACAGACCCCTTCATTTAAACGCATATCACCTTCGCTTTGGTCACAGCCTGTCACTGCTGAGGAAGAGGAGTCCACATGTCACAGTCCTTGGGCACAGTCCTTGACAGAAGCAGATATATTCAATTCTAAATATTTCAGTTCCAAAACACCCTCCCTAAAAGATAACTTCATGTCCCTGCCTGTAAACAAATGAAGAATTACTTCTTGAAAGAGTTTAATGGCTCAAAAATTAACCCTTTGAAGCCAGCCCCATATAAACCTCTGTGTGTGCGCACGCACACACACACACACACACACAACACACACGCGTGCACGCGCAAGGAAGAAAGGGAGAGAGGGAGAGTTTCTGCCTCATGGAAAGGAAATAAATGGAACACATATGGGACACAAACAGTATGCATTTTACCATTTTACTGATGCAATTTTAGGCTTGTGAATCTTTCCAGTAGTGAATGGGAGGAAGCTGGCTGCAACTGTCATATGATCACCACCAAATAATAATTAAGTAAATAAATTCCTCAGCTAAACAATGAGAAAATGGGGCAAAGAAAAAATGTGTCACACAAAAATTCTTTTTTTTCTTCTCCTTTTCCTCACAAGGAATCAGCTAGTGGTAAAAATCAAATGTGACTCAAGGTAGACAATCATTAGCCAAGATCCAGGAAGGCTTTCATTTTAAGAATCTAGCCAGCGTCACTGAGATGCTATTTGTTTGCCATATAGGTGGGCATTTCCTTTATTCACTGTTATAGCATGACTGTCGTTGCAAAAAGAAGTCATAATTTTTAAGCATGACATCACCCAAAACAACTTCAATTGTAAAATCAAAATTTCACTTGGTCCTTTTTGCCTTGTGTTGATGTAGCTTTCAACAGCTATTTTAGTTCAGTTGAGTCATTTCTTGTTCCCAACCACCCCCACCCCAAAACAAAGAAACCAAAATGCAACCAAACTAAAAACAAACAAAACACAAAAAGCAAAACAGAACAAAATAAAATTCAAATAACCAGAATTTATCACAAAAGCATAACAGATGTAAAAAATATATGAAGCTGCCCTCTTATTAGTAATTTTTACTTTAAGTAGCAAAGGGAGTGGGGGAGGCGCAAGGATGAGCTAGGAAGTTCCCGAATGCAATTCCAGTGAAATAGACTAAGCCAAAAGCAGCTGGATCAAACAAGCAAAGCAGAGTCAGCCCACCAAGGAGAGCCCAACAGGCAGTGATAGGGCAATAGATACTGAGAGCTGGAGAACTGTGAAAAGCGAGGTTAGGAAGAAAAAAAAAGAAGCCAGGAAGAGTAACCGTAAGGAAAAGAGATAGCATTAATATAATCTAAAAATCGTGACAAACAGCAAAAATACACACCAAGAAAATAACAAAAACCACCATACAAACTATGGGTTGGGAAAACCAAACCACCTCTTAGGCTTCCAAGAGAGTAGGATTTGCTTTTCAGTATTTCCATCTCTTGGTGATGCCTAGCAAGACCTTCAGCTCCCTAGGCTGCCCAGGACTACACAAACCCTTCATCCACCAGAGTGCCGCTCCTAGCGCTCCATGCCCAAGCGGAGAAAACGAGCCTGCAGAGTGCAACCCACTGCCAAAGGGGTCAGCAAGTCGACGTGGCACCATAGCAGAAGACATGAGAAACCTCAGCTGCCCCCTCCCTGAGAACCGAGGTGGGGGTAGGGTGGGGGAGAACAGTGGAGAGCTTGGCCGTTGTCGCCCCCATTGAGCGCTAGCTCGAGCTGGAGGCGACGGATGAAGGGGTCACTGGCGCGTACCGCAATGTTTTGCCGCATCCTGATGCCTAGAGTAGGCGCGCAGCCCCCTCCTGGGTACCCTGCCTGAGCAGCAGCCTCGCAGGCTGGGTGGCACGGGCGGGGGTGGGGTACTGTGCTAGATGTCGCGGGGGCCTTCAGTCCCGCTGTGCACACATTTCTCCGCGTGCTCCCATCCCACAAGAGGTAGCTGCTGGAGTTTTCTTTGGCCTTTCTAGATCCGGACATGCAGTTGGTGCGCAAGAAGAGATGACTAGTTCAGGCCAGGAGGGGTATAGCACAGGGGCATCAAAGACCCATTTGACACAGTCAGAGTGACTCTATAGTTCTGTTCCCTCGAGCTGTGGCCGGGTCATTGCCCCCTACCACCACCTGCCAAGCCAGCAATAGGATCCTGTTCACCCACCCAGGCAGAAATCAGCTCAACATTTAGAAACCTAGCAAAGTGTCGCTGTCCGGCTTTGCTGGACTCTCAGAGTTACCCACAGGCTCTTCCACACATATTGCCTATCTTGCTGAGTACCAGCAGTCTCCGAGCAGTCCTCCGGCCACCGCCTGAAAAACCACATCCAAATCCACGCACAGTGCCTGAGAGTAGGACACTGAGCACAAAGCCCAGCCCAGCAGCAGCCCCGACAGCTCACAGTGCCACAGACCAGGACACTTTTCCTGCTGCCCAGGCTCCTCCGGGGGCAGGGATGTTAAGGACACCAGGATTCTTTCAGCCCTCTAGAACAAGAGATCACGCCATGGATAGGCAAGTGGGAGGTGTGTGTGTGTGTGTGTGTGTGTGGTGTTGGGGGTGGGGGTTTGTCAACGTGTCCACTTTGTCTACTCAACGGACCCCAAACCAACACGACTCCAACTAAAAATAATAAGATACCTGCTTCCCTCTGAGCGCGCGCACATGCACTCTGCCAAGCCCAGCCTGGAAGAGGCTATGCGCCTTTCCTTGGAGCTCGCACAGCCCGGGCTAGAAATTTACTCACCTCTGGAGCCCCAAGTCCTGTAGAGGGTCCACCGCGTTCCGACTCACTCCTCGGTTTCCGCGGCGGTCTCTAAGATATCGGGATCCAGCTTCTTGGCGCCCGCTTGCCGGTCAAAACCAACGAACAGCCTTTAGCAGGCAAGCAAGCGGGCAGCGGCGCGCGCGCGCACCCGACCAGACACCGCGCGCGCACCCAGAGCCTCGCACACAGGCAGCACCTTTACATACACGCGCCGAATCCCCGCCCCCGCCCCCGCCCCCTGGCTCTCAAGCAGCCCTCCCTCCGGACACCCGAACCACTTCGATCCGGGCTCATTCCTGAGCCGCTTGACCCTCCAACAGAAATCCACACTTAAGTCCTTTTCTACCCACACACTGGGAAAGACAAAACGCTTTCCTTCCGGTATCCACCTCGTCTTTTGCCTAAAACATCCCCTAGGAAGGAGCGACCCTGATCCCCAGGCAATGGAACCCTAGTTTCCTAACGCGGTTGCACTAACCTCCATCACCCTACCACATATGCACACTCGAGTCCGTTCTCTTCCTCCAGCACACTAACAAGGAAAGGAACGAGCGCGCGCACGCGCTCGCGAACACACACACACACACACACACGGGGGGGGGGGGGACATACAAGAGGTGTTCCGCTGAGAGAGCAAACAAGAATCCAGGAGGATTGAAAAGAAATTTTGGAAAGCCTGGGCTGAGGTGGAGTGGGGGCTGGGGCAGGGGACGGACATTAGGGTTTTCAAACCTACGGTGGAATCGAATAATATCAGAGTAGAGGGATGAGTCAACAACAATGACATTGAAAAGCGCCAGTTGTACTTTGGTTTTCTATTGTGGCTATGGTACCTTTGGCTAATTGTCACCAGGCAGAACAGGGGGCTCTGGAACTACTTCAGTAGTCAACGATTCTGGATGGAGCCTTCTTGGGACTAATTTCCTGGATCCAGTGGTGTTCGCACTCCCCCTACCTGTCTGTGCGTGAGGGGCCTGAAGCTTTAAAGGTAAAAATGTGAGGCTTTAGCCCAAAGTAAGCTTATTTAGCAAGGTTAGGAGATGATTTAATAATTCTATGTATTTTAAAACTCCACAGGCCTTCAGCTAAAAGGCGTTAAGTATGAATTTAAGGAGATAAAGGCAGGGGACAGGGGATTAAGGGTAGAGGAAAGAGAGCTGTGGGACAGGGAGAAATGCTGGGTTTGAAACTAAAAGGGGAGGGGAAAAATAGAAAAAAAAAACGGGGAAAAAGACTCTTTGGCTACTGAGCATGCCCAGTTTCGAGCTCAAGCCCTATAACAGAGGCATTGTGTGCATTGCACTTCTCCGGGCTTTGGAAGTGACCAGGAGGAGATTTTGGTTGGGGGTGGTGGGGGCGGGGGTAGATGGGAGTCTTTAGGGAGGAGGTGAAGGATATATGGTTTAGGCTGAACAGAGGGAACTGCTAAGAGTGAAGAAGCAGAGAAACACTAGGGAGATAGAAGAGGGAAAATGATTAAGAAGAGTCACTTCTTTAGTACCCACTTGCCTATATTAATGAGACTTTAGCATCTGACTGTCAAAATCTAAAGGTTGCAGATCTCAACCCTAGATAATCTAAATCTCTTGTTCCTAAAGATTAATGTTTGCACAAGAAAGTAGGAATGTCCTGAGGAAGAGCTAATTTTCAAACCAATTTCTTGCAGATTGACAATTTAGTTAAAAAAGCAAAGGGACCCAGGGGAGAAGGAAGATATCAGTTATGTTGCCTGCACACCTTTCAAATATTTGATTTCTAAACAAGAAACTTTGATTTTCCTTCTTTCCCTTAATTGCTATTTTGTAGGTGTTTGGCTAAGAAAAAAAGTCTCTCTTTACTTTCTGGGTGAAAAATGACTTTAGGTAAATAGGTTCAACTTATAAATGAGATACTTTCCCCTAGAGTTTCGAAAACCCCATTCTTTGCCATAATTCCATAACAACTTTCAGACCTATTTCTTTGAGATCTGTCATCTGCTCATTTCACTCACTCAAATCTCAGTGTCTCACGCCACAGTCCAGCATAGCCAGTATCCAGAAATGCCTTTGATTAAAAATGATAAATTCATTAAGCTGAAACTACCAACAGTTTTGAAATCAGAGTTGTTGGATACCTGAATTCCTACAGTTAAACATTTTCAGTAATTGGTTGATGTCTAAGGCCCGAAATCTTGGAAAACAAACAAACAAATGGTAGGCAAAGGATTCATGATGCTACTTTCAATAATATCTTACCTTTTACATTATATAGCTTTCTGTTTCTGTTTTCTTTATTAATTTTTGTCATTTCATGAAGCAGCCTTTAGTTTATATTCATGCAAATGCAAATGTTAGTTGAACACATTATGTTTAACAGAGATACATATGCATTATTTACATATTTTAAATAGATATATGTATGTAGACTTATTTCCTCACAAAACTTCATAAAGAATTCTTCCTCTAACAACACTCTCCATTGCCTTGATTTTTTTTATCGTCTTATCTTTTGAAAACAACCTAGAGGCAGAAATTGAGTGGGCAACAAAGGTAAAATTTGTCATATCCATTGTGAAACCCACTATGAAATAGTGTTGCTTAAAGAAATACTAAAGAATCAGTCCACAGCAACCTGTGTACTGGTGTGTCTTCTCTCATTGATGTGAAATCTGTTTTCTACATAGGTAACAGGTGCAATATGTTGAAAAATTTCTCCACTGTTGTTTATTTGAGCAAAACAGATTAAGAGCTCAACTTTGCATTACATATCATAGTGCAATTTAGAACTGGCAATGGCTAACAAAACAAGTTGGCATTTTATTTTAAATGCAAAGAATTCAGGAAGTTACCATGTACTTTATCAGGGTAGGTGAATTGTTTGTCCTTTTCTATAAATGTTAAAAAGATTCAATAGAATGAGCAATTTTGGACAGAAAATATAATGCGAGTTTCAAGTACTGAGGTATCTCAAAAGGCCAGAGTTGGACAGTAAATATCAAATTATTTAAATGCCCAAATGTATTCAACTTTTGAAAGTGTTCTCAGGCTTAACTATATTTAACTGCGATAACAAGGGAAAGTTTTGTTTTGCACAACTATGGCGAGAGAAATTTGAAATCAAGAACATCTAGAACACGGATAAACTGCAATTAATATTACTACTTAGGCTATATTGGTGATAGATATTCAGTTCCCTAAAATGAAGCTTTAAAATGACATTTTCTACTTAAAATGTTAAACATAACAATAAAATAGAAGTAACAGTTATATGCTTTGTGTTTCTTTTTCTTAAGAAGTTATTTAAAATTGAAACTTGGATTCCTGCAGTTGCTTTTCCACTTCCTAGATGTTTGGGTAGTACCCAGGTAAAACAACAGCAAACTCAAAGAAAACTTAGGTCTACAGAAAAATACATATAGAAAAGAGAAGTACTAAGTAAACTTTAGTACTATTGATGGTAATTAAAAAAAAATAGAGTTGATGCCCTTCATGAAGTACAGAAATTCAAATATGCACTGTTTTTTAAGCTACCTCCCTTATTTCTCCAAATGTCGTACTGAATATAATCTTATATTTATAAGAGTACTACCCATAATATGATGATTTTCACATATGCTATGTATCTCTCACTCAGGACAAACAATTTCAATAGGAATTTAAATGAGATCTTGAGTATCTTGAGTTCCAAACAAAGTTTCAGTTATTAAAAAACAGCAGGCCTACATGAATTTAATGCCAAATCGTGGCCTTAAGCACTATCATTCCACTTTTATAGCACTCCTCAACTTACTGGCATCACATTTTAACAGTCTAATCTTGTAACATGAACAGGGCCAGGCCTGCTTGCTTGTGTTTCTGTCCTGCCTGGTTCTCCACAACTGTTTAGCCCCAAAGAAAATCACACATAGGTCTGGGAGAATTGTCTGTATTCTGTCAATCATGTTATAAATAAACGCTGATTGGCCAGGCAGGAAATATAGATGGGAAAACCAGACAGGAGGTAGAAATGATGTAATGAGAACAGGAGAATTCTGGGAAGGAGGAAGTTGATTACTCCCACTCCTGCCCAGACCACCGAAGCAGCAGGATGTGATCTGCCTCACTGGAAAAAGGTACTGAGCCACATGGCTAACATAGATCAGAAAAATGGGTTAATCAAGATGTGAGAGTTAGCCAGTGAGAGGCTAGAGCTAATGGGCCAATCAGCTTATAATTTATGGAGACCTATGTGTGATTTTCTTTGGGGCTAAACAGTTGTGGGGAACCTGGCAGGACAGAAACCCCCAACAACAACAAACAGGACCCTCCATGTTACATCGTCTTAATTTTGGTATGCAGGTACAACAAAGCATTAAAGTTAATATGAAATATTTACTATACATAATCTGGTATTTTAGCAATTAAGAATTTGGCAATTCTTGTTTCTCTAACTGGAACAGGAGAAAAACATTCATAACTAGTTAATAATCTGGGAAGGGATCTTTTCATGATGCAATGAGTTTATAAGTTTGATAGTTCATAAAACTGAACAAGATCTTTTATAAATTTTAGGATTTCTCAAAATATTTAACTACTTTTAAATTAATTTTTATTTACTAAGGTAAAGGGGATGTGGCATGTAGCAAACTTCTTTGACGATTGAATCTACTTATTATTACACTTTAAAAATCTTATACTGATTGTTTATTTGTGCAAATGTAATCTAGGAGGCAAAAGAAAGCTTTTGGGTCATAATTTAATGGTATAATGGTAGCTATTACTTAGTGAATGCCTTTCCTTAGCCATTATTTAGTTAAAGTTAGAGTGATTATTATGTTTCTTTAAAAAAAAAATCCATCAGGGGAGCTAAATAATTTCCTGAGGATCACAAAGTAAATTAGTGACAGAATTTGATTCTATGTCTTGGAGTCTTTCCTACTACTCCAAAAGTCCTTTTCTTTAGAGGGGTTTTGGCACCATTAAGTTTAAAAATAGAATAGATTTAAATGCATGATAGATATTCCCAAAGGTAAGTACTCAAGACATAATTGTTTTTAAGTATTAAAATATCAATATTTAGCACAAGAATAAATCAATGAAGTGTGTGAAAATCAGTTTGTATCAATTATATATGATTCTTAAATCAAGCATATTTACCCTTTGCCAATAGTGTGCTTGTGGTATGAATGTGGTCTGCTGGTTCTCAAATTAAGGTGTTCTTGTTTTCAATGATGTCTCCGTTGTCCCTTGTTAGGGACAATTCCTTTTGCTACTGCCAAGAAAAATTATGTAAAGGAGTAGTGTTCATCCCATGGTTTATTCCAGGCTAACAACAAAAGTCCTCCTATCTAATATGACAGAGTGAATTGGAGGATATGAGTGAGACTGTTTAATCATTTATATAGAATGCATTAACTAACTTGACCTTTTGTGTTATCCAGATTTATTTATAAAATGGCTAATAACTTTTCTTACTGAAAAATTGTGTGGTGAGTGGTTAACACTTTAACGTCTGAGTATTCAAGTCATTGACAAAGTCATGGAACTCCATTCATACATTAGTATTTGTGGAAGAGCCATAAAGAAATGTGTATTGTATTGAAGGATATGTCTAATTATGTTTCTTAATGAGTATTTGTTCACATGGCTCATTAGTACCACTTGCATTGTCTACAGTAATATTTGTTTTTTTTCCCATGGATGCTAACATGGAAAAATTGCTGCTTTGTTTACTATTTTTCTTTATGTGTATTCTTTAACTTGGACAATTTTCATCTTTCTCACTGACTGTTAAAGATTAGGGCCTAGAAAAAAGCTGAGCTACCATCAACAACTCTAAGATAATAAAGATTGGGAAATAAAAATATGAAGTTAAAAACTACACAATCTTTTGTAAGACTTAATCCCACGGGCTGAACAAGTTCCATAATACCACCTAAAGCTTCATCAGTGAGACAGAAATGATAAGAATCTTTTAGTTTACCATTCTCAACTCTGTTTAGGGACAAAGATTGCTAAGTCTAGGCAGCAAAACAGTATCATCATTATTGTTTTTTAGAAGGACTGAGGATTCTTTTTACCCCCTAATCCTTTTGTAAGAGTATTATTTTTCCTCAGAAATATGAACTTATACCTTTCTTTCAAAATTGATCCTGTTACTAACATATCCTCTTTTATTCTAGAAACTCCTTGAACATTTTAGATCTTGGGTCAAAATCAGGAGCATTAAAACAAATCAAAAAACCCATAATATGAAATACATGAGTTATAGTATGACTATACCCAATTACTATATCAAAAATAAAATTTATCACTTTCTGATCTTCAAAGAATGAGTCAGAGGAAGACAGAACATCTGTGTAAGCTAGTGTCAGATATCATTGATTGACTACTTTTTTTTCAGTTCAAAATTGGAGATTCTAATTCCCCACTCTGACTCAAATTGAATAATGTCCACCCACGTAAGGTTGTCATAAGAAAACTGTCCTCAGTACCATGCCAAAGGATTAGTATAGCACAAAAAGTGTCATCACAGAGAATTGCTGCTACTTTTAATGCACAAAATATTCTTGTTAAATGAAAATTTAGAGCTTTAAGAGACTAGGAAGTTCTATTTTAACCACCCTCAAGTTTGAAGCATACATTAGGTAAACAATCACTGTTTTGATGAAACCCAGTGACAGAAAGCTCACTGAGAAATATTCTTCAGTCATATCCCAGAATAATAATTAGCCTTTGTAAATGAAAGGAATAAAGTTACACCTATTAGGACATAATGCATATGAAATTGCTCCTCAAATAAACATATCTGAAATTCTTACTTCCCTGCTTAATATGTGTATGATATTTAGGGCAGTTGTCTTCCCTGTTTGAACTTCTTCATCTGTCAAAATGGGAATGAGAAACCATTTCTCCCTGAATTTGATGAATATTAGCTAAACAATGTTTGACAAACACCTAATATTATATACCTTCTTAGAAAGCTATTTTTATTTTCTTTTTTCATAATCAGAATAATCTTTACATATACAAAAAACAAAGCTTAGAGATTATACATTAATTTCCTACTTAAGTGTAAACTTAGCAAGTAAACAATCAGATGAAATTAATTGTAAAGTTTGTGTTTACAATTGTTAAATTATTTCAAAGTCAGTTATTGTTTTTTAAATAAATCTACAAAACCTTACTCTTACTGTTATCCTTTATTTATTTTTTTATTTTCATTTCATTAATTGTGGATTTTTTAAATTAACAGCAATATCACTGGCAAGCTAAGCATTATAAACTCAATAAGCATTTTCAAAGTCTGACTTGTCAGATTAGATTGAAGACTCTGCATTTCCAAAGCTCAACACAATAAGCATTGCTAATATTTCAGTAAAATCCCTTGTCATGTTGCCAGAGAGATTATTAAAAATTATTGTTTTCAGAATCTTATCACTAAAAATATTTAAAGGAAAATAGGAACTGAGAAAGAAATTGAACAGAGTGTTTTCAATTTTATTTTTAGCATGCAAAATAGGTTCAAATGATTTGGGAGCATTAATTTATTGTTTTATCAATAGCAACTAATATGTTATAGTAACTTAATAACCTAACTCATATTTTTCTGTCTGAGAACAGTATGTAATAAGAGTGACATGTGCTGTTTTTAGAGAATAGAAAGTCATACCTGGCAAGATATAATGTAATCATACTTAACATAACATTAATATGATAAGTTACCTGCAAATTAATTTAATCTCAGTTATGCAATAAATATTCAGAGAGATATAATGCCTACTATACCTACTGTTAATTAAGTATTCTTAGATATTCATTGTTGGAAGAGCTGATCTATAACTTATGTTATCTGGATGATTTCTTTTTTTTACAGTCTTATAGTAAAATTATTCTAAGCTAAAACTAAATAGTTCAGGGGTGACCTCTAGCTACTACTTTACCTTTACCACAGAGGTAAATGTTAGGTAATATCCCTAACATTTAAACTTTACCACAGAGGTAAAGATTTTGAGTATCCTACTTCCATTTATAACTGAAGCTATTTTATAAAATTTCATTTTTATTATCTTTATGGGTGAAGGACTATTCAGCATGCCAAAACTATGAGATTCAAGTACTCAGGTTGATGAGAAAAAAATATAAATGAACCATACAGTGATGACTCCTTTTATCTTCCTGTGTCTCAAGAGATATGAATTTCCTGAACCTTAACAGAAGAAGATTCTCATGGATAGCCATTCTAATTTTCTCCTTGAAAATTTGTCCTATGTAACACATGATAGGGCATCCCTGTCTCTGGACTATCATTCTGGAAATCTGTTGGAGTTTTTTTTCCCCCATATATCCCTGCTTGAGGACCAATTCTGAGTGTTGATTTAAGTATAGGAAATATCAGACTTGTGCTTGTCATTTTGTTCAGCTGAATGTCTCTTTAATATCCCTAACATTTAAACCTAATTTTAAGTATACTAACAAGAGTTATTTCCTTTGGTAAAAAGTATGTTTATAAGTTTTACTATATTTTAGGAAAGAGAATTTTTTTAAAACAGCAAAGTCTCATAAAAGCAATTGAATTTGAGAAAGATAATGGAAATGCTGTAAGAAAATTCTTCCATGTATAACTACCATAGTGGTAATAGATATACAAGACTTAATGGTTAAATGGAATTTATCTCAAAAGATAAATGTATCTGGATCACTTTTTCAGCTCACCATTGGAAATTATTATATAAGATGCCTCCAATTCATTAGAGGTTCTGCTTTTATCATTTATTAAGACTAGTGGCAAGAACAGACTAGCCTAGAGGGGGAAAATGGATAAAGAAGAAACAGATGACATTTCAGCATACTCATGTGTTCAATTTATAAATAACACAAAACTCTAAGAAGGTATTTTTCCTCATTCAAATTGTTACCTATTTCAAATAATTAACTGTTTGCTAACCAAAGATTTTCTACTCTTTCTCATTCACTGAAACCTCTGAACTAAACACAGCTGCACTCAGAGCTTTTCTAGAAAGAAAGTTTATTGCTTAGGTTCTTAAGAAGTCTGTTGCGTCATATAATATGCACATAAACTCTCAAAATTATGAAAAATTGAATCATAACTGTTCATATTTCCTATACTCATTCTATAGTAATATTTGGTAGTTTCCCATTAAAAGATCAAACAAAACAAGATAACATTTTTCATGCAAGCTATCCTAAAAAATAGAAATTTCTTTTCAGTTTAGACTCAAAAAACTTTAAGAATTTCCAAAACATAGATATTTTTGTCAATGATGCCTATAGTCAAATTTTCTGTTCAATCAGAAATTTTAGGCCATTAAATCTTCATTGAACACTTAATGAGACATCAAGTTTTAGATAACAAGCAAAATGAACTGCCTGTCCTCAAAGACCTGGCATTCTAGTGATAATTCTTGGGATTGGATTATAACAAATGCTGTATTATGATGCATAAAAATGACCTTGAGCTTCTGGATGTTCACCTTCAAACTTTATAAAATATCTTACTTTTATTAAATGTTGTGAAATACCAGAGTAGAACGCAATAATAGTAGGTGTCCATGGCACATATTCAAAGAAATTAAGAAAATCAGTACATTGTCTTCCATCAAATGGTAAGGTCGGTAATTTGTATGTCCTTCTGGAGATGACACAGTCCAAAACTTTGATATTCCTCCAGAATACAGTCACAGTTCACTATGTGCCAGGCATATTTGGAAAGGACAGCAGCAGGAAATGTTCTATAAAATAAGAAATCAAATCACTTGGAAAGGCCAGAAATGAAAATAACCCACATAAGCAAAAGACAGAAAATGAAAGAAGACATCAAACAAATGGGATCTTATTGAATTTGTTGTCCATACTATGGAAACTTCAGGGTGGGTAAAATAAGAATGGTCAGAAATCATACAGCTGTTGGGGACTTGGCTTGTCAAGTGGAACTAAGAACAACATACACTTCCTTCACACTTGATATATATAATCATAAGCCTCTAGTAATTGAAAACCAACAATGACAAGAAAAAATTGAACTTAGTCTCAAAAAACATGAGCAGCTGACAGTAGCACCCTAACTAGAAGCATTACAGTTTTATATTATTATGTTTTCAATAATTCTCATATAGGTGCAACAGTATTTAAGGGGGTCATTCAGAAAATATTTCAAGAATGAGAGGAAACCTATTCAAACCATTTCACCAAAATTGAAAAGCTAATTCCTATCTGCCTTTGTTTTCATAGGTCAAAAGCCTGAAGCTTCACTTCTTGTCTTCGTTTAGCCTTGGGATTCCCACCTTAGCCAAATGGTTATTCTCATTCTTGATTACGGCTATCAATATACTTTACATTTTCTTTCTTCCTCTTTTTTATTTTTTTCGAGACAGGGTTTCTCTGTGGTTTTGGAGCCTGTCCTGGAACTAGCTCTTGTAGACCAGGCTGGTCTCGAACTCACAGAGATCCGCCTGCCTCTGCCTCCCAAGTGCTGGGATTAAAGGCGTGCGCCACCACCGCCCGGCTTCTTCCTCTGTTTTGATCTAATTGTTTTCTAAGATAGAATTTAATTTGTGTATTTTTTCATCCCACTACCAATAAACAATCTTTATGTGGACCGTATTTCAGTTTAAACAGCAATTTCATTAGAAAATTGGTATCTAGAAACTGCCTGTTTTGTGTTCAATTCCTTTGCCTTACAGCATAAACAAACCCCCAGTCTGCCCCCTTTTATCCACAAACCCAAAATGAAAAGAGATAAAAGGGAAATAACAAACAAAAAGCCACTCCAAATCATTTGGTGTTTGGCCTCTTATACTGAAATTCCTGCTGCTGTTCAAAATACTTGATGTTTGAATTTTCCTTTAATAAATTATTAGGAACAAAAATTTCCCTGCTGTTCCTGATGTACTATTATTTGACTGATTTTCAGTTTATTAGTCATTCATCTGAATTCGTGCCTGTATATTTTCCAAAGGCCTTAATATAGAAGATTGCTTTTTGGTCATATTGTATCTTAGCTCAAAATTATAATTTCTTTTCTGTATTTAAGATGCATCACAAATATTTTCTAATTGATACAAACCTCTTGAAAACTTTAAATAGATATCAAAACACTTTATAATCTATATATTAGACTAAACCTAACTGATGAGGTAGAAAGTAAGAGAAAAACAAGAATACAAAGCAAAATTTAAAAACAAAATATAGATGCCTAATTCTAAGTTTGAAGGAGTTTACACAGGATCCACAAGTGGTTGAGGAGGATAAGGCTTCTTGTTTCTCTTCCAACTTTGTAGCCTCTCTCAAGTCATTCCATGATCAAAAATAAATGACTAGCAGTAAAAGGTCAAAGAACCAGCAACACAAAACAATATGTAGAGCATATATTTGCAATTAAGAGAATACATCTGGATAACCAGTGTGACCTAACTGTCCATCTTTCTGTACAATGAAACCATACTTAATACTTGGTTTCCAAATAAAGATGTCTTCCTCCTCCAGCAACACAACACACCGACAATTATGATGTCAGTATTTAGTGAAAATTAAGAACATGCTTGATTTTAGGTGAACATATTATGATCAGTTGAGTAAATTATAAAGTTAGATGCCAGCAAAAGCTCACATAAAATAATGAGTGGAAAGAATGAAAACAAAGAATCAACAAAAAAGTCTGTGTCTATGAATATAGGCTAAAGGAGACACACACACACATGCACACACATGCACAAATCCCAAATCACGTCTATCCTTTGATTTAATTAAGTTAGTTATTAACACATACATAATGTGAATCAATAAATAAACAGCTTCCATCATAATTATTTTTTTCATAAAGCTTTGAGGAGTACTTATAATTACCTTCTTCCTTAAACCCTTTAGTAATTCTTTTATTCTATGCCACAACACAGCTGTTAGGTGTTATTTCTCTGTTACAGTATCACTGTGAAGGTCTCAATATTCTCTCTTCATTTTTCTTTTGGCTACTGGAAATTTAACTTCAAGTCTTGCATGTATTAGAAAAGCACCCTCAGCCTTTTTTTCTGAAATTAGTTTTATATTCACCCTTTTACACAATCATTGAAGTGTTGAAATACAACATGGATGGTGTCTATTTGCTTATTCTAGAAATAGAATATAACATAGAAAGAAGTTCAGGCCATAGTATATATTGTGTGACAAAACTGGTGGAAAAATGTGGAAATAACTAATAGATTGATTTTATTACAATTTGTTAAACTAAAACTTAAAGTAGTTATAGTGATTTCCAGGATTTCATTTCTACTTTGTTTTCAATAGTGTGAAACTAAAGATATATCTAGTTGATGGTAATATGTACCTATTAATATTCAATAATGGACATACTTAAGGGAACTCTGCCAGACCCTTACCAGTTTAATACCTTTGGTCCAGACAAATTATCTGACTTTCCATATTTGGCCTTTACACTGGCTTCAGATATTACCCTGCAAAGCATAACAGTTGACAGATCATTTGTTCTGCCTTCTGTTTATCCAAGTTTAACTGAGAAATGTATTACATTTCTTTTCCCATAATTCACTATCCAGGATGAAACACTGGCATTCTAATAACCATATCATGTGTGATACCACTGAAGATATGGATGACGTTTCACTTGTAAAATGGAAAGGCTTTCTGTCCTGAGTTTTTAAAGACATGTGTCATCAGAAAAAAAAATAGCATTCTAAAAACAATAATTATTGTTACTTTATTTGTCAAACAGTTGTGCTTCATAAAACAGTATAAGTACTTCATCTTTTAGAAATAATCAGTCCATCCTTCTCCACTCATTGTTATACTTCTCACAGGATTATTGTTTTATTAATCTTCGTATCTCCCCATTAACACAGACTACTATGTAGTTTGTATATTTCTGATACATGCACAGTCCACCTAATGAATGCCACATGGGTGAACATAATAAAATGGATAATATGGAGTTGGACTTATACTTGAAAAAATAGAATAATGTTCTTGTTTTTCCTAAATTAAGTATAACTAATTAGAAAACCTTGAAGTCTGATTCTGAATTTGATTAAGTAGCCAATATTAATCTAGAGATATTTATTTGAAAAGCTTTTCAGAAGGTACATAAATAAATCCCATGTCAAAGAACTGGAAATAAGAAAGAAAAAAAAGATATTTGGACCCGGGCTAGGCATTCACATTTAAAGTGTTCACACTTATAATCAGTGGCTAATTTTTCTGCACTTGAATTTGTTTGCCAGTGCCTGGTGACCTTCCAGCAGTTTTGCTCTTGTTCCCATGACCAATCAGCTAGTAATTACAGCTTCCCATGTGTCACACTAAATTGTGGTACCCCGCAAAGCAGGTTAAAGTATTGCTTCCTGGATAACTTCCGATAGTTCATCAGTGACTAATGCTAACCCACCCTGATGAAATTGAATTTTAATGATTTATGTTGCCGTTCCAAATAAGTCTATTGTAAAACTCTGTGAATCATTGCACATTCCTGACAGCAATATCAATGTATTTAATCATTTTTCTTTAAATAATTTTTAATAAGCCAACATCTTATAATCTTCTATACAATTAAAAATGTCATCCTGGATTGTAGAATGTATCATTCAATATATTTTTTGTTTGCTGTGGTTTGGCTCATCTGAATGTATCTGTTGTCTCATCTGTTTTAAGATTATAATATTTATCCTACTAGAATATTCATTTGTGAAATATGCTCATTTATAATTGCCTCTTTTGTCAAATTATACAGTCAAAACTTTATAATTTCTTGCAATAATTTTTCTTACAAATCACAAATGACTATTTTGCATATCCAGCAGATCCCATATCACTAAACTCTCTTTCTACTTTCTTCTCATCTATACCCTGATACAGTAAATGTTCTTGTTATTTTACCACAGTACTTACATTCCCACAACTTCTGTCATTGTCCCAATTTGCTTAGTAAGGGTCAGCCTTTCCCTATTTTAATCCCATTTGGCTATACACCTGCTTCCTGCATCTTACACTTCCCTCATCAAATACTTTGCTTTAGGGTTGTTGAATAGTGACTTATTTGTATTCTTTGTACTCTACATTTGTACCATTTTTATACTTTCATGCTATTTATATATTTTTAAGACTATTCTTTTTTTGTCTCTTATAGCTTATTAGGTTCCAAGAAGAAATCTATGTTATTCATTTTGTATAAGACCATTCAAAATTAGACTTCCCATTACTACAAATGATGAGCATAGTATTTTAAGAGAGAGAAAAAACATATGTTTCCTTTGATTTAACAATTATTGCTGGACAAAAGAGATTTGTTTCATCAATGCTGTAATAATTTGACTTAATTTATATTTTTCCTACTGTTAGGGCCCGTTATTATGTTCTATGTTGTTCTTTTTTATTTCTTTCACATTGTGAGCATTTTTTAGGTTAATTTTAACTTTACATCAAAACTGAGTGTAGAAGGAATAGAGACAGCTCATGTGTCTCTTTCTCCACATATACATAGACTCTTCCACTATCAGTGATCTCCATTAAAGCTGTACATTTCTTAAAACTGAAGAACACACATGGACACACCACAATATTCCCAACTTCTGAGTTAGTTTAGGGTTCATTTTTAGTATTGGATATTCTCTTTCTCTGTACAAATGATATTTATCTGCCAGTGCATTATCATACATCATAGTAAGACTCTGAAATGATGTGTGTTTTTATATTATGTGTTAGTAAGAAAAAATAAATGAATAAAAGAGATATGAAGAGTCTTCATAGTTTCCTTCAATTGTTTAGTCTCTGTATATTAATTGTACTTTTGTTAATATATATATTAGAAATTTTATGATACTTTAAAATCTACCTTATAGTTTCATGTAGCAAAAAGCCAATCTGTGTGAAATAAATACATCTGTACAAATATACATATATACATCTATGCATCATTTATATTATATATGATATATAAGTAGCACAAATATGTTTCATCACCCATAAAACAACAATCTGTCAAGATTATATTCATATGCTGATGTTACATTCAAGAAGTACAACAGTATATACACTGAATCCATTTCCATTAGTATCAATAGTGTCTGGCAAAACTACACACAGGTGTTTACATGAATATGATCAGACAATTATATGACTAGGACAGAATATGATATATAATTTTTAAAATATATATAGATTGTTAAAATTGACATAACACCACAGTTTGACAGTGTTGTGGTAAACCACATAAGCTTCTATGCAGTTCACTTTCACATATTCTGTTGAAAATATGCTGGCACCTTCAATTTTGACTATTTAAATACAGCTTCCTCCATCACGACTGCTTGCCTATGAATGAGAAATATTTAAATACACTGCTGTTTTCTAAATGCAATTTTTATCAATTTCAAATTGTTCATATGAAACTTTATCTAAATTGGCATAGTAGTAATATATCTCTTTCTTTTCTAATTACTTTATTAGCTAATTAGTATTAAAACAGATTGCCAGGATACCTAATATGATCTCTTAACTGCTGCTTAGCACTTAAGATTAAAATTGCTTGCACTGATAATTCACTGAAAAGTATTTAAGTGTTCTTCTCATAGCAATGATAATTATAAATGAGCTGAAACTAGATTGTTGGATTCGTATAGCAGAATGTGAGTAAAGGGTCCACAAGGTAGACCACAAAGAGAATAAATAATTTTATTATTTAACTTTTTGACAAGTTATTTATGATGACTTTTAAGGCAGGATCTCAGTATGTAGCCCTGGCTAGCATCAAACTCACTATGTAGACCAGGATGGCATTGAACTCAATGAGATCCACCTGCCTCTACCTCGTAAGTGCTAGGATTACAGGTGTACATGGAACCCATAATGAATGTGGTCTGCCCAAGATAATTAAAGAATTTTCAGGCAGAGAACTGGTTCAGATAGTATAAATAAAAGTGACCATGTTGTTTTTCTTTATTCTTTTGTGGAATAAGAAGGTTTGGATGACTCATATACATTTCTACACAAGATACTGTGATCAGGTATGGATCTTGTCTTTAAAAAGCTAAATAAATTTGTAACAATGTATGTGTATGCTGCATTTGAAATTTATATACAGTATATATTAAATGAAAACTTATAGAATTAGTTAGGCAACAAATCCACAATACTTATACTTATTAATATTGTCATTAAGTTATATATAAAAGCTTATAATAATATGTGTTGAAAACATTTACCACATAGTTTTATATAACAGATGTTCAAAATATTGAACAATAATTTCAAATGTGATCTTCACATACTAAAATTACTCTGTCAACTTTTATCTACATACATATATCAATGCCTTATTTTTCAAAGTTATCCTATTAATTTTAGTATAGTGGTACAGGAATAAATTTTTGTGATTTTTCGACCTGAATACTAACATTAAGTGCATGACTTAACCAAAGACTGTGTATAGGAAGTGAGATAATGATAATGTCTTTACCATAAGCTTATTATGATATTTTAAAAACTCATTATTGTAAATTACCCAATAAATTGTATGTTCTAATTCATTGTGGTTTTCTTGCACCTACCTGCTCACAACAAGCACCTACATTTGTACATGAAATAAATTTTTAGTAAAGCACATCAATTGCTATTTTACCATTTAGAAATATTTTTTCATAAAAATCACTTTAGCATATATTTTCATTTCTCTTCCATCTTATTTTTATTTATTGCAAATATATAAAATTATATTTACATGGTTAAAACCTGATGTAGTTCTTCAACTGTGAATCTCTTTATTTTTAATGAGCATATTATCTACTAGTGATCTTCTCATATAATTCTAGGCATTATCACAACCTATTTACATTTGTAAACACGTTATCTATTCAAATTGTGGATCTATTTCATTAAACTGTTTGAATACAACAAAACAAGCAAAGAATATCAAATAGGTACATTTGTAGTTACTATGGGCTTAATGCCATTTCCATTATTCAAGAATTTGTTCAAGCCACAAAATAACAAATGTTCTTAATTCCTTAATCACATTTTGATGTCTTTCCCTTTTCATCTCTATTAAGTGGGCACACACTCTAAGAAAGACATTTAATGGTAAATATAACAGAAACACGTTTTTGTTAATCTTTGGATGCTACCATAAACAGAAGTAGCCAGAGCTCAATAATACTTGAGAAAGTAAATGTTTTCCTCATTAAGCTGACTATATATTTGAAAACACCCTCAATACAATATTTGTGATGCCCACTTTGAGACATCTTTACTGATACTTACTTTAATTCCTGGTACCAGGATAGAGTGATAAGTTATAATTCTAATTTCAAAGCATATTACAAATGTATAGTAACCAAAAGCATATGGTATCTAGAATAATAGAAAATAGACTCTATAAATAAGCCACCATGTTTATGTTTAAAATATCTTCCTCTACTGTGTTAGAATATATAATGTGTCTTAGCTAGTTAGCTTTGTAAACTTGAGAAAAGCTTTGAGTAATTCTATTTATCACATTGATCAATGGATATATCTATGAGGGATTATCTTGATTTTTAATTGATGTGGGAAGGTTCAGCCCACTGTGGGCAAGACCAAAAAAATCTAGCTAATCATGAAATAGAAATGACCAACGGGCATTATTCATCATTCCTTTGTTCCTGCCACCAGGTTCCTACCTTGAATTTCTGCCCTGACTTCTCTCAATTATAGATTATAATTTAGAAGTGGAAGTCAAATAAACCCTTTCTTTCTCAAGTTATTTTTCCATCAGTGTGTCTCAAAATAACAGAATGAAACTAGAAAAGACAATGGCCTGAACAGTGGTGCTGTGTAAAAGTTAGAATCTTGTTTTATACCACATACAAATTTAACTTAAAGTAGATTAAACATATAAATAAAAACTTTGGAATAAAGGAACTTTTCCAACAGTGCCTAATTATGTTCTTCTATATTGGCTGAAGGATAGGAATCAATTTTCCTCCATGTTTTAGGTGTCCACCACACCTAGAAAACAAGCCCTACTACATAAACATCATTTAAATCTTGCATAGTAAGATATTTATGGTGTAACATTACTATGAAATTTCAAAATTCATGTCAATTCTCTGAAGAGATTTAAAATATTTAAAGTGAGGTTATTTCTTCCATTTGATATAACCCCCATTGAGTGTCAAATTTTGAATAATTAAAATTTCACACTGTAGTATATCTTGTATTAAAATTTATATATGTTGTTGATTAGAAATAAGTTCGGTTTTCCGGATGTATTTTCAAAATCAGTTATGTTGTATATTTCTTTCAGCCAGCAGATGGCATCTGTTTTACTGCTAAAATATATAAAGAGAATGGATAATAATAAAGTGTGTCCTAAAAAACATAATATAATTATACATATTTAAATGAAAGATAAAGTAGATTTGTCGGTGAGTTCAATCAATGAAATGCTACATGGTAATAGATATTATACTTGTAAATATGTCAATTAAACTTAGAAGTAGAAAGGCACACAATCATAAGTTAAATAACTGATTCAAAACACTTGAGCATGATTATTTCAACTTATAGATTCTTATAGCAATAAATTCATTAATGAGCTCTTAATCTATGGTAGAAATACTAACTTCTTTATCCTATATTACATTTTGTAATTTATTATTATAGTTTTAAAGGATTAATCCACCCATTATAATCCAAGTATCAGACCAATATAGGTAAATATAGATCTTTCTTACATTAAACAAAACATTTAGAAAATTTTGAAAATCATTATAAAATATATTAAATTATAATAAAACATAATAAAATATTTGATTAAATATATCCCCATATTATATTAATAGTATCTAATTTAAAAATATATAGTATATTTATATAAGTATGTATAAACATATTTATCCAATTATATATAAATTTGTTACATATAATTTTAAACATTAAAAACAACAATAAATCATTTTCTTTAAAAACTACTCTGTAAACAGATTCACAGAAATATTGTTTAAATAAGTTAATTTTTTTAATGTATTTAAATTGTTACCTGACTTTACAATCATACTGGGAATGAAAATCTAATCAGGTGCTTATGAACTAATAACATCACTCTGGGTTCTGAAAATGCCTTCTTTTGAGGAGTGGCAAGATTAACCATTGATTTTTTTTTAAATAATTTGCATTCTTTTCACATTCAACCTCAAAGCAAAATATTCACGTCTTATTTTTGTTTTTGTTTTTTTTTTAATTCAGGAGAATCATATAACAAGGAAGAAAGCAATCAAAGGTACTTTTCTTAGGTTGAGCTTCAATGCTTCTGTGTGTGTGTGTGTGTGGTGATTTTAGAAATTTTAAGAAATGTTTATTTTCTTAAACCTCTAACCATATCCCTTCATTTTTACTCAGTTTTAACTGACAAGTAACATTTCAAAGTTTTACAGTACTAAACATGATTTACAATTTAAATACATTTTGTAATGATTCAAATAAACTAAACAACATATGTATTGCCTCATTTATATCTTAAACTTTTTGTATTTAAGAGCACTTAATATATACTTTCATATAAATTTTCAAGAATAAAATGTATTTACACAATACCACCACCAGTTCCCCAGTCTTTAGTTGACACCATTCTATATATTTGTATATATGAATTTGTATCTGTGAGTTTGAATCTTTATAATCCACATAAAAGTACATCATTTCAACATTATTTATTTCACTTGTCATGATTTATTTCATGTTCATCAATCCATGTTGTCATAAATGTGAAAAATTCCTGATTTAAGTTTGGATAATATTCCAGTGTGTATTTATTCCAAATTTTTAAATCCATTCTTGAATTAAAGGGCACTTAGATTGATTCTACATTTTGGCTATTGTGACTCATGGACAGTGATCATGGGAATGCAGATATGTCTTCTACATATTTCATTTCCTTTGGATGTATAAATAGAAATGGGACTGTTAGATCATATGTTAATTTTGTTTAGTTCTTGTTATTTCCTTGTATCTGGAGTATTCATGAATACCTTCCTTCCACATATTCACTAACACATATTTTTATCATTTTAGTAGTAGCCATTCAAACATCTATGGTCTGATACTTAATATGGTTTTGATATGTGGCTCCCTATTGATCATGATGTTGAACATTTTTTTTATCTATTCATGATTTTTTTGAAATGTCTATTAAAGTATATTTTTAATTAGGTTACTTTTAAAGTATTGATTTTTTGGATTTACTTGATATTTTGGATATTATCAAATATTTGTTTTAAAAGTGTATTATCACATTTTTCACAATGTCTCTTTATTCTCTTGACATTTTTATTATGAAGATTATTTTGCTTTCATTTTTGTGTAATCCCGACTTTCCATTATTTGCTCTCTTTGTTTGATTTTTTGATCTTTACAATTATTTATTCATCCATTCATTTACTTATTTGCATCCTTATTGACTTACTTACTTATTTGTGTTTCTCTGTATCTGTGTGTCTGCATGCTGTGAATATCCTGAAGGTTATACGAGGGTGCCACATGTCCAATCTACCATTCTCTGTCCATTTCTTTTGAGGGCAGGATCTCTCCTTGAACCTGGTACTTTCATCTTCTTGGGTAGGCTGGAAGCCAGCAAGACATAGTTGTTTTCCTGTCTCTGCCCTACTCACACCCATCTTGATGTATGGCTGCTGGAATTTGAATTCCTACCCTTCCAATAAATAAGCATATGTTCTTAAAGAGTAAAACATCTCTTAAGGACCACTTTTTTTGCTTTTAGGTGCATGCTGCCATAATCATTGTTTATAATATTGTTGCAGACTTTTCAAAAATTATGTATGTGTGTGTGCATGCTAGTGTGTAGTTATATCATACTATATATATGACATTTAGTTTTATATATTATATATTATCTTATATTATAGTTATATATGAAATTAATTTTGTAGTTTGATGTTCTAAGAGCACTGGCTGGTTTTGTAGAGATGGGGTTTAATTTCCAGCACCCACAGAACACTTTACCTCCAGATGCAAGGGATCTGTCTCCCTCTTCTGGCTACCACAAGTACTGCATGCACTTTGTATACATGTAGCTAAAACACTCACTGTACATTAATAATTTTGAATAATGTATTTTAGAAAATTCATAGAGTAAATAAATAAAATTAACCCTCATCAGAGCTGTCTACTTGGACAAATGTTACCAAGGATGGGATGACTCTTTTAATCAACAGTATCTTTCACATGATAGCAGTATTATAAACTTTACATGAAACCCTATGTTAGGAACAGCATTCACAAATTGATATGATATTGAATAACTAAAAAATACTTTTTTGCATAACTTAACATATATAATATACTGCTTTGAGAATTAGATTCTCTATTCTTTTCTGAACTAATTTCCCTAAACTGTGCTTCCTGTTGCTCTTCTGGTGTTTTTAAAGTTCTATGTAAATATTGGCTATTGTCAACATCATAGTAGGACATTCAGGATGGCATTAGATGTACATCAATTAGTTAAATAGATCCAGGTAATTATAATAGCCCAACCTTGTCACTTATGTCATTTGTAAGAGACCTTTAAGGAATATCACAGTATATATGTCTTCTCACATGAAGATTTGATAGGGTTATATAAGAAAAACATTTTTTACTGTCATATAAAGCACTAATATTCTAAACACAAATTCTGGCATGCCAATCACCATTTACAAAACAGTGCAATGCCATTTGAGAAGTGTCTGGATAGAAAAACTGCACAGTATGTTACTGAAGAATGTGTAGAAACAAGGATATTGAGAACCATATATGCTCTAATCTATGTAATTATCTATAATCAGCTCTGCATGCTTTGGGATATAGTATCACTTCTGGTGAGACAAATCCTTTTCATCTTTTCTGATTCTTTTTTTTTTTTTGTCTATGCTGTGAGGCCTAATTTTCATTGAACATCTCTATCTGATTTTGTCTGTCTAAATTGCTGATATTGGAGAATTTCTCATCTCTTCTTTTTCACCCTATTGATTGGCATATAATGCTACATCTTATCACATCACTTAACAGTACTGCCTGATTGTTGTCCATTTTATCTGAAAGCTAGAATACAAGAAGGGGTCATCTGAATTTTGCTGTGCATAGACTATATGTTAATAGTCATTCTAATCATGGTCATAGACATTGTCCTTATCTTTGTCACATTCTGCATGTTGTTCTTCTATAAGAAATGATTCTTTTAACTTCATTTGAAACTGAAAGCAGATCCTGCTTTCCTCAGGCCTGATAATCATAATTAGCACCATTATTCACTACTGTAGTCAGCAGACATCAGAATTAGAATAGGTATCAATTTCATCTACTAAATCCTGGGGATGATACTAGGATTAACCACTCTAAGAGATGCAAGGGAATGTTACTTTAAGTAAGTTGTCCTTAGAATTTTTCTTAAAAGGTGACTAACAATTTGATGTTGCACTAGGATTGAGAAAAGCTTAACAGAAGGAGCAATATTATGAAAAGGGACTTCTGCCACAAGAATGTTGGTTGTATATTAGGAATGACAGAAGTTTAGTCTACCTTGTGTGATAAAGGGGATTTCATTGTAAAGAAATACATTTGAGCTAATTTTATTCAAAGACCAAGAAATCAAAGAAAAAAATCATGTTAGTAAATGAGCCTATATCTTCACTTTCCTCTTCCTGCAGCTTTGTGGGGTCTTCCTTTTGGTAATTTATACACAATTCACAAAATGTTTGGTGTATGAAGTTTCTGTGTGAAATGAAAAAATTTCTAAAATAAATCCAAGGGTTGGAGATGTGGCTCAACAGTTAAAATCACTTGGTACTCTTTCAAAGGACATGGATGCGATTCTTAGCATCTACACAGTGTCTTATAGCCATCTGTAAGTTCAGTTACAGAGATCCAATTTTCTTTCTGACCTCCTCAGACACCAGGCACACATGTATTACACAAGTGTATGCACTTGCAAAATACTCATTCATATAAAATAAAATAAGTAAATCTAAAAAATAAAGAAAATAAAGTCAAATATTAGACATAGTGATGGAAATATAAAAGGAGAATTTTTGAAAAAGTAAGTTTTGGTAAATGGAAGGTAGTGCAAGTTTCTATTCATGAGAAGATCCTGCTCACTAAATGACCTATATGGAAACAAGTAAAAGCACTTAATCTTTTTTTTTTTAATTTGGTAGAGAATTGTACTAAATATCTTCTCAAATGTTTAAATATCATTCATTGTTTTTAAAAAAGAAAATGTTTTATAAAACAACTTAGAAGTTGTAATATTAAAACTTGTGCCTGATAAAATGTTAATTTGAAGCTCATTCCCAAGATTTTATTTTATTCTTGTTTATATTAGCTACAAGAGCTGATTAATATTTTAATATGCTTCTTAAAACATTTTGTTTTGATTATTTCCTCAAGAAAACCTTCTACATGTAGAGTTTTTGAGACAAATTCTGTGATTGTATTGTATAAAATTTAATAGTTTCAAAGTGGTTATTCACTGTGATTTATTTTATTGATATTTTTACTTCCTCATTGCATAGAAAGTATAGATAGGTTATCTTTGTTACAATTAAAATTCTTTCAATTAACATGAACTACTTTTTCTTGTTCTTGCTCAGCTACTATTTATATTTCTTGTAAGAAACAAGAGTTTTTGTCAATTGATAAGTTGTGTTTTGGATTTTGGTATTATTGCCTATATTCTTCATTTATGTGGCTTTCAGATATGTAGTTACCATACTTTTCTATTATAATTTGTGTCCATAGTCATAGATTTATTGAGTACTCTCTATTCACTATTACTCATTAAGTATATCGTCACTGAAATGGAAAAGAATAACTAGAAGTGCAAGGAGCAAATACTTATGTAGGCCTTTAAAATTGCTTCATGGACCAAGTTAATAAATAATGAACAATAATATACAGTTTTGAGAGTGTCACAAAAGTATGACTATTATAGTGACTCTGATGAATTACTTTGGAGGTGAATATTCCTTTCAAAGTTCATAAGCATGCCAGTATTAAATTATTATTTGAAGTACAGCTAAAACAAGGATTTCCTTAAATAATATCACAGAATATTTTCTTTATACATGACCTTAAAGTTATGCAAATAAAATTGAAACAACAGATGTTGTTGGTAAATATTTCCTAGACTCTTTCAGGTAAATCTCGCAATTGTTAGATAAGAGAATGTAAAATATCAAATAACAGTCACATTCACAGACTTTGTATACTATTTCTGAGTATTTTATGACATTTGTAAGAATTGTATTATCTTTGCATAAAATATTTTATAATACTACCAACTGTTATAATAAACTGGAGGTATTAAAATTGATTATTTAAACTAAAATGCTTTAATTGCAGAGAAAATATTGCAAAATGAGAATTACTTGTTTAATGCATGTTGAGAATATACTCTGTGTGAGAATCTCTTTCAGAGAACATACATGCATTGACTATTTTAAGAGTAATCACAATGCAATATTAGAAGATAGCTATTGTTTAAATCCCACTTAAGAAAAACAGAAACTGAGAAACATAAACTTAAATCTGTCCAACATGATAACAATCCATCATACATAAGGTATGTATGATCTAGTCCCTCTTTTTGCTTATTCACATATTTTGTATAAGAAGTTTGCATTCCTTTTATACTAATAAACAAGGCATGTTTAAATAGCTCTTGACTATTTCTTCCTAAGAGGAACATATATTTCGGTTTTTACCTGCTTAAAATAAAGATTGTTGTTTGTTTAATTCATTCAGTTAGGCTTGTCAGTAGTTACTACCTGTGTATTCAATTTGACACAAAAATAGAAGTGACAACATGAGGAAAAGCTGCATCTTCATTCATGAAATAATAAAGGGGGAAAAGATATAAGACATGAGTTCTTATAAGAAGGATGTGCAAACAAACAGCCTTCTAGTAAAACCAACAAGAAAACTGTGGTTGCGCAGAGATTTTTTTTTTTTTTTGAGAAAATGAAAACAATAGTTTGTAGCAAGTCCAAGGTGTAAATAAAAGATGTCACGAAGATTGTTTTCAGATCTTATGATTATGTAAACTGTAGTGAAAATACACCTTCGATTCTCAAAAATGAAGGCTTTGGTTTCAAAGTATTCCTTACAACAGAGTTAAATGCTGCAGAAGGAAAAGTGGCCATCTAAAAGGGCACCCAAATAACATGGTAAAAGCCACTACAGTTCCCTTCATCCTGACAAGCAATTATTGAGTGCATAATATATACAAGGACAAAGGAGGACTAGGTTCTATGAATATAAAGATAAATAAACAAGCTTCTTGGCTCGTCCAAGCTTTTTACCTAATGAGGATACAAACACAAAACAGTTCATTTTATTGTTAGTTGGACTAATGTATGACATACTTTCAACATGTTATTTTGTAGCTTTTGAGAAAATTTCTTAAACATATGCATACAGATGGCTGGAGTTGCTAACAGGTACAAAGGTTGCATTTTTCTTCCATGTATGTTCCTAGTCTCTAACATCTGAAGAAAACTGCTAAGCTGACTAGTTTCTTCAGGAATAAGAGCTTAACTGTCTACCTTACCTTAAAAGAAAGGTAAAAAGTAATTTTCACTATCCAGAATTGACATTCTCCAATCCTTTTATTTTCTTTATTTCTCTCCTTTATGTGCAGATCAAATGTGTTAGCTAGCCAGACAGGATCCTTTGTATATTTTTATGCATTTATGGAAACAAATCTTTGTATTTTGTCTGCTTTGCAAAGATACAAAGGCTGTGTTGTCTTGCATATTGAGTAAATTTAGTAATACATCATAGCTTGTACATATTTTCTACTTACTATTTCCCATGAACCTTTTCCATTTTAATAGCTGATGTCACTGGACATCTCTGTACAATACTATACTATGTACATGCTATGACTTGATTTAACTATTTAATGAGTCTTCTGAAATGAATGATTGTGACATTTAAAGGTTTGAAGACATGCATGTGGGTTTTTCATTTCCCCCATTGGCTAGCCACTTATCTTTTTCCATTTCCCATTTTTATCTTATAAATCATGTAGCAGATTCAGATAGGAGACTTCCAAGAACAGCATCAATTTTCTTGAAATGGAGTGTCTCATATGGCTGAAAAATGAAGACATGTTCTTTCACAATAGGATCTTTTAAAGTGTTTTTCCAATTATTCTATGAAAATGGATCATATATTTGCCAATTTCCTATAATTCTTTCTACTTTTATTTTCCTTCTCTTTCCCCAAATTAGTAAATAATAAGCACTCATTGTAGTAGGAGGCCACTTCTTCATTTTCTGGCTGCCCAGACCCAAAATATCCACACAGAAATTGTATTAATTAAAGCACTGCTTGGCCTATTAGCTCTAGATTCTTATCAGCTATCTTTCACATCCTAAACTAGCCCATCTCCATTAATCTGTTTATTGCCATGTGGATGTGTCTTACAAGGTAAAGTTCCATCCCCAGCATCTGTCTATGACAGGGCTACATGGTGTCTCCTGACTCTGCCTCCTTTTTCCCAGCAATCAGTTCAGTTTTTCCTGCCTAGATTTACTCTCTCTACCCTATCACAAGCCAAAGCAGTTTCTTTACTCATTAACCAGTAAAAGCAACACATATATGGAAAGACTTCCAACAACATCTCCACTTTTCTGTCTAAATAAAAAGGAAGTTTTTAACTTTAACATAATAAAATTATATAACAAGACAGGTATCAAGTAAGAATTATATTCACAATATGTATATCTAATTTATCTTTTATCATAAATTGGTACAGGACAATTGTGTTCTATAAATTATTTTTTAAATAAGTGCTGATTAGCCAGTAGCCAGGCAGGAAGTATAGGTGGGACAACCAGACAGGAAGTAGAGGCAGGGCAATGAGAACAGGAGTATTCTCGGAAGAAGGAAGCTTCCTCCGCAGTCCTGTACAGACACCAAAGAAGCAGGATGTGACCTGCCCCCCTGAAAAAGGTACTAAGCCATGTGGCTAACATAGATAAGAATAATGGGTTGATATAAGTTGTAAGAGTTAACAAGAAGCCTGAGCTAAGGGGCCAATCAGTTTAGAACTTATGGAGACCTCTGTGTGATTTTCTTTGGGGCTAAACAGCTGTGGGACCTGGTAGGAGGACAGAAACCCCCAACAAGCAGGCCCTCATGTTACAATAACTAAGGAAAAATTTAGCTATAACTATCCTTCAACTTCATCAAAGACTACAGAAGGATATAATATTACATATATAAACAGAAAGTGCATTGTAAGCAACTTCCAAAACTCTAGAATTGACAGAGACATCTCATTGTCTGGATTCACCCAATGTTCTTTTATATCATTGGGGCATCCAATCTTCAGCCCTCAGGCTCAGAGTATCTGGCTGACTTTTCCATGAAGCAGGAAATTTGAAGATCTGTTCTGCCTTGTAATGATAAAGTCTATCAGTTGCTTTCTTTTGTGTCCTGCAGAATGCCTGGCAGACTCTTTCATTAAGCAGGAACTCTGAAAAACTATCTCACCTTCTTAGGCAACTTCAACAGTCATTTTTCTGTGAGTCCTGCATATCCAGTTTAAACAGCATAACATCAAGTAGTCCAGGTGAGAGAAGAGAAGTTTCTTGCCCAAATGACTAACAAACTCCGTGAGGAGCCTCTTCAGAGCCCATCATCCTCTTGAAGTAGATTGGTGCTTCCAGGAGCAGATGCATCTCACTGTCATGAAAAATCCTCAGTTTTAAAAACATTTTAAATGCCATATTCCATAGGTCTTTGAAATGTTTGAAGAATATCTAGCTGAAATCTCTCTATATATATATCTAGAAAACTTAACTAATATGACGACAAGCTTGACTATTATAGCTATCTCTTAACCTATATTTCTTAATTATACATTACATCTTTAAATGAGCTGCACAAACACAATGCCTTAATTGAGAGCAAAAATATACAACTAACAAAATTGTCTGTAAATTTGTATCAATAAAGCAAGATCCATATCAATTCAAATCTCTATAGAATATCCCCCTTTAAATGTAAACAAAAATTTATAAACAATATTTGGGAATATGGGCATAGTTCTCTCCAAACTGCTTTCTGCTTTCTTGGGTGAAAAATTTTGTGGGATTTTCACAACAACCATTTAGAGGGTCTTGATCCATCAAATCACATTAGTCTGGAATTAATCTACAAGTTCTTATCTTCTGTGGAAACAAAAGCAGAACCTTTTTTTCCAAAGCAACAAATCCTTAGACCCAAATTTTGGAATTAAGATACCTTTAAAATATACAGATTTTTTTTTTAATCTAGCAGCCCATACAATGAAATTTCTCTATATACTTAGTTTCTTAACAGTCAAGAAATTCAAAGGAAACACACACACACACACACACACACACACATATATATATATTCCAGATTCTTTGTGTATTTTCCATCTTTATGTGCCTTATTTTTCTTACTCTGTTAATTTTTCTACAAGTTTAACATTTATTTTATTATCTTTACTCCTTTAATCTATGATTGTCTGTACTCTGTCTCTTTAAAGACATTCTTTTGTTATAAACCATTTACTTCCTTTTATAAATCTCTATACTATTTTTCTTCTCTCTCCCAAACCTACACACATTTTTTTTAACACACCATGTTTCATTTAGAGGTCTTTTATGTCTGAATCTGTCCTAGTGTGTATCTGGAATTCTTTTCGGTCCAGGAGCACTTCTTAAAATGTTAAGCAGCTAAGTGGCATTACTAAAACTAAGGTTGCTTTGCCTTTGGCTCTGTCCAGTCCAACATGTCAGGGCAGAGGTTTATTTTCTGTGAACCATGCTCACAGCCCCATTTTCAGGTGCACAACGGGTCTATGTGCCATTAAGGAAGTTGTAACACTCTGCTCACAAACCCCATTTAAATGTTTAGTCTTCCAAAAGATCCAGAGCTCATGCTGGCAGCATGGCCCAGGAAGCCACCTTTTTGAAACCACTCATTTTTTTTCTGCTACTGCTGAATCAGAAAGACCTCTCTTCAAAGAACCACCAGCAAACAGAGCAAGAAGTTGCATTAATCTCTGTTTTTTTTTTTTTTGTTTGTTTGTTTCTAGAGTTCCCTTTTAAGCTTTCTCAGGTTTTACGTGGATATAGTGGGCTCCAGTTTTTAGTATGAGTATTTAGTATTTAGTATTGTTTGTGATTGGTTGCTCACTCCAGAAATATATACACACAGAAACTCTATTATTTAAATGACTTCTTGACCAATTACTAAGTGTATTGCTAGCTAACTCTTATATCTTTGATTAACCCATTTCTATTATCTTATATTTTACCATAAGGCTTGTGGCCTACTGAAAAGGTTCCAGCTGGCAGCTCACTTCTTTCTCCTCTGGCAGTTCCACGGCATCTTTCTGACTCTGCCTTCCTTCTCCCAGAAATCAGTTTAGTTTTTCCCCTCCTAAATCTATTATGCCTTGCCAGGCCCAAGACAGATACTTATTCATTAAACAATAAAAGCAATACATATACAGAAGGACTTCCCACATCAACTCTCATAAGTAAACTTAAATTTAGGACAGTTTTTAAGAGTGTACATGATGTAAGCATCTTAAGGAACATAAAAAGTTTTCAGTTTTCACATCTGAGAGTAGTGGTAAAGTGGGTAGTGAATTATGTGACATCTTAGTGGTCTAAATGAGTATTGTAAGAATCCAAAGTGGAAACATTAACTATGTTTGTGGAGAGTGGAATCTAGGAAGACTTCAGTGTGTAGTTGACTATTTAGCTGAGTATTTAAGAAAGAGAAGGGTGTTACAGATAGAAATCCTTAAACATCCAGTTAGCAAACATCACATATGCAGTATCATCATATAGAAGCAAGACCTATGACTGTTATTTTCTTCATTTTAAAGCTGAAAATAATTAATCACAGGGGTGAGGGTTTGAAAAGATACATTCAGTAGCAATCATTCTCTTAATCACCAGTCTAGACTCCTCAGACAGAAATTATAAAAGATTCAGTGTTGATTGCCTCACAACATATACTCCCTATTGTTCCTGGATAAATTTTTAGATATGTCATGCAAATACACATTAAACTTTGAAAAGCAACTTAAATCTACACTACATTTAGAAAGTTTCTCAAACATTGATCAATGAAATTGTAGTGAAGACAGACATAAGTCCTCATACTGTGAACACCTCCTTTTCAATAAAGAAGCTAGAAATGCAAACTGGAAAAAAACACAGAATCATCAAAAATTGGTGGTATCTGCACGTAGAGGAATGCAAATAGATCCATATCTATCATCCTGTACAAAACTCATCTCCAAATGGATTAGGGACTTCAACATTATACCAGCTACCCTGAATTTGATAGAAGAAAATGTTGGAAATAGCCTTGAACTCATTTCCATAGGCAAAGATTATCTGTTCTGATATCACTGGAACTAAGATAAACAATTAATAAATGAGTCCTTATGAACATGAAAAGCTTCTTTACAACAAAGGACACCATCATTCAGATAAAGTGGCAGACTACAGAAAGGGAAAAGACTTTTACCAGCTACACATCAGATTGAAGAATAATATATCAAATACATGAAGAACTAAAAACAAAAATGGATATCAATAAAACAAATAACCCAATTAAAAATGTGCTACAGACCTAGAGTATTCTCAAAAGATGAAGCACATATAGTTGTGAAACAAATTTTCAACATCCTTAGTAATCAGGAAAATGGAAATGAAAGCAGTTTTGAGATTTCATTATATTGCAGTCATAATGTCTAAGATCAATAAATAAATAACAAGCCATGCTGGTGACGATGTGGAGTAAGGGAAACACTAATCCATTGTTGGTGGGAACTAATACAGAGAACCACAACTAGACAACATTCAGAGAGTGTGAAATTTTGGAGTACCAGTCCTACATGGGAAGACTGCATCAAAGCCTTCCCCCCAAGACCCAGAGAATTTTGCACAAAAGGAGGCTGAAAGATTATAAGATTCAGTAGGGATAGAGGACACGATGGAAAAAAAGTCATTTAGATACGACATGGCTGACACACATAAGAAGTCAAAGAAACTTTGGCCACATGCACAGACTCTGCAGTTTTAAAGCATTTGGGGATGCAATGCTTAGAGGCAAAGTGAACAAAAGCTCCCATCCATAACCTAAAGTTATTTCCAATTGACAAGTAATTTCAAAAGAAAAAATTAAGTTTCTATAATATAGGATCAGGCACCAAGTCCAACGATAGATGGCCACAAAATGCACTCAATGGTGACTTTGAAGGTTTTATTTATTTATTTATTGTCTCATCATGATGGAGGAGGGTCATCTGTCTATGTGTTACTTTCATTGGTTAATTAATAAAGAAACTGCTTGGCCTGATAGGTCAGAACATAGGTGGGTGGATTAGACAGAACAGAATGCTGGGAAGAAAAGAAGTGAGGTCAGATGCGATGAAGCTCTGGCCCAAGATGGACATAGGCTAGAATCTTCCTGGTAAGCCACCACCTCGTGGTGCTACACAGATTATTAGAAATGGATTAAGATATGAGAGTTAGCCAAGAAGAGGCTAGATATAATGGGCCAGGCAGTGTTTAAAAGAATACAATTTGTACAATTTGTGTGTTGTTATTTCAGGTGTAAAGCTAGCCATGCGGGAGCCGGGTAGGACGAAAAGCAGGCCTGCTCACTTCATCACTACATCATCATGCATGTCTGGGCATGTTTTTATCTTACATATCTTTTGATTAAATATTATGATTTCTGATTTTGTGTTTTTAGAGGATTTAGTATATGTGAATGTACATATTCTGCATCTGTATGTTTATTGTGCTATTTCATTGGTTCATTTTTTTCTGTTTGATTTGTCCTATTCTGTTTTGTTATTGTTGTTGTTGCAGCTTGTTTGTTTTCCAAGGAAACAGAAAACAAAGGTTGTAAATTTGGGTGGTTGGGGATATGTGGAGGATTAGGAGGAATTGGGGGAGGAGAAACCATGATCAGAATATATTGGATGAAAAAATCTATTTTCAATAAAAATTAAAATTATAAAATAAAAAAAGAAAATTTGTCTATTGTCATAAACTTTACCTAGGAAACTTGTATCTTTTAAAATAAAATCACCAAAATAAATATTTACCAATTACTCCCATACTTCCTTCTGTGAATGTCAATTTCTTTACCAGTATCTGGCTATATATTCAAAGGTTATGCACACAATTATTAAACTGACACATTCTGAGATCTTTCAAGAGTTTAGAAGCTATGTCAAAGTCTTGAGGGGAAATGCAAGATTATAAATTTGCCAGTTTAACCATTTAAACCATATGTTGACAAAGAGATCATTGTTCTTCATGCATGGATGTGCTAGACAAAAAGTATATAACAGAAGAATGTCCTTCAAAGTTAATCTGCAATTTAATTTTAACTGTGTGCAAATGAAAAGCATCTATGAACCCTCAAAGGAATTTTTACTACTCATTAACTGCATACGAATGCATGGATAGTAGTTTGCCCTAGAATATTACCTTGAAGGTGACTTAAATGTATAGCTTTTGGTATAAAGGCAGACCTTTCCTCCAGGCCTCATCAATTTGGGTCACTGTAGTTAAAATTGTTAATAATTGTGGTATATATTGTTACTTCTGATGGGGTTTAGGCCATATTGTGTACACCAGTATTAGAGTCAAATAATGTAATCATGGGACTAAGTGTATGTGTATGTGACCTTCCCGCAGGGCAGGGAACTTGGACTGCTCTTCAGTATCGAGAGGGAGGGGGAATGGAGTGGGGGGAGGAGAAGAGGAGTGGGGATAGGGGGAAGGAAGTGGGGGGAGGGCAATATTTGGGAGGAGGGGAGGGAAATGGGAAATGGGGAGCAGGTGGAAATTTTAATTAAAAAAGAATAAAAATAAATAAATAAGTAAAAAAAAATAGTAAAAAAAAATAAATAAATAAATAAAATTAAAAAAAAAATAGTTCAGGTTTAATCCTTCAGAAAGCATCTCCTCCAGAGTTCAGACTACCTTCCTTATACAAAGGTACAAGGAAGTACATCAAACTACCTGAAGATCTTCCTGAAGTATCACAGGTATTTGTTTCTTTTGCCTCTATTCATTGGATATCATTTTTCATTCTGGGAAAACAGGTTTTTCTTTTTAAATTTACACACTTAGGTTTGTATATTTTTCAGATTTTGATTATGTATAGTTACTTAAAAATACTGCATGAATGACATTTTCCTTTCTAGTACATTTAAACAATATTAGATTATCCATTACCAAAGGTGAAAAGCAATCTTTAAAACTGCTTCTATGTCTTATACATTTATTTTTTAAAAAATGGGTAATTACTATATATATATATATATATATATTTGTTTTTATAATCAAACCCTTTGTGTGTATTTTTATATGTAGCTTAGTTTTAAAAATTTTTGCTCTTTATTTAAAGACATGCATTGTAGTGATATTTTGTTTGTCCTTTAATAAATAAAACATGCCTGGAGATCAGAGAAGCAGAGCAGCCAGCCACTATATCTTACCTTTATTAAATCCTTAGACACAATGGAGTGCCCTGTCTCTACAAATCCTAAAGTTGAATGCTGTCCCTATGAAACCTCAGACTGAATGCTGATCTCCTGTCTCTTTCCACCTTATATTCATCTCTCTGCCCAGCCATATCACTTTCTGTCTTTACCTCCCTGGTGCTGGAATTAAAGGTGTGAGTCACCACCACTTGGCTCTGTTTCTCTTTTATACTAATTTAATCATGTGTATCCCAGGGTGGTCTTGAACTCACAGAGATCCATCTGCCACTGTCTCCCAAGTGCTGGGATTCAAGGTATATGCCACCACTGCCTGACCTCTGACTAACTAGTGGCTAACTCTGCACTCTGATCTTCAGGCAAGCTTTATTTGTTAAAGCACAAACAAAATATCACCATATAGCATAGTATGAATCTTACTTTGCTCACTCTCCATTTGGTTTGTAAAATAATTAATTAATTTTGATGTGTGGTTGTAGTTTATGTATTATTTCACTGTGTGCTTATAGGAAAAGAAACAGAAGGAAGGAAAAGAAATGGGAAATAACATCTGAATGTGTATTTTCTCAAAATGTTGTTGCTTCCCTATTACTTTCTTGTGCACCATCTTTGAAGCACAAGAAATCTTTACATTTATATTCTTATTATTTAATGATAAGACACATATACATATATATTATAAATTCTATTCTAAATCATTAGGATTTTTCTCATTTTGTGGGTTTTTTTTCTTGGTATCGTTCTTTAAAGCAGAAAAGCTTTCAATTATGTGCTCTTTTGATATATTTAGTATTTTGTTGCTTGTGATTTAGTAGTCATAGTGATGGAACTACTGCCTAACTAAAGTCACCAAGTGCTTATTACAGTACTTTCTTCTACATGTTTCATAGATTTGACTATCACATTTAGGTCTTTGATTTATTTTACATTAATTTTGTTCATAGGAACTATTAGAAGTCCATATTAATTCTTTTATGTGGTTTAAGCCATAGCAAAGGAGGTCACAGATTTAAGGAGAACATAACCTCTACTTCTCAATAGAGCTGTCAATTTCACATTTTAAGAAGACTATATTGGACTGCAACTTTCTTTATATGATACAATTTATCTTACCTTGTAGGAGTCTGTTGTGGAATATTACCTTAAGATGTGTTGCACTAGTTTATATTGTGAAATATTTGTTTAATGAGGCAAAGATGTATTGCGTTCTTTTATTTTATTTTTTTTGTTGTTGTTGTTTAACTCTCTAAAGCTGTCCTGTTTGTCTGTTTAAAACAGCTGATTGTTCCAAAAAGGCCAATAGGTAGGTAGATGGGTGGAGCTGATAGAGAGAATTAATAGGAACAGAAATCTAGAGAAAATAGAAGAGTAAGGAGCGTAAAAAGGAGGAGGGGAGCTACCCAGCCACATAACCAGCCACAAAATAAGAAAGAGAGAAATATATAGAAAATAAAGAAAGGTAATAAAAAAAAACCCAGAGGCAAAATATAGTTAAAGAGAAATGGGATAATATAATCTAGAAAAGCTGGTTTTTTCTACTGTCAAGCTAAGGCTGGGAATGCATAAATAATAAGATTCTGTGTATTTATTTGAAAGCTGGATGGCAGGCTCCTGAAGAGTCAAAGAGTAAATAAAAACCAACTACAGACATCCCTTTTTTCTTTACAGTCTGTTGGCTACCAGTTCCAAAGTAGAAGAAAAAGCAACAGAGAACTTTGTTTGACCTGTGAGCCTTCAGGGAGACAGCTTTAGTAAGGCAGCTCAACTTTATTCCAGAGTATAGTGGTTATATAGGATTAGGGCCAGTACCCAATAAATTACTTAATTTGTGTTAAGAGACATGCTCCTATCATATAGTTGGAAGAGTAGCAGCACGCCCCTATCAAAATAGCTAGAGCATGTCACCTAATTACCATATGGAGAGCAGGAGAAGAGCATTTGCAAAGAATGGGGTCAAGGGTCACACTAGAGATAAGTCTGTCATCTGGGCCTAGAGACATTCTCCAAATAAGATCAGGTAGATAGAAAGAAGTCCTCCACTGGGAGGAGAGAGTCCTTCATGTTGCTAAGGTCAGAGAGAACTGCCAGGCCATAGTAGACTGCATTCTTTGACCAGCAGGATTTCCTAACATTACATAAAGTCATTGGATAATCCCGGAGATGGTATACCAAGTCCCTTGAAACTCAGCATTTTATTTGTATTCATGCTTTTAAAATTAAAATCTTTCTGTAACAGTCCATATCCAAAAATTTGAAAAAATAAAATTTAAAAATCTAAATGACTTATAATTATTTGTTACTTCTTTGAAGGTAGAAAATTACAAGCTGAGGTTCTTCAACCTTAATCTTTAAGAAGAAACAGTGTCAAGTAAATTTTCAAAATTTAGGAGATTGGATGAACATTGCTAAAAAAGAAAGCCTGGGGGACAGGGCTCTTTTTCTCTCACATCATATTACATTATCAGGTAAGTCATGAAGAACAGTATATTGTATTCACATTTCATAGTTCAAATTTATCTAATTTACAAATTACAGTCAATCTCTAAGATGTCTAATATGCACCAAATTTTGAGTTGATATAAAAAAAATTAATCATTACTGTGCTGTATTTTCACTATGCAGTGATGTTTCCGGTGAGATAACAATTCAGTTTTAACTTTCTATTCTTGATTTACATCAGGATTTATTGTATAGTCATCTGGATGGTTTGTATTTAAATTCCTTTATCAGCTAATAAAAAGGGGAAAAGAAGACAATCAAGTATGTTGACGCATGGTCTCCTAAACTTAATATAGTTGTGATAAAAGAAAAATGGTAGTATCTCTAAAGCTATAAATTTTTACTTTCCTCAAACTTCAGTCCACTAAATGGGTAGTGATATCTAAAGGAAAAGAACCACATAAAAGAAATACAGGAAGCAATAAAGGTGCATTGCTCCCTGTTTATTGTGGAGTCTAAGTCAGTGGGACAGAAACCCAAAACGGTTTTTATTCATTCTCTAGATACTGCCTTTAGCCACACTTACTGATCTCCCTTTCTTGTTCTTTAATGATGTCTTGGATGGATTCTATAGTTCTCTCATCACTTCCTTTTATTAAAACCAAGTAAATTTTATGGCATCCATCTCATTTTCTACTTAACTAGCATTCCCATCCCTTTGGAGAGAGTTGTGGGAAGGATAGTTCAGTGTCTAAAAGAACTAACTCTTCTAATCTCTTTCATGTTCTAATTTCTCTGGTATGTTGTGTACAGGAGATTGAGATAAATAGACACATGAATGTAAAATTCTCTACTCTTATCAAGTAATGGTAGCTCTGTTCTTTACTCTTTTTTTTTGATTCTTTTTTTAATTAAAATTTCCCCGTTTCCCGTTTCCCTCCCCTCCTCCCAAATATTGCCCCCTCCCCCAGTCCCCTCCCCCTATCCCCACTCCTCTTCTCCTCCCCCCACACCATTCCCCCTCCCTCTCGATACTGAAGAGCAGTCCAAATTCTCTGCCCTGCGGGAAGACGAAGGTCTTCTATCTATGTCCAGGAAGGTGAGCATCTAAGCAGGCTAAGCACCCATAAAGCCAGTTCATGTATTAGGATCGAAACCTAGTGCCATTGTCCTTGGCTTCTCATCAGCCTTCATTGTCCGCCATGCTCAGAGAGTCCAGTTTCAACCCATGCTTATTCAGACCCAGAGAAGCTGGCCTTGGTGGGCTCACAATAAATCAGTTCCACTGTCATAGTGGGTGGGTGCATCCCTCGTGGTCCTGGTTTCCTTGCTCATGTTCTCCCTCCTTCTGCTCATCATTTGGACCTTAAGAGCTCAGACCATTGCTCCAAACTGAGACTCTGTCTCTACCTCGATCCATCGCCAGATGAAGGTTCTAAGGTGATATGCAAGATATTCATCAGTATAGGATAGGGTCATTTCAGGTTCCCTCTCCTTAGTTGCCCAAGGTACCAGCAGGGGACATCTCCCTGGACACCTGCTAACCCCTCTAGAGTCAAGTTTCTTGCCAACCCTAAGATGGCTCTCTTAGTTAGGATATATACTTCGCTGCTCTCCTATCCTCCCTTCCTATATCCCAACCATCCTAATCCCCCGAGCTCTTCCCATCCTCCCCTTCTCATGTTTCTCATCCCATTTCCCCTTTGCCCCTTGCCACCTCACCCGCAAGTTCCCAGTTTTTGCCCTGCAATCTTGTCTACTTCCTCTCTCCAGGCAGATGACTATATGATTTTCTTTGGGTTCACTTTCTTATTTAGCTTCTCTAGGATCACATATTATATGCTCAATGTCCTTTATTTATGGCTAGAAACCGATTATGAGTGAGTACATCCCATGTTCCTCTTTTTGGGTCTGGGATACCTCACTCAGGATAGTGTTTTCTATTTCCATCCATTTGCACGCAAAATTCGAGAAGTCATTGTTTTTTACCGCTGAGTAGTACTCTAATATGTATATATTCCACACTTTCTTCATCCATTCCTCCATTGAAGGGCATCTAGGTTGTTTCCAGGTTTTGGCTATTACAAACAATGCTGCTATGAACATAGTTGAACAAATACTTTTGTCATTTGATGGGGCATCTCTTGGGTATATTCCCAATAGTGGTATTACTGGATCTTGGGGTAGGTTGATCCCAAATTTCCTGAGAAATCGCCACACTGATTTCCAAAGTGGTTGCACAAGTTTGCATTCCCACCAGCAATGAATGAGTGTGCCCCTTTCTCCACAACCTCTCCAGCAAAGGCTATCTTTGCTGTTTTTGATTTTAGCCATTCTGACAGGTAAGATGGTATCTCAAAGTTGTTTTAATTTGCATTTCCCTTATCGCTAAGGAGGTTGAGCATGACCTTAAGTGTCTTTTGGCCATTTGAATTTCTTCTGTTGAGAATTCTCTGTTCAGATCAGTGCCCCATTTTTTATTGGGTTCATTAGCATTTTAAAGTCTAGTTTCTTGAGTTCTTTATATATTTTGGAGATCAGACCCTTATCTGTTGCAGGGTTGGTGAAGATCTTCTCCCAGTCAGTGGGTTGCCTTTTTGTCTTAGTGACAGTGTCCTTTGCTTTACAGAAGCTACTCAGTTTCAGGAGGTCCCATTTATTCAATGTTGCCCTTAATGTCTGTGCTGCTGGGGATAAACGTAGGAAGTGATCTCCTGTACCCATATGTTGTAGAGTACTTCCCACTTTTTCTTCTATCAGGTTCAGTGTGTTCAGACTAATATTGAGGTCTTTAATCCATTTGGACCTGTGTTTTGTGCATGGTGATAGATATGGATCTATTTTCATTCTTCTACACATTGACAACCAGTTCTGCCAGCACCATTTGTTGAAGATGCTCTCTTTTTTCCATTGAATACATTTAGCTCCTTTATCAAAAATTAGGTGTTCATATGTTTGTGGGTTAAAATCAGGGTCTTCTACTCGGTTCCATTGATCGACTTCTCTGTTTTTATGCCAATACCAAGCTGTTTTCAATACTGAGGCTCTGTAATAGAGTTTGAGGTCAGGGATGGTAATGCCTCCAGACGATCCTTTATTATATAAGATTGTTTTGGCTATCCTGGGTTTTTTGTTTCTCCATATAAAGTTGATTATTGTCCTCTCAAGATCTGTGAAGAATTTTGATGGGATTTTAATGGGGATTGCATTGAATCTATAAATTGCCCTTGGTAGAATTGCCATTTTTACTATGTTGATCCTCCCAATCCAAGAGCAAGGGAGATCCTTCCATTTTCTGGTATCCTCCTAAATTTCTTTCTTCATAGACTTAAAGTTCTTCTCAAATAGAACCTTTACTTCCTTGGTTAGAGTTACCCCAAGATATTTTATGCTATTTGTGGCTATCGTGAAGGGTGATGCTTCTCTGATTTCCATCTCTGCTTCCTTATCCTTTGTGTATAGGAGGGGAACTGATTTTTTGGAATTGATCTTGTATCCTGCAATGCTACTAAAGGTGTTTATCAGCTGAACGAGTTCTTTGCTGGAGTTTTTGGGGTCGCTTATGTACACTATCATATCATCTGCAAATAATGAAAGTTTAACTTCTTCCTTTCCAATTTGAATCCCGTTGATCCCCTTATGTTGTCTTATTGCTATTGCTAGAATTTCAAGCACTATATTAAAGAGGTATGGAGAGAATGGACAACCTTGTCGTGTTCCTGATTTTAGTGGAATAGCTTTGAGTTTCTCTCCATTTAATTTGATGTTAGCTGACGGCTTGCTATAAATAGCTTTTATTATAGTTAGGAACGACCCTTGTATTCCTAATCTCTCTAAGACCTTTATCATAAAGGGATGTTGAATTTTGTCAAATGCTTTTTCCGCATCTAATGAAATGATCATATGGTTTTTTTCTTTCAAATTATTTATATGATGGATTACATTGATAGATTTTCATATGTTGAACCAGCCCTGCATCTCTGGGATGAAGCCTACTTGATCATAATGGATAATTTTTCTAATGTGTTCTTGGATTCGGTTTGCCAGTATTTTATTGAGTATTTTTGCGTCGATGTTCATGAGTAAGATTGGCCTGTAGTTCTCTTTCTTGGTTGTGTCTTTGTGCTGTTTTGGTATCAGAGTAACTTCAGCTTCATAAAAAGAATTTGGCAATGACTTCTCTGTTTCAATATTGTGAAATACATTAAGGAGTATAGGTATTAGGTCTTCTTGGAAGTTCTGGTAGAATTCTGCATTGAAGCTGTCTGGAACTGGGCTTTTTTTGGTGGGGAGGTTTTTTATAACAACTTCTAATTCTTCGCGACTAACAGGTCTATTTAGATTGTTCACCTGGTCCTGGTTTAACTTTGGTATATGGTACTTATCTAAAAAAGTGTCCATTTCTTTTACATTTTCCAATTTTGTGGCATACAGGTTTTTGTAGTAAGATCTAATGATTCTCTGAATTTCCTCTGTGTCTGTGGTTATGTCTCCCTTTTCATTTCTGATTTTGTTAATTTGCGTATTCTCTCTCCACCTTTTGATTAGTTTGGATAGGGGTTTATCAATCTTATTGATTTTCTCCAAGAACCAGCTTTTTGTTTCATTGATTCTTTGGATTGTTTTCTGTGTTTCTATTTTGTTGATTTCAGCCCTCAATTTGATTATTTCGAGTCTTTTACTTCTCCTAGGTGAGTCTGCTTCTTTTTTTTCTAAAGCTTTCAGGTGGGCTATTAAGTCTCCCATGTGTGCTTTCTCCGTTTTCTTTAAGTGGGCACTTAATGCTATGAACTTTCCTCTTAGCACTGCTTTCATAGTGTCCCATAGGTTTGAGTATGTTGAGTCTTCGTTTTCATTGAATTCAAGAAAGACTTTAATTTCTTTCTTTATTTCTTCCTTGATCCAGGTGTGGTTCAGTAGTTGACTGTCCAGTTTCCATGAGTTCATAGGCTTTCTGGGGCTAGCATTGTTGTTGAATTCTAACTTTAATCCATGGTGATCTGATAAGACACAGGTGGTTACCGATATTTTTTTGTAACTGTGTAAGTTTGCTTTGTTACCGAGTATGTGGTCTATTTTCGAGAAGGTTCCATGAGCTGCAGAGAAGAAGGTATATTATTTCTTATTTGAGTGGAATGTTCTATAGATGTCTGTTAAGTCCATTTGATTCATTACCTCCCGTAATCCTCTTATTTCTCTGTTAGGTTTCTGTCTGATTGACCTGTCCATTGGTGAGAGAGGAGTGTTGAAATCTCCTACTATTAGTGTGTGTGGTTTGATGACTGCCTTGAGTTTTAGTAACGTTTCTTTTACATAAATGGGTGCTTTTATATTAGGGGCATATATATTGAGGATTGAGACTTCATCCTGGTGAATTGTTCCTGTTATGAGTAAAAAATGTCCATCTCCATCTCTTTTGATTGATTTTAGTTTGAAGTCAACTTTCTTAGAAATTAGTATGGCCACACCTGCTTGTTTCTTAGGTCCGTTTGCTTGATAAACCTTTTCCCAGCCCTTTACTCTGAGTAGATGTCTGTCTTTGTGTTTGAGGTGTGTTTCTTGTAAGCAGCATAATGTTGGATCCTGTTTTCGAATCCAATCTCTTAGCCTGTGCCTCTTTATAGGTGAGTTGAGTCCATTGATATTAAGTGATATTAATGACCAGTGGTTGTTAACTCCGGTCTTTTTTTTCTTTCTCTCTTTCTTTCTTTTGGTAGTAGAGTTTGTGTGTTTCCCTTCTTCAAGTTGTGCTGGTGAAGGGTCATTAGATGTCTGAGTTATTATGGGCATTGTTGGACTCCTTGGTTTGTGATTTTCCTTCTATTACTTTCTGTAGGGCTGGATTTGTGGCTACATATTGTTTAAATTTGTTTTTATCCTGGAAAATTTTGTTTTCTCCATTTATAGTGAACGAAAGCTTGGCTGGGTACAGTAGTCTGGGCTTGCATCCATGGTCTCGTAGTTTCTGCAGTACATCTATCCAGGACCTTCTGGCTTTCATGGTTTCCATAGAGAAATCAGGTGTGAGTCTGATAGGTTTACCTTTATAGGTAACTTGACCTTTTTCCTTTGCAGCTCTTAATATTCTTTCTTTATTCTGTATGTTTTGTGTTTTGATTATTATATGACGAGGAGATGTTTTTTTTTTGATCCAGTCGATTCGGTGTTCTGTATGCTTCTTGGACCTTCAAAGGAATATCTTTCTTAAGGTTTGGAAAGTTTTCTTCTATAATTTTATTAAATATATTTTCTGGGCCATTGAGCTGTACTTCTCCTTCTTCTATCCCTATTATTCTTAGGTTTGGTCTTTTTATTGTGTTCCAGATTTCCTGAATGTTTTGTGATGAGAATTTGTTGGTTATGCTGTTTTCTTTGATAAGAGAGTTGATTTTCTCTATGGTATCTTCAGTGTCTGAGATTCTTTCTTCTATCTCTTTTAATCTGTTGGTGGTACTTGTGTCTATAGTTCCTGTTCGTTTATCCAGATTTTCCATCTCCATCCTTCCCTCGGTTTGTGTTTTCTTTATTACTTCCACTTCATTCTTCAAGTCTTGAACTGTTTCCCTTACCTGTTTGATTAGTTTTTCTTGTTTCTCTTGGTTTTCTTGGGTATCTTTGAGAGATTTATTCATTTCCTCTACCTTTTTGTTTGTAATCTCTAATTGATTATGGCAGTTTTTCACCTCCTGTTTAAGGTCCTCTATTATTTTCATATAATTCACTTTTGAGTCGAATTCTTCTAATTTTTCTGGATTAGCGTGTACACTTCTCAATTCGGGATTCCTGGATTCTGTTGATGTCACGTTGCTTTTCAAGTTGTTGGGGGAATTCTTGCATTGGCGCCTGCCCATCTTTTCCTTCAAATGGAGCCAGGAGAGGCCTGGTGTCTTGGACTAGTCTTTGCTGTGACTAACTCTCTGGGTGTATCTCCTCAGTGTAGGGGCAGGAACCGTTCCCTTGCAGATGAACTCCTCAACACCAAAACAGGGATGCCTGGTATTCCAATGACCGGTGGAAAGAAGGGCGAATGCAAGGTGTAGTGATGGGTCGAGTAGAACACAGGTGACACTGCAGTACAAGCTGGAGGTGCCTGCGCTCCCTTTCAGGGGTTACTGAGGCCTGCCCGCTAGGCAGGTACTCACTGCTCTGGTTGGGAAGCCTTAGTGTAGGGGGGTTTGTGCTCTCTACCGGGACAGTCTGCCCCAGGCTAATACACACTCACCCGTCCAGATGGAACTTCTCAACACCTACACAGGGACTCCTGGTAGCCCCAATGAGCCAGGGACCAAGGGAAGTAGGGGGCAGGCAGAGCAGGTCCAGGAGAGCACAGCAGACACTGCAGCCCCAGCAGCAGGGGCCCCGCGTTCCCTGGCGGGGACCTTGAGGCCTGCCCTCTAGTCAGGCCCTCACTGCTCTGGGTTGGGCAGGAAACTGTTCCACAGCAAAGGACCTTGCAGACAAGGCAGGCTTGGGGGTGGGGGTGGGGGCTCGAGTGTAGGAAAGAAAGCCCTGCAGCAGGAGATGGGGGAGGGGCGTTTGTGCTCTCTACCTGGACAGTCCGCCCCAGGATAGCACACACTCACCCGTCCAGATGGGACTTCTCAGCACCTACAGAGGGACTCCTGGTAGCCCCAATGAGCCAGGGGCCAAGGCAAATGGGGGGCAGGCAGAGCAGATCCAGGAGAACACAGCAGACACTGCAGCCCCAGCAGCAGGGGCCCGCGTTCCCTCTGTTCTTTACTCTCAACAGTGAGAATAGTCCAGTATTTGGTACTGTTCGTCACAGGTATTCCCATTTCTCTGTTTATTTTCCCGGTCATCAAGACTGTTTGTAAGAGAGACATCAAAACATTGGATGCCTTGTAGATCAATGTTTTGTTGTGCAGGAGGCCAGTGGATACATTTATTTACATAGGTAATGATTATTTGGAATATGAAAACTCTTCTTGATGTGAATGGTTCTTTCCTATCAACCAGGGAGTCTTTTAAAGCCTGTGAAAGCATTATTGTTTGCTAGAGTGACTGAGCCAACATTCTGAATTCTAAAGTCAGAGATAGTAAAATTCTTTTAGTGTTCTATGAGGAATAGTGACATCCTAATATCAGTGCTCTCACTCCAATGAGAAACGCTGTCATAGTGCTGAAATAATTTGTTTCTTGGCAACTTGGCATCCTTCATTCTATCCTTGCCTGCATCCATGCATTTCTTTAATCCCTAACTTATCCTGTTAACCTTATGTTCTCCATGATCCACAAATATAGGCAGCACAAATGGCATAGGAAGAGGTTCTCAGAACATGATTCAGACCCAAAGTCACAGTTGATTTTGATTAAATGAAGCCTGAACACAAGACAATTCCACTGTAGGAATGATCTTGAGTTACAGTTTTTGTTCATACTGCCCTAGTCCTGTGAAGCTAACCAGGATGCCAGTGGCTGGAATCATCAGGACATGGCTTACTTACAAATCAGTAATGTCAGTGCAATCTTAAAGATGTGTCTGGCCATGCTTTCTGGGAGGTATCTTAACAACAGTTTTTAGTGCCTCTTTTTCTTCAAATCTTTTATTTATTTTTTAGATAGAGTCTCACTGTACAGCCCTGGCTGGCCTTAAACTGACTATGTAGACCAAGCTGACCTTCAATTTACAGGAATCCTCCTGTCTCACATTTGAAAGTAAGAAGTAATTAAGATCTCTTAACATTTCTAAATTAACTCTCTGGGAGTACAGCCCAGTTTTCACAATTTCACTTTAATACATATTCCCTTCCCTTTCCCTATGTGAACAAATTATGAACAAATACTAGTGACTAAATATAGACAAAATAGGTCTAGTTATTTAAATCTATTAATTTTTTGCTTATTAGACTTTTAAAACCCATTTATTCTGTGGACTCATGAAGAAATAGTAGACTAGGTGTTAATCTGTTGGCTTAAGTCATATTTCTGTTCCTAATGCATGATCTATTGAGGTGAAGATATCAAGGAAGAAGATGAAGTTTCTGGCCTGCCTAAAATGTTAAGTGATAGTATCACTTACTGAGATGAGCTCACTAGAGAGACAGATTAAGTAAAATGATGATGAATATTGTTTGGGGCAAGCTGACTTTGCAATTGGAATTCATAACCTACAAAGTGATATTGAGGAGACAGATGGTGACATGCTCTTATTTTAGAAAGAAATATATGTTTTTTTTTCTTTCAGTTTATTTATATGATTCGTGGTCCTAGAGAAGCTAAATAATAAGGTGAACCCAAAGAAAAACATACAAGCATCCTCCTGAATATTAACCTTCATCAGGCGAAGAAAGGAGACAGAGACAGAGACCCACATTGGAACACCAGACTGAAATCTCAAGGTCCAAATCAGGAGCAGAAGGAGAAAGAGCACGAGCAAGGAACTCAGGACTGCGAGGGGTGCATCCACACACTGAGACAACGGGGATGTTCTATCGGGGAACTCACCAAGGCCAGCTGGCCTGGGTCTGAAAAAGCATGGGATAAAACCGGATTCCCTGAACATAATGGACAATGAGGACTGCTGAGAAGTCAAGAACAATGGCACTGGGTTTTGATCCTACTGCACGTACTGGCTTAGTGGGAGCCTAGGCTGTTTGGATGTTCACCTTACTAGACCTGGAAGGAGGTGGGAGATCCTTGGACTTCCCACAGGGCAGGGAACCCTGACTGCTCCTAGGGCTGACGAGGGAGGGGGACTTGAATGGGGGAGGGGGAGGGAAATGGGAGGTGGTGGCGGGGAGGAGGCAGAAATCTTTAATAAAGAAATAAATTAATTAATTAAAAAATACAAAAAAGAAAGAAATATATAATTTGGAACTTTGGAACTCTATATGTAGAAATGGAAGGTTCTAGGGATATTGAAAAGTCAAAGATATGGAGATGAGACTGAGTCATGAGAAAATGTAGCAATTTTTGCTCGTATAGAGTAAGATGAGAAAGAGGTATGAAAGGATAAAACCAAGACAACAAAAGGTTGTATATTACCTGGTATCCTTATCTAACTTATTACTAGACTTAATAACTGCAAGCTTGATTCTATCTCAAATATCAGTGAATACATTGTTGTCCAGATATTTTCACAGAAAAAAAAATAGATGCCTACACAGTATTGTTTAAACTACAACTCCCATCCAATAAGGCAGAAGGCATTGTTGTTGCCTTTTTTAAATTGTTGGAGTCCTGCAGTTGTACAATTTGTCAGCAATCTTGAGCACACTTACATTCACTTTATGGGCTTGACAATTTGCATTTTCTTTTATTCAATTTCGTGAACAGCTGTGGCAACATGCAGTGCTAAAGAATTGTATCATTTATGTTTAAATCAGCAAAACAGTCTATGCCATCATCATCTGACCAGTTCATCTTATATCTGTGAATGCATACATTGTTATTTTACCTTCTAGAATTAAAAGTACCATCTAACTGATAGTAACAAATTGGTTTGGTCTGCCACCATCTTATATTGTGGAATATTAGTTAAATATGTGTTATATTTGATTATAACAAATATAACATTCATATAAGAATAAGTCTCTGTATAATTTATTTGTGAGATGGAAGGTGAACCCCAAAAAAAGCAAAAAAGAAAAAAACTACAATCTCATCCTCCTACCCTGCAGCCATACATTTTAAATTTATTTCAAGATTTTATTTATTTTTATTTTCTGCGTATGCATGTTTATCTGAATATATGCCTATGAGTCACATTCATGCAGTGCCCATGGAGGACAGAAAGAGTGTCAGATCCCTAGGAATAGGGTTGCAAATACTTTTAAAGCACCATATGGGTGCTCAGAATTGAAAGTAGGTCCTCTTTCCAGAAGAGCAGCCAATGCTTTTAGCTACATAAAATCTCTATCTCTCCAGTACCAGTTTGGTTTTGTTGTTATTTTCTTGTTTTTAGTTAAATGTTGGCCATATTCTTGATTTATTTAGAAAGTCAAAATTTTCTACGTTAAGGTGAAATTGAAGAACTGAATAGACTGTTAATAAATGACTACTCACTAGTAATTCTTGTGATAAATACTTGTAGTTCCATTTTTCATTATATTTTATAATTCATGAAGGACTAGTCTGATTCCTTACATTGAATTTGGTAGCTTCAATGTCAAACTGTGCAACTTGTTCACTTTTTCATATTTTTACTTGACTGCAGTTTTTTTCAGTCCTGCTAAGAAGACATGTTGTAGTGGTGACAAATAGAGATTAGCAAAATATCAAATGGATAAACATTGCAGGATCCACTAAGACTGTGATTAAAAAATGTTTTTATGTTTATCCTTAAGGGTGGAATGTAACACAGGGCCGCAACTTAAGTCTTGTACCTAGAGAGACAAAATTGACAAAAATGTTATTGCTTCAAGTAAAAACTTTGACAAATTTTCCTGGATATTCAATTTTTTGCTTAATAGCATATTTTGTTGTGAGTAGGTGAAGATACAACAACATTGCCAGGAGGAATTGATTGTAAGCTGAGAGAATTTGGTCTAATTTACTCAAATGAAACCTAAAAGCAATTTTGATTTGCGTTACCCAGGTGGCTAAAGATGATGATAACTTTTTCAAATATCTGATCCTTTGTGTAATTTCTTCAGAGAAATATATATTCAGTTATTTCACTGGCTTATTTATTTATGAAATTATTTGTTGTTTTAATGTTTAATTTTGACAGGTTTTAATATATATACAAGATTTTAAAGTCTTGTCTTATATATGACGGACAAGGATTATCCGCAGGCTATATAGCATTTTTTTTTTCTCATGGATTAGCAGGGGAAGTCTTTCTAACTTCCAGTGTCTACTAAAATGTATTATATCTCTATCTTCAACTTTTATGATAGAGGTCTTTTACCTCCTTGGTTAGATTTTTTTTTTTTTCAGACAGGGTTTCTCTGTAGCTACGGAGCCTGTCCTGGAACTAGCTCTTGTAGACCAGGCTGGCCTCGAACTCACAAAGATCCACCTGTCTCTGCCTCCCAAGTGCTGGGATTAAAGGCATGCGCCACCACCGCCAGGCTTGGTTAGATATTTTTGAAGTTGTTTTTACTGTATTTCTTCACTCACCCCAGATTTATGTGCATGGTAGCTATTGTTACGCAAACAAGCTGTTAATTTTATATGTTAATTTTATACTCTGCTACTTTGTTGACATGATGAATTGCTTACAAGCTGACTTTAATTCATATATTCTCATGAAATTAATTCTTGTCTATTGTTCTTATGACTGAAACTCCTTCTTGTTCTGTGAATAATAGTCCTGTAATAATATTCTTCAGTGCTAGATTGGTGATCATGAACTTCCTTAGTTTGTACAGATCTTCAAATGTCCTTATTTCTCTATCACTTTCCAAAAATAGTTCCATTTTACATAGATACCATAGTGTTAAGTTATTTACTTTCAGGACTTAAACTATCCCATGCTTTCTTTCTTTGGAAGATTGCTGATTATTCTAATGTTTCTGCATTTGTGAGTGACTCAGTGTTTTGCTCTTTCAATGTTTAGGATTGTTTTGATTCATATTTTTGACAATTCTGTTCCTCTAAAATTATGTCTATTTGTGGTAGTAATTGTCTTTTTAGCTTGGATATCCATTCCTTCCTCAATTTGAATTTTTTCTGATATAATTTAATTGATGAAATTATCCATGTCTTTGATTTTTTCCTTATATTCTTCTTCTGTATGATAGATTCTTATGTACCATCTCTTGAATGTGTTGCAGGATTTTTGGAACATTTGGACATGTTTCTTAATTTTTTTTTCTATATCTTTGAATGTATTTTTGTCTCAGCTTTGTCCTCCACCCACAAAATTCATAACTGGATCAAAGGGTGACAACATTATGAAGGTTAAGAAGCACTGTTATAGAGGACTGTTTCAGAACAGCGTTTACTGGACACTCACAGTGCTTGGGACTGTATGGATAAGGCCTGCAAAAGATCATCTTAATCAAAATCCCAGTCAGGAAGAAGGAGGATATAGCATGAATTCTAAATGTTCTTAATATTCAGAGCCCAGAGGCAGATATAGGGGTTAATGCTGAAGATCAGAGAAGCAGAGCAGCCAATCACTAGACAGTTACCTTTACAATGCTTACACCAAAGGGTCAATGCTGTCCTCAGACTGCCTTCTCAGACTAAAGTCCTCAGACTGCTGCCTCCGACTGCCTGCTTCAGACTGCTGCCTATGCCTGCTTGTTCAGACAACTTCTCAGACTGCCTGCTTCAGACTGCTTCCTCAGACTGCACTGAGCTCCTATCTCCTCCTGCCTTATATCCATTCCTCTCTCCACCCAGCCATATCACTTCCCAGATCCACCTCCCTGGTGCTGGGATTGAAGGTGTAAGCCATTAATTACCACAGGGCTCTGTTTCTCTTTGAGACTGGATCAATCTTCTGTAGCCCAGGGTGGCCTTGAACTAACAGAGCTCCATCTGCCTGTTTCCCTAGTGCTAGGATTCAAGGTATGCGTCACCAGTACCTGGCTTCTAGTGGCTTATCTCTAAACTCTGATCTTCAGGCAAGCTTTATTTGTTAAAGCACAAAAAAATTATCACCACGGGAGGGTTCTACCCCTAACTGATAAGATAGAGCCTGCTATGGGAGAGACACTTGGTTTTCTTCAGGGATGAAGTCCTTGTCTAAATGCCTATGCTCCCATAGATAACTCTACACCCATACATGCATGAATAGCATTAAGTGGACTCAGTGGCTTCAAAGAAAATTTATAGGAAGTAGAGAAGGAACAGTGGTATAGGATGGTATTCCAGAAGATAGTGGGAAGGGAGCAAAAGGTAGATTAAATGAAAACACATTATATGCATGTATGAAATTCTCAAACATATTTTAAAAGCATGTTTCCTGATTTGTTCTCAGGCCCCCAGGATAACTCAATTGTAAACACTTAGTTCCTTACAAAACAAAGTGTCCAGCCACTACCCACCAAGTCATGTAACTGACAAAATGGTTTACTTTCCAATGTTGACCTGTCTACTGAAGGAATCATTGTCTCATATAAACCTGAAACTGCATTTAAGATATGTGAGGGCTGTGGTCAATGTCCTTGAGGATATTAGGACTGTTAGTCTCTTTCCACCAAGGTTGCTTGGTTTGCCTTTTACAGGAGGCTTCTGCTTCCCATCCCAATCTAGGAAGCAGTGTAACTGAACTTGTTTTTACCATAGCTTACTTCTTTTCAGTATTACCCTCCTTTTCCCAACGTATTTCTGATATTCCATGGCTACCCTTTGAATATCTGAAGCTCTTTCTCTTTGGAATGGAGTCTTCTCCTTGCTCTCTATTTTGGTTTCTTGTGATAGAAATTTCTGTGCCTTTGACTGACCTGAAACTAACTATGTAACTGAGGACTACTTTGAACACTCCCCACCCCCTAACCAGGGCCTTCTTCACCTTCCAAGTAAAAAAATTGTAAATTGTAGATGTATCCCACCATCCCTAACACAGTCTATCTATTCATTCTTTGTAATTGCTCATATATATATATATATATATATATATATATATATATGTATATATATATGCAACTTCTAATGAACCATTATATTAAGAGTCTCTATTAAACTTTCCATGTTTATGTGCACAAGTCTCTAGGGAAAAAACCTGTTTGTCAGCTATAGATGGAAATTGTTTTAAAAGTTACTAATAGGAAAAGAGGGAAATTTCTTTTGAGAACAGTGAAAATGTTCTGAAATTAGATTGCAATGATGGCTGTAAATACACAAAAATGTTTAATTATGCACCTTTAGTGGATGAAGTTTGTCTGAAGCTCTTTAACATTTCATTTTTTAAAATATTTTCAAGATAGCATTTCTCTGCGTAGCTCTGGCTGTACTGGAACTCACTCTGTAGACCAGGCTGGCCTCAAATTCAGAGATCTAGCTGCCTCTACCTCCTGAGTGTTGGGATTAAAATCACTCTTTAAATTTTTAAGAGACTACAACATGTGGGAAAATGAAAGAAACTGTTCACCTGTCTAGAAGGATAGAGCTAGGGACCTGTAGTACCTGGAGGCTAAGAAATGACTGATCATTTCCTCAAGGCCTATAAGCTACAGTGACTTTGAAAAGGGAAGTATAATTTAACCTTGTATCATCCAGTGCACAGCTTAAATTTGCAGGTTGGGGTTCCAAGAAAACAGCTAAATTTTTCAGTGATTTTTAAGACCAAACCACAGGCCTGTTCAATAAAAGAATTCCTTGATTTAAAAAAAAAATCAGATAATAAGCACAGTTGATGCATAGACTCATTTTCTTCCAGTCACTATGCTAAGTCCTTATGTATATTGAATTAATCTTCAAAATCACTTTATTAAAAAACTTTTTGCACTAATCTATCTTCCTTTATGTAGAAATAAGAATGAAGGTTCAGCAAGGGGATGATAATTGTCCAACAGTAAAGGAACTGCTATGCAGAAGCCAGGTGATTTTTGCTAGTGTTCAACTGTGAGTCATGTTCTATAGAATCTCTCTATAATTCACATATACATTTTTACAACCTTCCTCTAACTTTCTAGGGCTAGTATGTTTACAAATTTCAAATAGTATTACTGGAAGAACATGGAACAGGGGTGAGGCTAACAGAAACAACCAGTGACTGTTGGTAGAGGCTGCTTGTTCGTTCCTGGCTGTCCAGACTCCTGAAATAATCACACAGAAGCTATATTATTTAAGTCACTGCTTGGCCAATCACTTATTTCTAGGTAGCTCTTATATCTTTGGTCAACCAATTTCTATTACTTTATATTTTACCATGAGGCTCATGGCCTACCTACAAGGTTCCAGGTGGCCGTTTGTGTCTTTCTCCTCTGGTGACTTCATGGCTTCTCACTGACACTGACTTCTTTCTCCCAACATTCAGTTTAGTTTTTACATCTTGCTCTATTCTGTTATGCCACTGGCCAAACAGATTTATTCATTAACCAATAAAAGCAACACATAGACAGAAGCACTTCCCACACCAACTGGGCAGCAAAGGAAAAAACAATGTGATTGTTAATGCTTTAATGCTTGTCTGTTGTGGGATAATGCTCTTGTATGCTATAAAGGTTTGTCATTTGTATTGGTTTAATAAGACACTGATTTGCGAGTAGAAGTGCAGGAAATATAGGTGGAGCAACCAGACTAGGACAATTCTCAAAAGAGGAACCACCCAGATGCAAAGGAAACAAAATGAGAATGCCTCACTGGTAAAAGGTACCAAGTCATGTGGCTAACATAGACAAGAATTATGGGTTAATTCAGAGCTAGTTAATAAACCTGAGCTAATAGGCCAACCAGTTTATCAGTAATATAAGCCTCTGTTTTTTTGGAACTAAATGGCTGTGAGACTGGGAGGACAGAAACTTCTATTTATACTTGTCATTTCCCTAAGTTGTCAGTGTGACCTAAAAATCAACTTTTAACCTTTCTTTACTAGGTGCCAGAGGATGTCAACCTAGATGGCTGCAAGAATTTCACTCCTGTGCTTTTAGCTGACATTAGGTTGTTGCATGACATTATGTCTGTGTTCTGACATATAAAGCTTGCCTAGAGATCAGAGCATAGAGCTAGCCACTAGTTAGCCATAGAAGCCAGACAATGGTGGCACACACTTTTAATTCCAGCACTTGGGAAAAAGAAGCATAATATCAGGAGTTTGAGGTCACCCTGTGCTACACAATATTGAACAATCCTAAAAGAGAAACAGAGTCTGACAGTGGAGTTTCACACCTTTAGTCCCAGCACATAGGAGTCTCATGCCTTTAATCACAGCATTGGGAGGTACAAATGGGAATATAAGGCGAGTGAAACAGGATCTCATACTCATTAAGTTCAAGGATTTTTAGAGACAGGAACCCCTATTTGGTCTCCTATGGAGGTTAAAAAGATATAGTGGAGGTAAAATTTTCTGGTGGCTGGCTGCTCTGCTTCTCTTATCCCTGTTGGAGGAAGGGTTGTTTATTTGTCCTGGTCACACAGAACTGAAATAATCACACAGAAATTGTATTAATAAAATCACTGCTTAGCCCCTTCACTCTAGCTTCTTATTGCCTAACTCTTACATATTAGTTTCTGTTAATCTGTATATCACCATGAGGTTGTGGCCAACCAGCAATGTTTCAGCACCTCTATCTCTATGGCATCTCCTAACTCCACCCTTCTATCTCCCTGCATACTACCTACCTTTCCCCACATAGTTCTGTTCTTCCCTGCCATAGGCTCAAAGCAGTTTTTATTCATGAACCGATAAAAGCAACACATAGACATAAGGACTTCGCACACCCTTTCCCTTTTTCTGTTTAAACAAAAAGGAAGGCTTTAACATAGTAAAATTACATAACAAAACATAATTAAAAATAACAAAACAGGTATCAAACAAGAATTACAGTTAGAATATTTATATCTATTTTATTTTTTATTATAATTAAGGAAAACTGTAACTATAACCATTTATTTTTTAACTCCATCAAAGACTCCAGAAGGATATATTACCTAAGTAAACGGGAAGTACATTGTAAACATCTTCCAAAATTCTAGAATTGACAGAGACATCTCATTGCTCAGACAGTCACCCAAAGAGCTTTTGCACTGTTGGGATATCCATCTTTGGCCTACAGGCCCATAAGTGTCCAGCAGACTTTTCCATGAAGCAGTAAATTTCAAAGACAGTTCTGCCTATATTGGCAGTTTGTCAGTTACTTTCTTCTGTGCCCTGCAGAATGTCTGGCAGACTCTTTCACAAAGCAGGAACCCTGAAGGATAGTCTCACCTTTAGGCAAGTTTAGCAGTCATTTCTTTGTGGGTCCTGAATGTTCAGTTTAACAGTTAGTAATATGTCAGAACAAAAACAAAATACCAGACAACTTTAGGCTAAGTTCAGGGATTAAGAACATGAGCAAGGAAATCAGGACCACGAGGGATGCACCCACCCACTGTGACAGTGGAACTGATTTATTGGGAGCCCACCAAGGCCAGCTCGTCTGGGACTGAATAAGCAAGGGTTGAAACTGGACTCTCTGAGCATGGCAGACAATGAAGGCTGATGAGAAGCCAAGGACAATGGCACTAGGTTTTGACCCTAATACATGAACTGGCTTTGTGGGAGCTTAGCCTGTTTAGATGCTCACCTTCCTGGACGTAGATAGAAGACCTTCGTCTTCCCGCAGGGCAGAGAATTTGGACTGCTCTTCAGTATCGAGAGGGAGGGGGAATGGTGTGGGGGGTGGAGAAGAGGAGTGGGGATAGGGAGAGGGGAGTGGGGGGAGGGGGCAATATTTCGGAGGAGGGGAGGGAAATGGGAAACGGGGAGCAGGTGGAAATATTAATTAAAAAAGAATTAAAAAAAGAATCAGGCAATGAAGAAAGAGAAGAGGAAAAGGGCAAAGAAAATTTCTTCTAAATTAATGCTGTAGTATCAGAGTATCCTATCATTATCCATGGTACTATACCTTATAACTCCTCTCAGGATGCTGCATATATCCTAAAGTAAAAGACATTTTATTTGGGTTCCAGTAACTCTTCTTTCTTTGATATTTTAGGCCTAAAAGTGATTGATATATGTATCAATGCTTCATCATAAGCAAAATTATGCATGTTTGTTGCTGAAAAATGGGGATTTCAGTAACTTGGAGAAATTTTAATCAATAAATGATAGAGACAGAAACCAATCTAAAATTTGTTTTCAAATTTCTTGTCTTAGTTCTTCTGTTGGAAGCTGATACCATAAGTGATAGTATACTAGTTCTATCTACTGAAAAGCTCAAAGCATAAAAAAAGAGGGATAGACATATATACATACATACATATATACATTTGTTTATATACGATATACATGTTATATCATACAGAAAAATACATACATGCATTATATATGTTTAAGGCATATGACAATCTATAATATGTCTAATATGCAATAATATAAATATATGATAACATATGAATACATATGCAAATAAATATATAACATAAATTTAAATATCAATCTTATAAATATAATACAAATTAATATAATCTAAACATAAACATAAAACATACATAATTGTATATAAATATATAATATGTGATATGTTGTATATATTATTTGAATCAGCACTACTCATTTTGAAATTTGGTTAAATTTCTCTTCACATGTGTTGTAACTATAGCAGATTGGCTCAGATTTGAGGTGGTAGTCTGAAAAGGGCAATTAGAAACCTTTGCCTGGCTATATGACATGGCTGTGAGACTTTGTATAAAGTCTATTATTTTCTTTTTATTTTTCTTATATTTGTTTTAAATTAGCATAATAGTGAACCCAGCTTTGTAGCAAAAGGAGCAATGGGCTGCAATCCCACTGTCCAGCTCCCCGCTAGTTTACACCCAAAATAATTACACGGAAACTGTATTCATTTAAACACTGCCTAACCCATTATATCTAGCCTCTTCTTGGCTAACTCTCACATCTTGATTAACCCATTTTTAATAATCTGTGTAGCACCATAAGACTGTGGCTTACCGACAAGATTCTAAACTACATCTATCTCAGAGAGGAGAGCCATGGCATCTGCCTGACTCTGCCTTCTTCCCAGAATTCTGTTTGGTCTACTCCACCTATCTAAGCTGCTGTCCTATCAAAAGGCCAGGCAGTTACTTTATTTAACCAATGAAAGTAACATATAGACAGAAGACCCTCCTACATCATTTCCCCTTTTTCTGTTTAAACAAAAAGGACGGCTTTAACTTTAACATAGTAAAATTACATATAATAAAATAGTTATCAAGCAAGAATTACAGTTACAATATTTATATCTATTTTATCTTTTATCGTAACTAAGGAAAACTATAACTATTCACTCTTCAACTCCATCAAAGACTCCAGAAGGATATAATATTACCTAAGTAAACAAGAAATAAGCAACTTCCAAACTCTAGAAATGACAAAAGTTCTTTTGTACCATTGGGGGATCCATCTTCGGCCCACAAGCCCATAGTATCCAGCAGACTTTTTCATGAAGCAGAAAATTTCAAAGACAGTTCAATCACTTTTTTCTGTATCCTGCAGAATGTCTTGCAGACTCTTGCATGAATCAGGAACCCCAAAAGACCATCTCACCTTTAGGCAAGTTAAGCAGTCTTTCCTCTGTGGGTCCTTTGTGTCCAGTTTATGCAACAGTCCAGGCAAGAGCAGTTTCTTGCCCAAATGACTCTCAAACTCCATAAGGAGCCTCTTTAATGCCCATCTTCCTCTTGAAGTAGATTGGTGCTGCCAGGAGCAGACGTGTCTCATTGTCATGAAAAGCCCTAAGTTATTAAAACATTAAATGCCATATTCTGTAGTCTTTGAAAGATATGAAGAATGCTTTTCCGAAATATATCTATGCACATCTAGAAAATATAACTAACATAACTAACATGACTACGAACTTGACTATTATAGATGATTATCTATTTATCAATATTTTTAATTATACATTACATGTTTAAATGAACTACACAATCACAATACCTTAATATCAGAAATACATATACATATAACAAAATTGACCTTAAAATCCATAACAAGGTAAATTATTCATATCTATGTCATATCCCTGTTTAAATGTAAAAGAACATTTATAAACAATATTTGGGAATATGGGTGCAGTTATTTCTTTCCAAATATCTTCCTGATGTATAGGGGTGCTGTTAATCAGGTCTTTCATGGTGTATCCTGTCTGCTAGGTTTATCTCAGTTGGCAGTTGAGTGTAGTCATTTTTTGAGGGTGTTCACAGTAACCTTTCAGGATGATGTGGCCTATCATACCATATTGGGTTTGAAGCAATCCAAAGGGACTCATCCTCTGTGAAAACAAAAGAAGACACTCTTTTCCAAAGCATCATATTCTTAGACCCAAATTTGGAAGCCATGATACCTTTAGTACATACATGTTGGATCAGCTTAGCAGCCCACACCATGAAATGTCTCTCTGTATTTAGCTCGTTCACAGTCAAAAATTTCAAAGAAAATAAAATATACAGAATCCAAACTTTCTGTGAATTTTCCGTTTTTACATGGCTTATTTTTACTCTATCACTTTATTTTGTCTCTTTAAAGACTTCACCCTTTTAAAAGCACTAACTTTATTCTCTATATTCTTTTTCTTCTCTCTCCCAAGACTATGTATGTCTAACAGTGTGACCCATTTAGAGGTCTTTTATGTCTGAATCTGTCCTATTGTGAATCTGTAATTCATTAGTATTCAGGAGCAATTCTTAAAATGCTAAGCACTTCTTAAAAACTTAAGTTGCACCATGTAGAAGTAATATGGCACTGCCTGTTTCCTGCCCAGTCTAAACCTTAAATACGCTAATATAATTACGATAGTTCCTGCCTGAGATCAGCACAGTTCAGCATGACAGAGCGAGCCAGAGCCTCTCCTGCCTCAGCCATTTGGTGCCCATGAGCCACACACAGTTCCAGGCACACAGCAATTCCTCATTGCCATCAATCAAACAAGGATTTTACTCACAAAACCCCATCCAAATTCTCTGTCTCCTGCAAGAGACAGAGGTCGCAGTAGGAGCACAGCCCAGAAATCTGGCATTTTAAAACTGCGCAGCTTTTGTTTTCCACCACCACATGGGAGCCACACTTAGCACTTTAACTCTGAGAATGAGCTTTTTATCTCAGTTACAGCCTAATCTGCCAGGCAGAGCATGGAGCCTGGAAACATCTCTGTATATGGTGGCAGGAATCCCCCATGCTCTCCTGCTTGTGCATGCCTAGTAAACCTGATTCTGATGCCTGCCCAGGTGCAGGCAGAGAGCAGTGAGTCATTGGCATGGTCTTAGAGTACTTCTTCCCGATCCTGAGTGGGCACACAAACATCCAGGCCAAGAAATGCTCCATAGCCAGAGACTGCACTGGCAGCAGGGCCCAGGAAGCCTCATTTTAAAATGGCAACACTCTTTTAAATAAGGCTGCTGAGTCGGGAAATTCTATCTGTGGTATGCCACCCACAAACAGCAAAAAGTTGTGTTAAACTCTCTCTCTTTTTTTTTAGTTAAAATATTATTTTTTATTAATTAATTTATTTAATTATTAAAGATTTCTGCCTCTTCCCCGCCACCACCTCCCATTCCCTCCCCCTCCCCCAATCAAGTCTTCCTTCCTCCTCAGCCCAAAGAGCAAGCAGGTTTCTCTGCCCTGTGGGAGGTCCAAGGACCACCCACCTCCATCCAGGTCTAGTAAGGTGAGCATCCAAACTACCTGGGCTCCCACAAAGCCATTACGTGCAATAGGATCAAGAACCCATTGCCATTGTTCTTCAGTTCTCAGTAGTCCTCATTGTCCATTATGTTCAGCGAGACCGGTTTTGTCCCATGCTTTTTCAGTCCCCGGCCAGCTGGCCTTGGTGAGTTCCCGATAGAACATCCCCATTGCCTCAGTGTGTGGGTGCACCCCTCGCAGTCCTGAGTTCCTTGCTCGTGCTCACTCTCCTTCTTCTCCTCCTTTGGATCGTGAGACTTCAGTCCAGTGCTCCAATGTTGGTCTCTGTCTCTGTCTTCTTTCATCGCCTGATGAAGGTTAATATTCAGGGGGATGCTTATATGTTTTTCTTTGGGTTCACCTTCTTATTTAGCTTCTCTAGAATCACGAATTATAGTCTCAATGTCCTTTATTTATGGCTAGAAACCAAATATGAGTGAGTACATCCCATGTTCCTCTTTTTGGGTCTGGCTTAACTCACTCAGGATAGTGTTTTCAATTTCCGTCCATTTGTATGCAAAATTCAAGAAGTCATTGTTTTTTACTGCTGAGTAGTACTCTAATATGTATATATTCTATACTTTCTTCATCCATTCTTCCATTGAAGGACATCTAGGTTGTTTCCAGGTTCTGGCTATTACAAACAATGCTGCTATGAACATAGTTGAGCATATACTTTTGTTGTATGTTTGGGCATCTCTTGGGTATATTCCCAATAGTGGTATTGCTGGGTCGAGAGGTAGGTTGAACCCGACTTTCCTGAGAAACTGCCACACTGCTTTCCAAAGTGGTTGCACGAGTTTACATTCCCACCAGCAATGGATGAGAGTGCCCCTTTCTCCACAACCTCTCTAGCAGAGGCTATCATTGGTGTTTTTGATTTTAGCCATTCTGACGGGTGTAAGATGGTATCTTAATGTTGTCTTGATTTGCATTTCCCTGATTGCTAAGGAAGTTGAGCACTATCTTAAGTGTCTTTTGGCCATTTTGAAGTTCTAGCAATAGCAATAAGACAACATAAGGGGATCAAGGGGATCCATATTGGAAAAGAAGAAGTTAAGCTTTCATTATTTGCAGATGATATGATAGTATACATAAGCGACCCCAAAAACTCTACCAAAGAACTCCTACAGCTGATAAACACCTTTGGTAATGTGGCAGGATACAAAATCAACTCTAAAAAATCAGTTGCCTTTCTATACACTAAGGATAAGGAAGCAGAGAGGGAAATCAGAGAAGCATCACCTTTCACGATAGCCACAAATAGCATAAAATACCTTGGGGTAACTCTGACCAAGGAAGTGAAAGATCTATTTGGCAAGAACTTTAAGTCTTTGAAGAAAGAAATTGAAGAGGACACCAGAAAATGGAAGGACCTCCCTTGCTCTTGGATTGGGAGGATCAACATAGTAAAAATGGCAATTCTACCAAAAGCAATCTATAGATTCAACGCAATCCCCATCAAAATCCCATCAAAATTCTTCACAGATCTGGAGAAGACAATAATCAACTTTATATGGAAAAACAAAAAACCCAGGATAGCCAAAACAATCTTATACAATAAAGGATCGTCTGGAGGCATTACCATCCCTGACTTCAAACTCTATTACAGAGCTACAGTACTGAAAACGGCTTGGTACTGGCATAAAAACAGAGAAGTCGACCAATGGAATAGAATAGAAGACCCTTACTTTAGCCCACAAACCTATGAACACCTGATTTTCGATAAAGGAGCTAAAAGTATACAATGGAAAAAAGAGAGCATCTTCAACAAATTGTGCTGGCAAAACTGGAAGTCAATCTGTAGAAGAATGAAAATAGATCCATATCTATCACCATGCACAAAAATCAAGTCCAAATGGATTAAAGACCTCAATATCAGTCCAAACACACTGAACCTGATAGAAGAGAAAGTGGGAAGTACTCTACAACACATGGGCACAGGAGAACACTTCCTACGTATAACCCCAGCAGCACAAACACTAAGGACATCATTGAATAAATGGGACCTCCTGAGACTGAGAAGCTTCTGTAAAGCAAAGGACACTGTCACTAAGACAGAAAGGCAACCCACTGACTGGGAGAAGATCAGTCACCAACCCCGCAACTGACAAAGGTCTGATATCCAAAATATACAAAGAACTCAAGAAATTAGACCGTAAAAGGTTAATCAATCCAATTATAAAATGGGGCACTGAGCTGAACAGAGACTTTTCAACAGAAGAAGTTCAAACTCTCTCTTTTTTAAGCCCTCTCAGGTTTTTTGTAAAGGTAGTAGACCACATTGGGCAGCCACGCTGTAGCAAAAGGAGTGGTTGGCTACATTCCAGCCATTCAGCTCCTGGCTAGCTTTACACCTGAAATCATTACACAGAAACTGTATTCATTCAAACACTGCCTGGCCCTTTATATCTTCATATAAGCATAAGAATGAAATGAGTTAATATTTGTTAATTGTATAGAATTTTCCATATTCATTTATATTTATAAATGGACTAAGTGTACACATATAAACCATCAAATAATAAGAGGTCTCTATAATCAAGATATTGTTATTATTGTCACTGTTATTTTAGTTTTCAGTGTAGCTACTGCTCTTATACTAAAGCCTATGGCACTAATTTTTCCAAAAGAATTTTTATTCATACTCTAGATCTGACTTGTGATAAGCAGTTACTCTGGGGGGTTCATTGTTTAACATGGGAGAACAAAGG